>NC_137772.1:42990795-43462620 GCF_963455305.1 Plecotus auritus
CTTCATCCATCTCAACGCCAACAAGTTGCACCACTGACCATTCTTCCTTAGACATATCTCCCCCAACTTGCCTCTTTTGCCTCCCTCTTCCACTTTTAGGACCCCTGTGGTTATAGCAGGCCCACCTGATTAAATCCAGGAGCATCCCCCTATCTTAAGGCCAGCTGGTTAGCATCCTTAATTCCCCTTGCCATGTAACATATTCACAGACATGGACATCTTTGTCCCTTATCCTGCCTGCCACTGCCTTGCTTTTGCTTTAGATGCACTTCTTCCATCCTTATTTGAAACTGAGTGAAAATTGCTTAGTGTTGGTTTAATGTCAAAGGATAACTCGGACTTTGGTATTTCTTATCTGTAGAGCCTGCACGCAATGGAAGGCCACGTGATGATTGCCTTCTTGCCCACCATCCTAAACCAGTTGTTCCGTGTCCTCACCAGAGCAACTCATGAAGAAGTCGCCGTCAACGTGACACGGTGAGAGAGGTGTGAGGTGGATACTCTCCTTCCCTTTCGATCTATCCACATCTGGAGCACAGTCATACATATCCAGATGCTAGTGTGTGTTAAACATTATATTTAAGGAATATGGAGAGATCTCATCTAATTCTTTGTTTCCTGTGGTGCCAATAGCATCATCATTGTTCTACTGTGATAATAATGAAATGTTTCCATTTTCACATTACTATTCATTGCTTTATTCATTCCTATGGTGTGTAGGGTCATTATTCATGTGGTTGCCCAGTGCCATGAGGAAGAATTGGAGAGCCACTTGAGGTCATATGTTAAGGTATGTAAAATAAACTGTCCCAATCATTTAAATCTGTGGCTCTCCAATTTTCCTTCTAAGAACTTATTTTTTTAAAATCTAGTTATTTGAAGTATATTTTGGGATGAAACTTAATACCTCTGCTTTCTTTTCTGTATCACGTAGCCAGTGGTCCCACCTAGATGAGGGGAAGTCCAAAGAGGGCAGCCTTTCATTTATTTACTTAGTATCATTTTGTCAACTACATTTCTTCTTTTACGGGTGCTGCACGTGATGTGGACGTTTAAAGAAGCGTATTAACTCACTCTTAGCTAGGCCTCTGGTATGGCTTCTTGTCTTCATTTTTCTTTTTTCCCCATCTAAAATTCCCAGGAATACTGCTTATCCCAAGATAGGAAGGTTAGCTCTGGCCTCCATCTATGTGCTGGGATAAATATCAACAAGTTCTTTATTTATGGACAATATTCAGTAAACATGGTGGCAGTGATTGTTCTAAACAGTTGCACACATTCCATTTAATCTTTGACAGTATGAATTATAGCTATGTGTTCATTTAAAAAGTGAAGTTCGGGTTGTTCAGGGAATCAGTTACCCAGTGTCATGTGACACATTTCCTGAAGTCCTTAGGAGGTGGAGCTATGGGCTGGAGGACCACTGACCTGAGTCAGGTGATTCACATATTTAGGTGGGTCCCCAAAGACATCCTGAGCTCCCTCTTTCTGTCACATGACAACAACCCTTCCCACCTTCCGTTTCCATACCTTCCTCTCCCACCCATGCGATTGTACCTGCGTCCCTGATCCTCATCCTCTGGAGCCTCTTCAGCTTTCAGCTCAGCTTGGAGAACCAGTGCATTAAAGCATCTTTCCCTTTTCTTCAAAGTACGCGTACAAGGCTGAGCCATATATTGCTGCCGAATATAAGACAGTGCATGAAGAACTGGCCAAATCCATGACGGCAATTCTCAAGCCTTCTGCTGATTTTCTCACCAGCAACAAACTACTTAAGGTATGTTGGGAGGCCAGTGTGGCTCTGCAGTATTGAAATTGATTAAAGAAACTTCAGACTCCTCAGCTAGATCAATTCGCTCTTTTTGTGTGCTTTTAGTGATGATCATCACCTCCTAAAAAGCAGTAACAGAGTTAGTACTTCAGTACCTACATTGCCCCTTGTACTGGTGCTCCTGTTAGAGCTGCAAATTATTATTATACTCAAAGCTTCATGGCCTCTTTGGCATGAATAAGTCATATTTGAATAATTGGAGGACCATGAGTTAGAGATTTTACAGGCAAGTGTCAGCAGGTGAGACTCGGCCAAGAGGAACAGTTGCAAATCTAATAGAGTGGTGCTTCTTTGTGGGTTGCTGAGCTTATGTACCCTGTTTCCTGGTGGGATAGAGTCACTTATTGTCAGACATGTGAAAGCAGAAGAACACCTGCCAGAACCCCTGGTCCGATAATAATTTGCCAAGAGGTTCAGCCGTGTTTTTTTGGTCACATTAGTTTTATGTCAGTGACCTTGCCAGCCTAAGAGAATAAATGTCTCTTCCAACTGGTTGTTTTGTTTACTGGAATCCTTTTTTCTTTCAGTACTCATGGTTTTTCTTCGATGTTTTGATAAAATCCATGGCTCAGCACTTGATAGAGAACTCCAAGGTTAAGGTATGTCGCTCCATCGTGTGGCGGTTCTTAGGGAAAAGTATCTTTCATTGTGTTTGTGGCTAACATTTATTAAACTTTCTGTGTGCTGCTTACAGTACTGTTTTATTTACTTTCCAGTGATAAAGCATTTTAGCTTTATAACAATCCTAATGTAGGCAGGGGGCGTATTAGTCTTACCCCTCATTTTACAGATGAAGAAACTAAGGCCAGGATGCTTGAGTTACCTGCCCAAGGTCGTGCTGCTGGAGGGAGCCAGGTTTTGAGATCACTCTGGCTCATGCCCATACTCCTCAAGCACTGTGTTATTAAATCCAAAGAAAAATGTGTCCTTTCCTTTGACTAGCTTAGAAATCTTCCAGTTTGTTGAAATGGGAATAGTAGTTTAAGTATTCATTTAAAATGCATTTACCTGGTGTTTCTTAAGTGTCTTGAACATCTTAGACATTTCTCAGGGATTTAGAAGCATGTCTGATGCTACTTCATGTCCTCTGTAGCCAATGAATGGACTCAGATAACATAGTCTCCCCCCAGCCCACCTCTCCGTGGTGCCGCATGTGTGCCTGTAAGACTCTCTGGGTCTCCCTGTGTCCCAGGCTCACCTCTGGACTATTGCCTGTCAAGGTATGACTGGTTGCTGCCTGTCTGAGCATAGATGCATTTTTATAAAATTCCAAGGCAGTAAACGCAGGTGACATGCTGCAGAGCTCCTGAAATGCACAGTCTTGCAGTTGCTGTTATGACTGTGAGTTCTTGCTACATCGTCGCATACAGAAGTGGGAGCTGGAGAGGTCTGGGTGAGAGCCGAAGGTGCTTGTGCAGGGAGCAGCCATTGTGGTGCCAGGCAGTCTCTCTAAATGAATGTGGGGAGGAGGGCGGAGTCCAAGGCCAGGAGGGTCAGGATCTGGGCCATCTGGACTCCAGGAGGAAGCCTTAGGAAAGGCTGATGGGTTTTGTCAGGCAGAAGGTTGGTGGTTCAGACCCTAAAGCTGTAGTTTCCTCTAGTAGAGCCGGCGCGGGTGCCTGACCAGATGGTTTCCTTTTAATTCCAGCTTTAGCACACAGGGAGATGCCAGATGGAGGTGGGCCCTGCCTTCCACCGAGTAACGCACCATCCGAATCATGCCAGGACAGCCAGCCAAGGGAAAACTCTAGCAGACTGTCTACTTGGCAGTGTGCTGCTAGTATACGTGCATATATACATGTGCATACACCCACGTGCACGCACACACACGTAGGCAGGTTATTTGGATATATTACCTTTCTCTTAAAAATGTTGTCGTATGCAGGATGGGCTTTAGGCCCATTTTAGTTTGCTCGGGATGCCATTCTAACTACCACAGCTTAAATGGTAGAAATTTATTTTCTCACAATTCTGGAGGCTGAAAGTTCGAGATCAAGATGCCTGTAGGTTTGGTTTCTTCTGAGTCCTCTCTCCTTGGCTTGTAGATGACTTCCTGTGTCTTTATACTGTCCTTCTTCTGTGTCCTAATCTCCTCCTTTCTTATAAGGACACCAGCCCTGTTGGATCAAGGCCACTTAATGAACTTGCTTTAACTTAATTACCTTTTTCAAGACTCTGTCTCCAAATACCGTCGTATTCTGAGGTGCAGAACATGAACATATGAGTTTTCAGGGGACACAGTTCAATTCATAACAAGGTCCCACTGGATATTTTCTTATTTTTTGCTCTAAATCAATATAATCACTTCAGAAAGATTGATGACTTGCTTATGTTTAAAAATATAACTGATTTGTTATATTTTGAGCCCTTTATTATATGCAGACTCAAGGGCTACGAAGTTAAATGTAGTGTGGTTCGTGCCCTCATGAATTTAGGTGGGAAAGTGTACAACTAGACCATGGGAGTGATGGTCAGGGAGGTAATGAACAGTTTGGAAACACTCACAAGAAGTATATTTAAAATCAAGTATCGATGACCCCTTTCTGAGACCTGTGATAGGTTAATAAAGGAACTCAATTGTATGTGCTCTTTACTCCAGAGGCCAAATTAAACCATGGACCTTTAGGGATGGTAGATACCTGAGAGTTACCTTCTGGTCCAACTTCTCCCTTATGTCACAGAGGGTGAGAGGGAAGTATAGACCCATGAAGTAACCTGCCCAGGGCTACCCAACTGAGCAGAGCCAAGACCTGACTTATGCTGGAGTCAGAATCAGTCTTGCCCAGATGCTCCGCCATGTCCCGCCTCATAACCTAGTTCTCCGGGGCCTCTGGGATGTTGTTTTTGGAACTCTGTGGAACAAACCACTCAAATGCTACCAGGCACATGCTTTTCTTTTTTTTTTTTTTTTTTTTTCTTTATCTCAGAGCTTTATTTTTTTTTTTTTTTTCAAATTTTTATTAAGGTATTATATGTGTACATATCTTACCATTGCCCCCCACCCCCACCCCACTCCCATACATGCCCTCACCCCCCAATGTTCTGCATCCGTTGGCCACTCCTATATACATGCATATAAGTCCTTCAGTTGATCTCTTATTTCCCCCACCTCTCCCTAACCTTACCACTGTAATTTGACAGTCTGTTTGATGCTTTACTGCCTCTGTAACTATCTTTTTGTTCATCAGTTTATAATGTTTTTCATTATCCCCAAATGAGTGGGATCATGTGGTATTTTTCTTTCATTGACTGGCTTATTTCACTTAGCATAATGTTCTCTAATTCCATCCAAGTGCCTACAAATGGTAGTAATTCCTTCTTTTTTACGGCAGCATAGTATTCCATTGTGTAGATGTACCATAGTTTTCTGATCCAGTCATCTGCTGATGGGCACCTAGGCTGTTTCCAAATCTTAGCTATTGTAAATTGTGCTGCTATGAACATAGGGGTGCATATATCCTTTCTGATTGGTGTTTCTGGTTTCTTAGGATATATTCCTAGGAGTGGGATTACTGGGTCAAATGGGAGTTCCATTTTCAGTTTTTTGAGGAAACTCCATACTGTTCTCCACAGTGGCTGCACCAGTCTGCATTCCCACCAGCAGTGCACGAGGGTTCCTTTTTCTCCGCATCCTCGCCAACACTTGTCGTTTGTTGATTTGTTGATGATAGCCATTCTGACAGGTGTGAGATGGTATCGCATTGTTGTTTTGATTTGCATCTCTCGGATAATTAGTGACTTTGAGCATGTTTTCATGTGTCTCTTGGCCTTCCTTCTGTCTTCTTTCGAAAAGCTTCTATTTAGGTCCGTTGCCCATTTTTTTATTGGATCATTTATCTTCCTTTTATTAAGTTGTATAAGCTGCCTGTAGATGTTGGAAATTAAACCTTTATCAGTGATACCATTTGCAAATATGTTCTCCCATACAGTGGGGTTTCTTGTTGTTTTGTTGATGGTTTCTTTTGCTGTGCAAAAGCTTTTTATTTTGATGTAGTCCCATTTGTTTATTTTCTGTTTGGCTTCCATTGCCCTAGGGGCAGTATCACTGAAAAAGTTCTTTTGGCAAATGTCTGAGATTTTGCTGCCTGTGGATTCCTCTAGTATTTTTATGGTTTCCCGTCTTATATTTAAGTCCTGTACCCATTTTGAGTTTATTTTTGTGTATGGTGTAAGTTGGTGATCTAGTTTCATTTTTTTGCATGTATCTGTCCAATTTTCCCAACACCATTTATTAAAGAGACTGTCTTGACTCCATTGTATGCTCATGCCTCCTTTGTCAAATATTAAGTGCGCATATTGGTTTGGGTCGATATCTGGATTCTCTATTCTGTTCCATTGATCTATATGTCTGTTCTTGTGCCAGTACCAGGCTGTTTTGATGACAGTGGCTTTGTAATACAGCTTGAAATCTGGTATTGAGATCCCTCCTACTTTATTCTTCTTTCTCAGGATTGCTGTGGCTATTCGGGGTCTTTTTTTATTCCAGATGAATTTTTGGAGAGTTCTTTCTAGGTCTGTGAAATACGCCGTTGGTATTTTAATGGGGAGTGCATTGAATCTATAGATTGCTTTGGGTAGTATGGACATTTTAATGATGTTGATTCTACCAATCCATGAACATGGTATGTTCTTCCATCTGTTTACATCTTCCTCTATCTCTTTTTTCAGTGTCCTGTAGTTTTCCGCATATAGGTCTTTTACCTCCTTGGTTAGGTTTATTCCTAAGTATCTTAATTTTTTTGGTGCGATGGAAAATGGGATTGCTTTTTTAGTCTCTCTTTCTGTAAGTTCATTGTTGGTGTATAGAAATGCCATAGATTTCTTGGTGTTAATTTTGTATCCTGCTACATTGCCGAATTCATTTATTAAGTCTGTTAGTTTTTTGATGGAGTCTTTCGGGTTTTTTATGTACAATATCATGTCATCTGCAAATAAGGACAGCTTTACTTCTTCTTTTCCAATTTGGATGCCTTTTATTTCTTCTTCTTGTCTAATTGCAGTGGCTAATACTTCCAGTACTATGTCAAACAGGAGTGGTGAGAGTGGGCATCCCTGTCTTGTTCCTGTTCTTAGGGGAAATGGTTTTAGTTTTTGCCCATTGAGTATGATGTTAGCTGTGGGTTTATCATATATAGCTTTTATGATGTTGAGGTATGATCCTTCTATTCCCACCTTGTTGAGAGTTTTTATCAAGAAAGGGTGTTGGATTTTGTCAAATGCTTTTTCTGCATCAATTGATATGACTATGTGATTTTTATCTCTCAATTTGTTTATGTGATGTATCACATTTATTGATTTGCGGATATTGAACCATCCTTGCATTCCTGGGATAAACCCTACTTGGTCATGGTGTATGATCTTTCTGATGTACTGCTGGATCCTATTTGCTAGAATTTTGTTGAGGATTTTGGCATCTACATTCATGAGGGATATTGGCCTGTAATTCTCTTTCATTGTGTTGTCTTTATCTGGTTTTGGTATTAGGGTGATGCTGGCTTCATAGAAGGAGCTTGGAAGTGTTCCTTCCTCTTGAATTTTTTGGAATAGTCTGAGGAGGATAGGTTTTAGTTCTTCCTTGAATGTTTGGTAGAACTCTCCTGTGAAGCCATCTGGCCCCGGGCTTTTGTTTGCCGGAAGCTCTTTGATGACTGCTTCAATTTCTTCCATAGTTACTGGCATGTTGAGCTGTTTAGATTCTTCCTGATTGAGTTTTGGAAGGTTATATTTTTCTAGGAATATGTCCATTTCCTCCAGGTTGTCCAGTTTGTTGGAATAGAGTTGTTCGTAGTATTTTTTAACAATCCTTTGTATTTCGGCGGGATCTGTTGTTATTTCACCTCTTTCATTTCTGATCTTGTTTATTTGGGTCCTCTCCCTTTGCTTCTTGGTGAGCCTGGCTAGAGGTTCATCAATCTTGTTTATCCTTTCAAAGAACCAGCTCTTGGTTTTGTTGATCTTTTGTATTGTTTCTTTGGTCTCTATGTCGTTTATCTGTGCTCTGATCTTTATTATTTCCTTCCTTCTGCTTACACTGGGCTTTTCTTGTTGCTCTTTTTCTAACTCTTTGAGTTGTTGGGTTAGGTAATTTATTACCCCTGTTTCTTGTTTTTTGCAGTAGGCTTGTAGAGCTATGAACTTCCCTCTCAAGACTGCTTTCGCTGTGTCCCATAGATTTTGGATTGTTGTGTTTTCATTGTCATTTGTTGTCATGATGTTTTTTATTTCTTCTTTGATCTCTCTGGTAACCCAGTCATGGTTTAATAGCATGCTGTTTAGTCTCCATGTGTTTGATTTCTTTGGGTTGTTTTTATTGTAGTTGATTTCCAGTTTTATGCCACTGTGGTCTGAGAAGATGCTTGATATGATTTCTATCTTCTTGAATTTGAAGAGACTTTGCCTATGTCCCAACATATGGTCTATCTTTGAAAATGACCCATGTGCGCTTGAGAAGAATGTATATTCTGTGGCTTTGGGGTGAAATGTTCTGAAGATGTCAATTAATTCCATCTGGTCTAGTGAGTCATTTAGGATTGATGTTTCTTTGCTGATGTTTTGTTTAGAGGATTTGTCCAATGGTGATAGTGGGGTATTAAAGTCTCCTACTATGATTGTATTGCTGTCAATGTCTCCCTTGATATCCTCCAGGAGTTTTTTTATGTATTTGGGTGCTCCTGTATTGGGTGCATATATGTTTACCAGAGTTATTTCTTCTTGTTGGATTGCTCCCTTTAGTATTATGAAATGGCCTTCCTTATCTCTTGTTATGTCCTTCAGTTTGAGATCTAATTTGTCAGAAATAAGTATTGCTACCCCAGCTTTTTTTTCAGTTCCATTTGCCTGGAAAACCTTTTTCCATCCCTTCACCCTCAGTCTGTGTGCGTCTTTTTTTCTGAGGTGGGTTTCTTGTAGACAGCAGATATATGGGTCGTGTTTTCTTATCCAATCTGTTACCCTATGTCTTTTGATTGGGGCATTTAATCCATTTACATTTAAAGTTATTATTGATAGGTACTTATTTGTCGCCATTCCTATTCTTTACCCCTGTGTTACTTCTTCGCTTCCTGTTTCTTTCTTTCTTTCTTTCTTTCTTTCTTTCTTTTTTTTTTTTTTTACAGTAGACCCTTTAGCATTTCTTGCATTGCTGGTTTGGTGGTAATAAATTCCCTTAGTCCTTTTTTGTCTGTGAAGCTCCTGATTTCACCTTCAATTTTGATTGACAGCCTTGCTGGGTACAGTATTCTTGGATTCAGCCCCTTCCTTTGCATGACTTTGTATATTTCATTCCATTCCCTTCTGGCCTGATGAGTTTCTGTTGAGAAATCAGTTGCTAGTCTGATGGGGGTTCCTTTGTATGTAACTTTCTGTCTCTCTCTTGCTGCTTTTAAGATTCTTACTTTGTCGTTGGTGTTTGCCAATTTAATTATAATGTGCCTTGGCGTCGGTCTTTTGGGGTTCATTTTGCTTGGGACTCTGTGAGCTTCTTGGATTTGTGTGGGTTTTTTCTTCCCTATATCTGGGAAATTTTCTGTCATTATTTCTTCAAAGAGGTTTTCTATTCCTTGCTCAGCTTCCTTTCCTTCTGGAACCCCTATTATGCGGATGTTGTTTTGTTTCGTGTTGTCCCAAAGTTCCCTTAGACTCTCCTCCTGCCTTTTAATTTTTTTTTCTAGAAGTTGCTTTTCTTGGGTATTTTTTTCCATCTTGTCTTCTAGCTCACTGATGCGGTCCTCTGCTTCTTCTAGTCTACTCTTGATGCTTTCTATTGAGTTCTTTACAGCAGCGATGTCATTTTTCATTTCTTCTTGGTTCTTCTTCATTTCCTCTTGGTTCTTGCTCATATTGTCGAATTTGTCTTCCATTCTTTTCAGCCACCTTATGACCATTTCTCTGAATTCTTTTTCTGGAAGGTTGCTTGCCTCCATTTCGTTTACTTCCTTTTCTGGTGATGCCTGCTTTTCTTTCATATGCGGGCTGCTTCTTTGTCTCCCCATGGTCTCTCTTCTCTGGGTGTCTGGTTATGTAGTTCTCTCTCTCCTGGGTTGATTTAAAGGCACAAAATACAGCACTACCAGGTACAACTCACAAGGCACTGAACAGGAATGTATTCACGATATTAATAACCTCCAATAAAGGTGACCACCAGAGAAAGGCAAATTAGGTGATAGGAGAGAAAGAAGAAGAGGAAAAAAGAAAGAAAGAAAGAAAAAAAGAAAAAAGGAGTGTGAAAATGAAATTGGGAAAAGGGAAAGTAAAGAGAAAAAAAAAAGTAAGAGACAAGAAATTGACTAAGAGAGAAAGGGGAACAGACTATATATGTATTGGGGATAAAACTCCAATAGAACAATCACTAATCCCAGCAAATGCCAGCAACAAGTGCCTGGGGATTAGTACAAACTACAACACCAACTAATATGGAGTGAGGCAAGGTTAAGCTGAAGCACAAAACAAACAAAAGAATAAACAAAAGAAGAATAAGCAAAACAATCTCACAAAAAAAGCATAAAAATTGGATATAATCTACATTCAAGCAAACAACAACAAAAGGACAGAGATAAGGACAAGTTTATGGATAACTCAGACAGCGAAGGGAGAGGTGTATGTGGACTTGGAGCAGGGGATTGGAGATTAGATATGTAAGTAGGGTGAAATTTTAACAAGGGGTAAACAGAGAGAATAGGGAAAAACTAAAGCAGTAAAAGGGTAAGACAAACAGGACACTGAAAAGGGGGAGGTTAGGAAGAGAGTGATGGCCTAAAGGTAGAGTTGAGATAGAGTAAAACGATGCTAAAGGAAAGATAAAAAATAGAATGTAGAACCCTAATCCCAAAATAAAATAAAGAGAAAATAAAATGACACTTAAAAAAAAAAAAAAAAAGATAAAATAGCAGTAGTAATAATACGGATTGAAAATAAAAATGTAATCATTAAAAAGGCAAAATCAAGTGATGAAAAAAGAAAAAAAAGTTTCTTGATTAAAAGATGCAAAAAATGAAAATTAAAAAAAATAAAAAAATAAAAAAAGTAAAAGGTAAAAATAAAATGTGGAGTAGTGAAGGTCATTCACTTCCTCTGTTTTTCTGTTTGGCACGCCTGTTTCTCAGTCCAGACAGTATTGCAGTTCCCTGCGATCCACTGCTCTTCGGTGTTGTAAGCCAGTCCTGATTTTAAGCAGGCGGTGTGTCTTAATTTCTCGTATTCCTTTATTTTTGATTACACAAGAGTCAATTTGTGATTCAGCCCCTGGGTGGCAGTGTTTCTGGATTGACTTCCGGGTCTATCTATGGCCTCTCTAGGGAGTGTTAGAGCCTTCTTTCCCTGTGGCACTCGGGCCTGTGGGAGTGGTCTGCCTCAGAGCTGACTCTCTGATGGTCACTCCCCGCTCCGATCCCCAGGTTCCAGAAAAACAACCTTCCCCTGCAGTCTCCCAGGGTGTCCCCAACTGGGTGATCCTATGTATTGGGCTTAGTAATCAGAAGCAAGGATTTGAAGAGGAAAAAGCCCAAGTGTGCGAACTCCGGGACTGCGAGTGAGCCCAGGCACCCAGGGAGCACACGGGCTGCGCGTAAGTCTGGACTGCCTGAAATTCTTAGGGTGTCCCTGCACTTCAGATCAAAATGGGTTGCTTTTTAGAGTGCCCTTCTCTTAGCAGCTCTGAGGACCCCTTTCCACAGTCACAGATCACGCCAGCCCCTACAGCCACGGATTTTTCTAGGCACAGACTTCCCTGGTCCTCCAGCTCCCGCAAAACGCGCGTTCCTCTCTCCCGCCGGGACCAGAGACCTCACCTTATCCCAGGCGAAATCTGACCTTTCCGTGGTGGAGTGTAGAGCTTCTCTGAACCCGTGTGCTTGCGCCAGTTAAGGAGCATTGTTCTGGGGCTCGCAGCTGTTCCTGGGGTGCCGCAGTTGTGGATTCTCAGGCTTCAGATAAGCTCCACTTTCCGGATCAAGATGGCGCAGACTCCGCGTCCAAGCCCGCAGCTCCGGGAGGGGACCCAGCCGCAGTTCTTGCTGCCAGGTCAGGGGAACCCCGTTCAGCAGTCCCCCACCTCCTTCTGGAATTCAGCTGTCTCCCAACCAGCCAACAAACACTCCTTGCGCGACCCTCAGCTGTTCTTTCTTTCTGCTCCGGGACAAGGCTCGGAACACGTCTGTCTATTCCGCCGCCATTATTCTCCTCTCCAGGCACATGCTTTTCTAGAAGTTAATTGTGTCTTGGTCCTAAAACAATATTCAGAGAGTTTTTAGAAGTAGCTTATTTCAAAATTGTTATCTAGCTTAAAAAATAAACACTAGCATCCACAAGGAGAAAACTTAACTATAACATAATCTACTATAAAAAGAGATCCCAGATGCCCACTTACCACCTGGGAGAGTTGAACATTTTTGCTTTGGAAGGCTCTCCTCTGACCTTCTCTTCATGTCACCTGGAAACCAGGCCACTTTTCCCCTAATTCACACATTGTTGATCTAGAAACTTTTCTCACATTTTTTGTTGAAGCCTTCATTAAGTTTGCCTTATATTTTAGGGCTAATGAGTTTTTTGTGTTTGGATTAGTTATTTTTATACTTGCCTTATACTTACATCTTAAGAACTGTATATCCTAGTCCCTGGTCCCAGTGTTCTGAATTTGAGGAACAAGTTCATGACCACCATTCCTCTATCACTGATGATTTCCAAAATCATGATCAAATCCTCTCAGAGTTTTTCTGTTTTTGACTGAAGATTATTAATCTCATCCAATGTGTTTATAACTCTAACCTGATTTCCTTCCTCATTGGCAAGTTTTTCTTCAAATGTCAAGACCAGGCACACGCCTGGGCATGATCCGTGTCAGAGCCAGATCATGCTTTTGGTGTTGAAAGTGTCCTTCCCCATGATACCTGGCATTGATCGGCCTTTGGGGACATGGCGTATGTTAGCTGAGGCCTTCAGTGCACACTCCCTGTGTTAGTGGGGTTGTGCACATTTATGTGGAGGGAGAAATTTGCACGCTGCTCTGCCTGCTTCTGATGCCACAGTCTTTCTGAAGAGGGAGGTGGCCACATGTGCCCACCCTCCCACCCCCAGCCAATCAGCTACCCTTTGTTACATTTCCTGAGGAAGGCTGTGGATCGCAGCCTCTCTTTGAACAAGCATCTAAAAGAAGCAATTTCTTTGCTAGACTCGAGGATTTCATAGGTGGCATGTGCTTGGAATTTTAATAAATGGTTTTTGAATAGACCTCTGAGACCTACTAAGTTTGTAGCTCTCAACCACACTGTGCCTCAATGGCAACATATTTTAGGTAGGTTTTATTTTCTATCATTTATATTTAGCAACTGTAATTTCAGTAGACTCATTTTGCATTTCCTTTCCTCCCACATTGAATCCAGAAAATTGCTGGCATTCCACAGGTGTACTTGGAAAACATGGCATAGGGTAGGATGAATATATGCCCCTAAGTGTTACTTATTTAACCTTCAACCATTTTCAGGCTTAATTGAGCGAGGAAAGAGCTTTCATTTGAAAAGTGGAAGAAGGATGGTTCATGTTCTAAATGGACTGTTTGAACTTCCCCTGAACCATTTTTGTAAATCCCGTACCCAGGCAATAACAATGTTTATATATGTGCTTTGATCCATGAATAAATGCTTTGAACAGTTGTTTGCTCTGTGCAGAGCATTAAGCAGAAATGCACGTGGAGTAGAGGACACATCCTCAGCCTTGAAGCTGACATCGCCCTTGGAGAATGAAGACATTCAGCTTGGAACAGTCGGAGGAGAGTACAGGAAGGTGTATGTGTGAGCTCCAGAATGACAGGAGATTACTGTGCAGATAGAGAGGGAGTCTTACCTGGGCCTGGGCCAAAAAGGCCAGCTTTGGAGAGAAGAGCACGAGCAGAGGCACAGGGAAGAGCTCATGCCCAGGAAAGGCCTCTGTGGCGGAGATCAGGCTGAGAGTAGAGGGAAAGAGTGAAAAACAAGATCCACTCAAAACAACAGTGAGGTTATGGGGGGCTTTGGGGCCAGGCAGCCGATGATTCGGTAAAGACCATAGAGAGGTAGGGTAGGTTCTTGAGCAGAAATGACAAGATGAAAGAGCATATAAATGTCAGCAGGGAGGCTTGGAAACTTTTATATCAATGAGTGTATCGTCCCCCTGGAGTTTAGCCCATGGAACCGATTAACATACCTGTCATGTTAGCTCTCTAACTGCAATAATATGAAATGACATTTTAGGGTGATGCTGATGAAGATCCAGCATTGGAGGAAATGAGGTGGGATTGAGGATAAGGATGGAAAGCATTATAAATAAACTAGTGACCCAGTGCATGAAATTTGTGCACATTAAAAGGGGATTAATTAGAGGAAATAATTTAATATTGCTATTTGCCCTTTCTCTATAATAGAAGTGTCAGAGATGAAAGAAAATTAGTAAAATATATATGAAAACCTTCCTCCTGTCAGAGTCTGGGGTTCACCACGGGACCCAGAGTCAAGTCCCCGCCCACCCACATGCACCTCAAAATGCTTTTGGTGTTGAAAGTGTCCTTCACGTGACTCCCAGACCCGGCTGGTCCCCCCCCAAATGGGCTAGATCCAGACCCCGCCAGTCCCACCCTTGTCAAGCCCTGCCCAGCAGAGGGCATAGCCTCAGGTCCCCTGGCCCAGCACCAGGATGCGGGGAGTGGCCTGGGGTCCCCCAGCTCAGACCGGGGCAGGGGGCGTGCCTTGAGGTCCTCGGTCAAGCCCTGCCAAGTGGGGGACATGGCCTGAGATTCCCTGTCAAGCCCCGCTGGGTGGGGGGCATGGCCTGAGGTCCCCCGTCAAGCCCTGCCAGGTGGGGGGGGGCTCAGCCTCAGGTCCCCCGGCCCAGCACCAGGAGGGGGGCACAGCCGCAAGTCCCCCATCAAGCCCTACTGGCAGGGGGGTGCAGCCTCAGGTCCCCCGTCAAGCCCCGCTAGGCGGGGGCGTGGCCTGAGTTCCCCCGACCCAGCACTGGGGGTGCACCTTGAGATACCCGGTCAAGCCCCGCTGGGTGGGGGGCACGGCCTGAGGTCCACTGTCAAGCCCAGCCAGGCAGGGGGGCACAGCCTCAGGTCCCCTGGCCCAGTGCTGGGGTGGGGGGCACGGCCTGAGGTCCCCTGTCAAGCCCCACCTGGTGGGGGGTGCGGCCTAAGGTCCCCTGGCCTGGCGCTGGGGTGGGGGGAGCAGCCTGAGGTCCCCTAGCTCAGCACCTTGAGGTCCCCCGTCAAGCCCTGCTGGGTGGGGGGCGCAGCCTGAGGTCCCCTGTCAAGGCCCACAGGGGCGGGGGAGGGCGTAGCCTCAGGTCCCTGCTTGATTGCTCGTTATGGGAACTTGGCCTCACTGTGGGTGCAGCCATCTTTGTGACGGAGTGATGGTCAATTAGCATATTCCCTCTTTATTATATAGGATAAGAGAGAATATTAAATCAACTAATTATTTGATCCAGCAATTCTACTTAAAAGTATTTAGTGAAAAGAAATAACATTCACAGAGGCCCTGGTTAGGTAGCTCAGTTGAGTAGAGCATTGTCCCCATAGGCCAAGGTTGCAGGTTTAATCTCTGGTCAGGGCACACATAAGAATCAACTAATGAATGCATAAATATGTGGAATAACAAATTGATGTTTCTCTCCCCCCCTTCTCTCACTAAAAATAAATAAATAAAATTTGCCAAAACTGGTTTGGCTCAGTGGATAGAGCGTCGGCCTGCGGACTGAAAGGTCCCGGGTTCGATTCTGGTCAAGGGCATGTACCTTGGTTGTGGGCACATCCTCGGTGGGAGGTGTGCAGGAGGCAGCTGATCGATGTTTCTCTCTCATCGATGTTTCTGGCTCTCTATCCCTCTCCCTTCCTCTCTGTGAAATATCAATAAAAATATATTTTAAAAAAAATAAAATAAAAAAATAAAATAAATAAATAAATAAAATTTTAAAAACATATTTACAGAGAGACTTGCATGTAAATGTTCATAGCAACTTTACTCGTAATAGCCAAAAACTGGAAACAACCAAATGTCCATTACCTGGTGAATGGATAAACAAATAGTGGTAACTCCATACAATGGAATACTACCTAGTAATAAGAAAGAACAAACTACTGATTCTTGCAACAACATGGATGAATCTCAAGAGCATTATGTTAAGTGCAGGAAGTCACTGTGATGATCGTGCAGACTTCATGCACTCTGAATGAGCCCATTTTATGACATTCTAGGACAGTGGTCGGCAAACTCAATAGTCAACAGAGCCAAATATCTACAGTACAATGATTGAAATTTCTTTTGAGAGCCAAATTTTTTAAACTTAAACTTCTTCTAACGCTACTTCTTCAAAATAGACTCGCCCAGGCCGTGCCATTTTGTGGTAGAGCCACACTCAAGGGGCCAAAGAGCCGCACGTGGCTCACAAGCCGCAGTTTGCGGACCACAGTTCTAGGAAAAGAAAAACTACAGGGACAGGAAAGAGAGCAGTGTTCTCCAGGGGCTGAGGTGGAGGGAAGGGATTCAGAGGGACATGGGGGAACTTTTATGGTGAAAGAAACGTACTATATATTGGTTGTAGTGGTGGTTACACAACTGTATTCACTGATCAAGACTTAGCAAACTGTATACCTTAAAACGGTGAATTTTAGTATACTAGTATGTAAATTAAACCTTACTAAGCCTGATTTAAACAGAACATAGTAACGTCAGGGTTTTTTTTTGGGGGGGGGCGGTCACTTAGATATTACGTTTGAAAGCATAGAAGAATGGAGCTTTTGAGAGAGATAATTAGGGATGGTTTACCAGGAAAGACAGGACATGATGAGTTATGCTTGGGATATCTTAAGCTTCAGGGCCGTGGGTTCAGCCATGTGACAGCGATCTAAAATAACAGTAACCTAAGAAAAAAGTGTATTTCTTCCATATCAAAGTCCAAGCTAGGAATAGGGGTTCTGTTCCACAAAGTGTATCAGAGTTTCCCACATTCTAAATTTGGCTGACGGTAATGTCACCGTTTTCTGTGACATGGTTCTGTGCCCCCTGTCTTTCCTGTGAACTTGTAGTGATATCTAGAGGCTCAGCCCCACGCAGGTTTGATTTGCTTTTTGCCAGGGATACTTCGTGCACTACCGCGTCACACCAGGAGGCATACACTCTCTGGTTGTCCCACTTTTAGTTAGGACAGTATTGACTAACACAGCGACTTTTCAGCATGCAATACCTGACTGTTTGGTCATGGTCGATCTGGATTTGAATCTTTGTTAGGTGATAGTTGTGTGACTGAGGACACATTTGCTTAACCTGACCCTCTGTGAAATGAGGTTTAAACTCATAAGGGATCTTATAATAATTCAATGAAAAGTACATAAAAATGTCTAGGGCAGTTACTGACATGTCAAAGATCTACAGCAAGTGGTAACTAATTGTTGAATGGTCTGAGTGTAATTTCTTAGATAAGCATTCCTGGTGGGGGAAAATTAGAATTTAAAATTAATTTGAAGAGGACTGCTTCCAAGCAGTTTCAACTGGTCTTTGCAGCTTGAATACCTGAAGCTTAAACTAATTCGGTGTTTTCTGAAGGGCTCTCTGAGAAGTACAGGCCCAGGGGTGGGCAAACTTTTTGACTCGAGGGCCACAATGGGTTCTTAAACTGGACCGGAGGGCTGGAACAAAAGCATGGATAGAGTGTTTGTGTGAACTAATATAAATTCAAAGTAAAGGAGCAGAGGGGAGAGCAAGAGAACCGGATAGAACAGCCGGATCCGGCCCGCGGGCCGTAGTTTGCCCATGGCTGGTAGCCGCTAGAATCACCATGAGTACTGGGTAAAAGCACAGGTCCTGATCAGCGTCTGACTGCAGGCACATGTCCACATTTCTGTCAACATCTCCAGGTGGGTCTTTATCATGCCCCAGTCTGAAACCTCAGGTCTAATCCACAGAAATTCTTTGAAGGATTAGAATACTTGTACAGTGCCTTGAGAGAAGAAAGAATAACTCATTTTATCTAATTTCAGATAAATAAGATTAGAATGCTGTGTTATTTAAATGGACTCACAGATGAGATATTTCCCCTAAAGGGTTGCAACTTAAAAACTAATAAATGTTCGCTCTAAATTCTTTCCAGGTATTGCGAAACCAGAGATTTCCTGCGTCCTATCATCATGCAGTGGAAACAGTTGTGAATATGCTGATGCCACATATCACTCAGAAATTTCGAGATAACCCAGAAGCATCCAAGAATGCGAATCATAGCCTTGCTGTCTTCATCAAGGTGGGGAGCGCCAGGCGAGAGGGCGTCTGCTAAGTGACTGAAATGTCCTTTATAAGGAGTAACTAGTATTTAGTAGTTCACAGTTAGTTGCTCAGTCAGTGTCAAAGGCATGTTTGTATGCTGAAGGATAGACTTATTAACAGTCAAGACAGATTAGAACCCAACTTTCCAAAAAGTTTGGGCCTAAATACTTAACATTATGGGTTGTTTTGTCCACAGAGATGTTTCACCTTCATGGACCGGGGCTTTGTCTTTAAGCAGATCAACAACTACACCAGCTGCTTTGCTCCTGGAGACCCGAAGGTAGTGTGTGTGTTACACCCTGCTCTTTTTTTCTCGCTTCCAGAAACTCACCTATTTCTCTTGGTTCACATCAGAATTTTCTTTCAGTCCCAGAGGCACGACTCACTCCCCTCTTGAAGATACTAACTAGCACTCATTTGCATTAATGTGTGAGATGTTAGGGACATGGGAACTCCAAATGTGAAATAAACATATCTATTTGATTTTCTCGTAAACACCTGAAATGACTTCTCATCTGCAAAACTGAAAGTATGCGTGTTGGGAGTCACAGTTTATTTAGCAAGGTAATTGAAGTGACCGTGGCCTTTCTCTCACTCAGCTTTTTTATTGTATTCAGTCTGTGTCTGTAACTGTAAGCTGCCTGAAATCCTTTATTGAAGTAGGAGGAGCATAAATCATAAATGCCCTAAAAGTCGCTGGAGAACATCATTTAATGAAATGTGTTCTCAATTTTCAAACAATCCCTGCAGTCATTCTGAAATCTAAAATAGCACAGAGCTTGCTGTTCCAAGAAGGTCAAGAAGCTAAGACTGGGTCTGTTATTTCTTACAGGTTTTTTAGGATGCTGGATAAAGTATCCAGTGAGGTATTTAACTTAGGACTAAACATATTTTTTCCCTGCAGACCCTCTTTGAATACAAGTTTGAATTTCTCCGTGTGGTGTGCAATCATGAACACTATATTCCACTGAATTTACCAATGCCCTTTGGAAAAGGCAGGATTCAAAGATACCAAGGTAATCTTACCTTTATATTTATTTACCTAGCTTTTTCACTATGAGAGTCATTTATTTTTAATACGATGAGAGAATTGAATCCAACATGACATTAGAATTAAAATTTTTTTTTCTAGTTAAATTCCCATTTTAAAATATTGATAAAATTTTCTATGGGAACTTACTTTTCCACAAACTTACCAGACTACAGATCATGTTAGTGTAACTCTTTTTCATTGAAACATTCCTTTGCTTAAACACTAGAAATCCATTTTACTTACTGTAGTTTATTTTTATTTGTTTCACTTTTCCTTTTTTCTCATGAATTAGCTTTTCTTTCACCAGCTGTGGAGTCAAATGACACTCCTGTAGGTAGGTATGGAGTGTGACGCTTGCTGTCTTGCATTTTCCTCCTTTAATAGAAAAAGAATGCAAGTGATTGCTGAAATGCTTGCACATGCTATTCATCCAGGCATTTCTCATATACTTCGGTCAGTTCTTAAACTCATGACAAACCAGTGAATGTCCTCTCACTGTCGCTAAGACATTGCTGTAACATCCCAGGGAGGCATCTTGCTTTTTGTTCCTGGGTCCTCTGGGGGGTTTCTTTAAGAAGTAAAACAAAGAGCCTGCTCACTCCAAAAGTGTATTATTCCACCATTTTCACAGACCTTGTTCATAGTGGTGGCAGTAACTGAAGTCACAAGCCACATGGCTTTCCACATGCTTTTATGTTTGCATGTTGGGTCTGTACTCACTGTCCTGTATCTCTTTCAGTTCAGCTCACATTGATTTCTTTATCTTCACTGAGTAAATCAATGAAGCCTGCCAGGTCTGTTGGGTGATCTTTACTGGGTTCGGTGCCTATATGTGCTCAGGATTATTTATGCTAAAGGAAAGAAGAAAGTAGAAGGATGCCACCAAACTATTAATAACACCTAAATCAACTGACTCTGAAATTCAGAGAGAAATACACAAAGGCATTCATTCAGAGACATAAATATCTTCCCCCGCAAACAGACTCAGACTGATTTTGAAGGAATGAGAAGAGGGATTGTGGCCCTAGAGTTGGCCATTCAGGGGTTCACCAAATATTTATCCAGCACCAACTATGTTTAGCCTCAGGATACAGTTGTGGACAAGTGTCCATGTAAAAATGTCTGAACCTGTGAAGAATTTTTGTAAGATTTTATTTGAACCAAACTGATGACAATTGCCAGGAAGCAAGACCGCAAATACTTCTTGGAATGGCAGCCAGCAGCTTCCTTTATGCATTTTGAATTATTAAGAAGGGAATCTAAGGAAGATTCCATGAAGGTGGGAGAAAGCAGGGTGGGCATGAGATTATAGGATAGTTAACAAGAATATGTGCTTTTTTGAGGGTAGTTACTCTTATTTTGAAGGAATGTAATCTAGATGCACAAAAACAATTGGTCTTGCTTAGGACAAAGATAAACCTTTTACTAAAATAGTGATATGCCCGGGGCATCACTACCCACCATGACCTGCCCAGTTTGGAATTTGTAATCAGATCACCCTGTGAGGTTACTTTCCGTAGAACCCCTTTATCATCAACACAAGGATGATAATCCCTGGCTGTTTTACCTAAGGGAGATTTATATATAGAATGTTAAAGAGTGATAATTGCTAAGGAGAGAAAAACAAAACAAGAAAAGGGGGTGTGAAACGGGTGACATTTGAGATAGGGTGACCAGGAAATGGTAATCTGATGAAAGTGAGGGGGCCATCTATACACCTGGGGAAAACATTCTGGGCTGAGGTAGCAGCCAGTTACTCAGCATCCCCTGATCCCACCTGCCAGCTGTCTGGTCTCACTTTCCCATATTTCAGACACACTTGCTACTCCCAGCTCCTCAACCATGACACGCCTACCCCCGAAAACCCCTCCACCTCAAATAGCCACCTTCCTGGGGGAGTCCTCATCATTCTCCCCAGCCAGTCACTCAGCACCTCCTACATGGTACCTGCCAGGTCCCCTCCTCACTCTCCCAGCACCCCAACTGGAATTAACTGCTCTCCATCCTGCACTTCAAGCCTCGTCACACCCTCCCTCACCTCACAGTCTGTTGCCAGCCCCCCTGGACTTGGGGACCGTGACTGTTTTTTCCTTTTCCCTGTCAGGGTGCTTAGGGCAGCTCTTTAGACCCAGTGGTTGGGCAGGGACCATGTGCTGCTGCCTGCCTTCCACTCTGGCCCAGCAGGTCCAATTGCTTATCCTGCAGAACTGAGCAAAGTGGAAACCCTTCAAATGCCCAGCAGATTGGCACAAACTCATTGTGGAGTGCTGAGTATTTGGTGACAAGAGCGACTGCCCAGGCAGATAGGTGTGGGTCACCTATAGATAGTTACCTTACATTGACAGGAATGAGTGTTTTTTTATCTCTCCCTTCCTCTCTTTTCACTGCCCCTCGTGCGTGCATAAACACACACACACACACACACACACACACACACACACACACACACGTAACCCATAGGTTTCTTCTACAGGGTTTATGTGAATATAAGCTGTGAACTGTCACTTGGATATATGGGGCTTAATGTAAAGAGTGGACGTGATTATTCTGGAATGACAAATAATCTTTCTCTTGCTTCTGCTAAAGGGTTTCATAGGGCTTGGGTTAGTATTTTGGATAGGTTTAGGAGTAACTCCTGTGACACTAATGTCAAAGGAGGAATCAATAGATTTTCCTCTAATAGTGGATTAAGGTTGAGAATTAAAATCCCGCTGCAGCTTACTGAAAAGGTGTGTTTCAGCTTCTGAGTGATGCGTGGCTGCTTTCATTTGCCCTCTCTGAGGAGATTTCACATTTGCTTCCATCTCTGTTCCAGACGAGCTTTAGTGTTGTCATTTAGCCTGCTGATGATTTATGAGTCTGGGTTGGTGTTTTGTCCCTTTTGTTTTAGTTTATTTCTCTAAAGGTGCAGAAGTATTAAGAGTATATTTTTAAATTCTGCATTAAATAAGTTCTTCATTTAGTGATAGCAGAATACATAGGTTATATGCTAACCTGTTCATTTTAAACACATTGGATTTTAATGGGCATATATAGGCTTTAATGACTAGGAAATGGATAAATGAACTCATTTAGTAAAGAACATTTAAATAAACCATGTATATTTATCCTTTCTTTAATTACATGTTTGTTATCTATAGACCACTCTTGTATAATACTGTCAATTAGCATGATAACCTTTTTAACTTCATGTCAGTAACGAAATTACATTTGTAACTTAATCTATGTTGTTCTATATGATAAAAATTGGCACTAAAACTAGTCACTTACTGAATTATATAGATGTAATATGCTTGAAAATAAAAATCCAGTGCAATTATCTGTATTTAAATTTTGTTTTCATTTAAGAGCCCTGGGTGTTAGGGAGTAGAGCAGTAATTTAGATAATCAAGCTTTTCCCATTGGAAGCCACACCCAGACTGGGCTAAATGTAGAGGGTGGGGTTTAATTTTTATTTTATTCAAAGAGCGGCACATTCTCGCTAACTAAAGCAGTTTCTGTCCTCATTTCAGATCTCCAGCTCGACTACTCATTAACGGATGAGTTCTGCAGAAACCACTTCTTGGTGGGCCTGTTACTGAGGGAGGTGGGGACCGCCCTCCAGGAGTTCCGGGAGGTCCGGCTGATCGCCATCAGTGTGCTCAAGAACCTGCTGATAAAGCATTCCTTTGATGACAGATACGCTTCCAGGGTGAGCGGTTCCCGATGGAAGAAAACGTGAATTGATAAATGTCCTTTATGTTAAGTACTATAAAGAAAGTAACCAATTATAAAATTAGTGCGACAGCATTAAGACTTTTCCCAGTTTGTGCAGTAAAATCTCATGGCGGCCTTTACAGGAAGTAAGACTGGAGACGGCTAGTGCCAGCGCAGACCTTGGGGTGTTCAACGTGTGCTGTGTGTCTTTGTTTCAGAGCCATCAAGCACGGATAGCCACCCTCTACCTGCCTCTGTTTGGTCTGCTGATTGAAAATGTCCAGCGAATCAACGTGAGAGAGGTGTCTCCGTTCCCCGTGAACCCCGGCAGTGTACGTAAGCATATTCACATATGCACAGCCCGCATCCGTTTCCTGTGGCTGCCCTGACAAAGTGCCACCGACTGGGTGGCCCCAAACAACAGAAATTTACTCTCTCACAGTCAGGAGGCCATACGTCCAAAACCATCTGTCAGCAGGGTTGGTTCCTCTGGAGGCTCCGGGTGGAGAGTCTGTGCCCTGCCTCTCTCCTAGCATCTGCTGGTTCCTGAAATCCTCCTGGCCTTTTGCTTGTGGCCTCATCGTTCTGGTCTCAGCCTCCATCTTTGCGTGGCCTTCTCCCTGGTGTGTCTGTGTCTCTGGTGCCAGGTGTCCTCTCCTTTTCTTATAAGGACAGTATTTAGGGACCTTGTCTCGCCTTAAATCGTAATTACATTTCCAAATAAGATCACATTTCGAGGTTCCGGATAGATAGGAACTTGGGAGTGACCCAATTCAACCCAGTACATACCTGTTCTCTCTTTTTGCCACTAAAACAATAATAATGCATAGTACTTAGTAAATTGTATTTCTGGCTAAGATGGGGGGTCAGTGAACCTGTCGTTCTTGTTAAAAATCATTATAAAAATCTTGCTTTCTTAATGCCCTGATATCTTGTAAAAACATCAGGATCTTCTTTGTGTTGTCAACAAATCTTTATAGAGGAGGGAGGTTAAAAAAAGAAAAGGCATAGTTCTAACCTGTATGGTATGAAAGCTCAGGGCTAGCCCAGTTCTGGTTGTAATATACAAGGCAGTCTTTGAAAAGCCACTTCTTTAGGCTAAAGTCTTTGTCTGTAAAATTAGAAAGTCAAGCCGGATGTCAGAGAGGCCAGGCCCCACCGCCAAGAACTGACCACCTTAATTTATATTATCTTCGTCCATTCATTTAAAAGTGCTTAAGGTAATTTATCATTTTAAAGCTGTAGATTGGAGATTAAGTTGACTGAAGGGTGATCCCAGAAATTATCTCAAAACTTTTTCATTGGAAACCACCTGCCATTCATTTGGGCAGAGTTCAGCAATTTCCTTTTCCTCTTCATTCTGGACCCGTGAATCAGCTCAGATGTTAATCTTGCCACTTTGTCATCTAGTGTACACTTGGGGAGTTTCTTTTTATCTTTCTGTCCCTCTTTCCCAAATAGTGATACATTGTTGCCTTTTTTTACTCTTCACCTCCGAATACAGCTAAATAATGATGCCCTGAGAAGAGCCATACTTATAGAATGTTTTTTGTAGTTCTGAAGGGCTTAAACTTTAACTGTTCTTACAAAAACAGCACCACACTAATCTCACCCTATCTATACAAATTGTATTTCACAGGTGTGTTCTCTAAACTGTTGCTAATCGGAATAAGTAATTCGGGGTATAATGCTATCCTTTCTGTAATGCTTCAGTCCTGAGAAAAAGGAACACAGGTCTCTCCGTGGCTTGCAGCAAGTAAAATCCCTTGGTGACCTCACTTCAGCGTTAACGTCGTTTCTCCCCTGACTGAGGGTGCACCTGCAGCTGTAAGCTTGCAGAAGCATCTCGCTGGTGCTCCTGTGAATCCCTGTTGCTCGTGTGGGAGGGTTTCCAACACGAGAGAAAAACCGGTGTTCCCATTGGAAAGAGCACATGAGGCTTTTTCTGAAGGAAAGAACATAACAAATAATGTAAAGAACTGTTGGACGTCAGAGCTCTGGAACACGGGGAAGATGCCAGACCTTCTGGGGAGAGAAATGACTCTATAGGCCAAGGCTTCTCTGCCTCCCCCCCCCCCCCCCCTCCCCGTTAAATAGTCTGTGCTCCCTTCTCCCTGCTCTTTCTCTGCTCCACCCACCACCTCCTCCCCTCTCGGTCCCTTGTGGTGCTCCTCCCACTCGGGCACATGTCACTTGTCAGGCTGTGCTGTCTTGTTCTCACACCTGCCCTCACACTTTCAAGATCAGCTGGTGACTCTTTATAAATCATCTTTGATTATTTCTTCTCTTTATCCCCTTTGGCAGACTGTGAAAGAGGAGTCACTCACTTTGCCCGCTGTGAACCCATTGGTGACACCACAGAAGTCTGGAAACACCTTGGACAACAACCTGCACAAAGATCTCTTTGGCGCCATTTCTGGCATCGGTAATGCTGGGCTCTCTCCTGGGGTTCACTCTGGTTTAATTCCGAAGGTGTCTTTACCTGGTAATCAGTCGTTAGTGAGCTTTCAGATTAGAACTCTGAAGTCTTGATTTCTGCTTTGAATATTGTTTTCCTGGTTTTGATAGTTAATGACTGAATCCCATCAACTCTGCACTGAAAGAGACATCCCAGCGTCTCATTAATTCTGAATTTGGTGTACTTGATCACCTATTTGTACTGTTGGCTTTTTGTTAATGCCTAAGTTAATTTATCATTTTAAATCTGTAAATTGGAGTGTTTATGCTTTTAGAAAAGGAAAATCTTTGCAGGTGCGTGTGAGAGGAGTGGTAGGATTTATTTGTAGTGTTAGCAATTTAGATGAAATGTGACAGAATAATTGCTGCAGGGGCGAGTGGTTTATGGCTAGAGAACGATCCTGAAAGTGGTTTTCTAAATCTTCTTTCCTGGAATATATTTCTATCTGAAATAATATAAGAGCAGCCCCCATGAGGAGGAAAACAGATGGCATAAATCAAGATCCAAATGGAGTAGTTTCTCCAAAAGAAAATGCCTGAGAAATGTACTTGTTAATATTCTGAACAGTTGAGCCCCTGTGCTAGCTCCTTCACAAAGAAAATGATACAAAAAATATAGGTCTTCACAGAATTGTCACAGACACATTCCTAGTCTGTCTTTATCCCTTTCTCTTATACCACACTTGGAATAAATGAAACGTCTTGCCATGGCAAGTGCTTAGACCACCCAGTAATGGGACTAACTCTCAGGGCAGGATAAAGGGCAAGTCCTTTTAGCTGAGGAATTTGCAGGACTGTTGGTCATTCTGAGTTTATGTCCTTTCATTTTGTGTTGTTCTTGTTAACATGCTATTTCATGTAGGTGATGAAACTGGGCAGAATATAGAACTGGAAACCTCATATTAATGCTGGAATTTATCCTACAATACCAGTACCAATGCTTATTCTTACTTATGTTCATGTATGTTTTCCATAGTTACTAGTATACTTACCTCATTTGGCGTCAGAGAGTAAATGAGTTAATTCATGCACAGTGCTCAGAGCAGAGCCTGGCACACAGTGTTTCTGTCAGCCATTCTCCTGGGACCTCTGCTCTGTCTTTGCCTTGCTCTGCGCACACACCAGCCGCTGCTCCAGGCTGGAGAAGGGGCTCTCTTCAGAGGGTCTTATCTGTAGTGGCTCACAGAAGTAGCTTTAAGTCAGACAGATGTGGTGTTGGGTCCAGATTCCCTCATTTACTAATTACCACAAGCAGTATTTCTCGTCTCTTTACCCAGTGTCCACATCTCCAAAACAGTCACGGCGAAGGATAAAGAGCTAATACGATGTGTGCAGTGCTTAGCATGGTAGACATAGTGGTAACATTGGACTATTATAATATTCACAGTTCTTTAGCATTATTAATGCTTTGTGATATACTCTCAGTTTCCTAGGGCCTAGGAATGTGTTGAAATTTTAATTCCCTGACCAGTACTCTGCAGGATTTATGTTCCATCTTTCACTTCCATGGAACTGTGGGAATGATCAGTTTAGAATGAGGTGTTGTTTTGACTCCGACTTTATTCTCCAGTTCCCCATGCACTTTGTTAGGTTTGGGATGCACTGAGAAGGTAAAGATGAACCATTGGGTGTCTTCAGCATGACTCAAATGGCATAAATGGCCTTCAGTACTCTGTGTTCATGGTGAAGTTACTGATTTAGTGTCTTTTCACTTTTTCTTGCATTTCAAGACCTGAATCCACTTTTCATAGGAATTCACCACAACAGACTCATTCAAACCCAGGCTTTATCTATCCACCACTCCCCCCCATCTTTAAAGATTTAAATTCTTGTTCCCAAGGAATGCCTTTCAGGGAAGTCCCACCTATGAACTGGGTTTTACTCGTTGTTTTCTGGTAGCTCCCGCAGCTCCTCTTTTAGTGATCAAGGAGTTGGCAGTTAACTTTAGATCTGGTGCCTGTCCTTTAAGAGCAGACCTTCTCCTTACTTTTCCATTTAGACGAAATCCTGTTTCCATGAATATTGAGAATGCTCCCTCAGCTGAGTGTATGGATGTCTTTGAAACATGCTGCATGAAAATTCTAAAACCAATTTATTGCTGGATACAGACGCTGAGATTTTAAAAGGCACACCTTATTAGGCTCAGGGTTCCTTTTAGCACCTACTCAGTGTATTGCACTGGGATGTCTGTATAGAGGGGAGAGAGGTGGACTGCACCTATTTTATTTTACTTACATGTTGTTTAAGATTTTTAAAAGCTATGCACTGGGCCAGGATATAAAGTATAAACACACACACATAACATAGAGAAACATAATTCTACTAAGCATGCTGATTTTGATTTATAGGCATTTCCATCTGTTTTCCTTAGATTAGGATGGGAGTTCTGGAATTGAGCCTAAAACTCTGAGAATTTAGGACCTAATTTTACTGAGGACCTCTTTCTCCCAATTTCTGTGTTCTACATTATATATGAAGCCTAAGTATATCAGGAGGACTATAATTATAATTTGGTCATAATGTGTGTTTCTTTTCTCTCTCACTGTAGAAAAGGCTCATAGCTTTTTCATAGGGTTTTCACCTGCTCCTTGTGACAGTCAGTCACATGGTTTCTATTCTGGGAGCTGCCTGTGGCCAGAGGTTCACAAGTTCCATCCTTCACTTACATTTTTTAATTCCTCTGGGTCTTCTTTTCTTGGTGTTAATACACTGAATCAGTTTCGGGGATGGTGGTGGATAAACCCGAGTGCTAGGTCAGGGGAGGGATTAATTTAGAAGTGTCTTAGTCCATGGCAGCTAATTTGCATGCTGAAACCTGAAATGGCAGCCCATTGGGAGGTGCCAGGTAGAGGCATCCTCAGCTTGGATCTGGGAGACCGTGCTTACAGCTCGCTAGAGTGGTGCCAACAGTCCCCTCGTGCCACTGCACAACCAGCCAGGCCTTTCCGTTGGAGGCGTGCATTTTGGTTCAGCACAGAATGTACAAGTCTGAGAGTCATTTTTAATTATGTGATTTACGTACATCTTATCTAAGCAGGAAGTCAATTAGTCACATTGAAAAATTGCACAGCACCGTGGTGGGTGCTGATTTCTGCCTTCAAATGCTGTTTTTTCACGGATGTCACGAATTTTATGTCCAAGTTAGATTTCCTGTATGCTTGTCACTGTTTATTGCAGAGCTTCCAAAAAATCCTCAGTTCACATCACTCACATTGTCACAGTAATTTTTTCATGGGGTCCTCAGGCCAAAAGAAACACCTAATAGTCTGTTTATTGAGTACTTAGGACCAAGTAACCTAAGCACTTATATGCTAACAGCTTAGTAGGCATTTGAAAAAAATACATAAATTTAAAGAAAACCATCTGTATTATTTTTAATAACCACAACTCTTGCTAGTGGGATGTGTGTGTCTGTTGGGCACTGCCCAGCTTCTCCAGTTTTGAATCAGGTTGCTCATAGTCCTCCTCATTTTGTTCCACGTTGATTTTTGCCCAGTACTTGCTTTTTATCATAGCAGCCGCCAAAAATACCCTGCTTCACAAATATATGACATCATCGAAAGGAATGTAGCATGATCTAATGTTGAAACTACAATTTCCGACAGATGTCAAGTATCATTGTGTTTTCCTTGAAAATGTAAACTATCCCAGGACACCCCTCTAAGTTTTCTAGGGCACCTCAGCACACAGTTTGAATACTGTGGGTGTGCTGCACGATTTAAATTTTTTTTTAATTTAATAAATCTTTATTGTTTAGATTATTACAATTGTTCCTCTTTTCTCCCCCCATAGCTCCCGGTTCCCACCCCACCCTCTGCCCTTACCTCCCCCGCACTGTCCTCATCCATAGGTGTACAATTTTTGTCCAGTCTCTTCCCGCACCTCCCACACCCCTTTCCCCCCGAGAATTGTCAGTCCACTCCCTTTCTATGCCCCTGATTCTATTATATTCACCAGTTTATTCTGTTCATCAGATTTTTTATTCACTTGATTTTTAGATTCACTTGTTGATAGACATGTATTTGTTGTTCATAATTTTTATCTTTACCTTTTTCTTCTTCTTCCTCTTCTTAAAGAATACCTTTCAGCATTTCATATAATACTGGTTTGGTGGTGATGAACTCCTTTAGCTTTTTCTTTTCTGTGAAGCTCTTTATCTGCCCTTCAATTCTGAATGATAGCTTTGCTGGGTAGAGTAATCTTGGTTGTAGGTTCTTGCTATTCATCACTTTGAATATTTCTTGCCACTCCCGTCTGGCCTGCATAGTTTCTGTTGAGAAATCAGCTGACAATCGTATGGGTGCTCCCTTGTAGGTAATTAACTGTTTTCCTCTTGCTGCTTTTAATATTCTCTCTTTATCTTTGCCCTTGGCATTTTAATTATGATGTGTCTTGGTGTGGTCCTCTTTGGATTCCTTTTGTTTGGGGTTCTCTGCGCTTCCTGGACTTGTAAGTCTATTTCTTTCACCAGGTGGGGGAAGTTTTCTGTCATTATTTCTTCAGATAGGTTTTCAGTATCTTGCTCTCTCTCTTCTTCTGGCATCCCCATAATTCGGATGTTGGTACGCTTGAGGTTGTCCCAGAGGCTCCTTACACTATCTTCAAATTTTTGGATTTTTTTTTTCTTTTTGCTTTCTCGGTTGAGTGTTTTTTGCTTCTTTGTATTTCAACTCTTTGACTTGATTATTGCGGTCCTCTAGTCTGCTGTTAGATCTCTGTATAATATTTTTTATTTCAGTCAGTGTATGTTTAATTTCTAGTTGTTCCTTTTTCATATTCTCGAGGGTCTCGCTAAATTTATCGGCCTTTTCTAGGAAATTCTTGTAAAACCTTATAACCGTCGTTTTGAACTCTATATCCAGTCGTTTGTTTTCCTCCATTTCTTTCATTTGTGATCTGTTTCTTTGTCTCCACATTTTCGCTGCTTCCCTGTGTTGGTAGAGTAGCTTTGTGTGCTAGGTGTCCTCTAGGGCCCAGTGGCTCAGCCTCCCCAGTTACCTGAGGTGGACACTCTTGGTGCACCCCTTTGTGGGCTGTGTGCACAGCCTTGTTGTAGTTAAGTCTTGATTGTTGTTGGTATCACTGGGAGGAATTGACCTCCAGGCCAATTGGCTGTGAGGATCAGCTGTGTCTATACTGGGAGAACTTCTGTGCTGGAGACACTCTTATGAGACAAGACTTGCAAAATTGCAAAAGCCTCTGTGCTCAGCTTGGAAGGGGCGGAGTTTCAGGGTGGAGCAGACAGCCTTGGTTTCCTGTCAGCCCTGCCCTATGAGGCCCCTGGGTCTCAGTGTCCCTCGGTAATCGCTCAGAGAGAAAGCCACCCTCAAGTTTCGCCCACTGCCAGACAGTCCAGTTTCTCCCTGAATGAGTCAGGGTTCCCAGAAACTTGCCCAGAACTGGAGTTCAGCACAGTCGGGAGTTTCCGTCTCCCTCCCACTTTAGAAAGCCAGCCGCGCACTCAGCCTCCCATGCATTCAGCAGTCAGTCATCTCTGCGTGCGTGCGCCTCCGGACCTCTGCCTTCTGCAGCTCCCGAGTCTCAGTGTGCTTTCTCTTTTCCTAACAGTACAGATTCCCCCCGAATGAGTCTGGTTTCCCAGAAATTTGCCCGGGACTGGAGTTCAGTGCAGTCGGGAGTTTCCTTCTCCCTCCCTCTTTAGAAAGCCAGCCGAGCACTCAGCCACCCGTGCACACAGCCGCCCGTCCTCTCTGAGTGCAAGTCTCCGTACCTCAGCCTTTTGCAGCTCCTCTGAGTCTCAGTGTGCTTTCCTCTTTTCTTCTAGTTGTAGAATTTCCACTCAGCCAGCTTTGCTGTTGTTCTGGATGGTGTCCGTTTTGTCTTTTAGTTGTAGTTTTGATATTGTTGTGCGAGGCAGCAGTTTAGGTGTTTACCTATGCCGCCGTCTTGGTTTCTCTCCCTAAATTTTTTTTATTTAATAGTTGTAGGTGGTTTTATCTTTTAAATATTTTTTAAAGTCTTCATTCTGTCCCATTCTGAAACAGTATGTGCTCCTTTAGTCTTCGCCATCAAAGGTGGTTTCTCATAAGTGAATTGGTAGCTATGTCTGATTGTTTCTGATTGAAGTTAGTTTTTATCTACTTGATAGGTGATTGAATGCAACTCTTGAGCCAAATTCCTAACAAGGAAAAAAAAAAAAAAGTCACGTAAAAGTAATTTTTCTTTGTTTGGTGCTTATCTGTCCTTTGTTCTGTCTCACCTAAACTTTGTTCTTGGCTTAATTCTCATTTAGCTTCTCCGTATACAACTTCAACTCCAAATATCAACAGTGTGAGAAATGCTGATTCAAGAGGATCCCTCATAAGCACCGATTCAGGGAACAGCTTTCCTGAAAGGAATACTGAGAAAAGCAATTCCCTGGATAAGGTAATTTCTTTTCAGATATAATGTGTTTCTTATTACAAATAGATTTAGCCCAAAGTAAACCTATTTCATGTTCTAGTGTTCATTGTGTGACCTTTAAAACAAAACAAAACAAAACAAACACAAAAATGTCAGTTAATATGGAGTAAATTGTCAGAGCATTAACTAAGAATGGGGCCCATTCCCCCTGCTTCCTGTTTCCAGAATGCCAGATTAGGGCAGTGTTTACAGTCTGGCAAGTGGTTCTGGCAGGTTGGACAACTAGGGAAATCAAAATGCCACTCATTTAGAATCCCCGTGGTCTGTATGCCGGAGAACACCGTTTACAACACAGCTGTCCATACACTCGGGCATCAGTTCCAAAGCCAGCTCCAGGAAAGATTAATCGGTCCTACAGTGATTCCGGGGTAAGGCTTTATTTCAAATCACTCTTTTCACACTGCCCAACTCCAGCCCAACAGATCTTCCTCATATTAAACCTTCTGTCTTGAAATGACTAAGGCTCCGACTATTTGGAACTTTGTGGGAATGGATAAAGCTTGGATGTAAACCTGGAACCGTGACAGGTTGGTCTCACTTGGCCACTGTTGTCCTAATTTATTTCAAGGTATAGGCAAGCGCATGTACGTTGAATAAACAGGTGAACCATTTAGGGATGTATTCCTAGCTCTCAGAAACATGGGACACATCCTTCCTCGGCACCAGGTTCGTCATCTCATCGCCCGTTTCCGTGGCTGGCATTGACATGACTGTCCGTAACTGCAGTGTGTAGAGGTGTGCACATCGCAATGTGGGGTGTATCATGACCTGTCGAACTTTTCCCTTGACCCTGACATGCCTTTGCGTGTAGAGGGAGAAGCTGCTCAGGAGGCACTCTGCCTGCATCATACGCAGCCCTGGCGAGGAGGAGGAGGAGAGCTGCCAGTCAGCCAGGAAACACCGGGTCACTGTGGATTTCTCCCTTCTCACGATCCCGCCTTTGCCAGAGGAAACCTTGCATGCAGCACCTTTCCTCTCGCTGCAGGAAGCGCCGAGTCCTCCCAGCGGCTCTGAGGAAGTGGGTGGGCCAGGTGATGGATCTGCACCCGGTTTTGCCACTAACTGCTCCCATATTCCTTCCTTGACTACAAATATTCATGGATGTTATGAATTAGACCTGTTTATCATATTTTTTTTCAATTGCCCACCAGTACCTTGAATGAGCGATAGCTTTTCACAGATATTTCCACTTTGGTATTTGACAAAAATTTCCCTGACTTCAATTGGAAATATAACTTTGAGGATTTTTAAATCTTCCGTGTTTTTATCATGAGATGCGATTCTTGTTATTTTTTATTTTTTATGTGAACCCTTTGAACTTGTGAACCTGCTGTCTAGTGGCAAAACTGCCCTCGCCCTGCATCCTGAGCTTTCTGGCGTTTGCGGTGTTGAGCTAAGCTGATGATGGAATGACCTCACCAGTTTAGGGTCTTTGGCAGTGCTGTGCTGAGGGGACCCCAGTTTTTCCTGTCAGGCGCCTGCCCATGGTTTTCTCCCAGGGTGCCCCATGATGTAACTGAATGGCAGCAACTCAGCCCCAGGCTTTTGTGGCTGGTACTCAGCAGCACCATAGACTTGTGCTGTCTCAGCCACTGACATTTTCCCGAGGATGTGGTTGGTTTTGCAGTGTCTTCTGAATCATCATTCCTGCTTTTCTGCATGAGGTTTTACTTGGCATTTCAGAACTAAGCTGGTAACTCAACGATGGTTATCCAGGTGGAAAGGCTGGTGCCTCTGGCTTGTCCCTTACAAGAGTGTGAGCAGGAGACAAGCCAGAGCTTGTGTGGAGCAGCACGTGTGTGTATTCGGGGAAGGCGCCTGTTGTTTGTCGACAAATTATACCTTCCGATTGGAATGATTGGGCTCAATTCTAAGAACCTTTCTCTTCCAAGGTAGAAAAGTGAAGCTGATTTTGTTTTACCTGCTGTTGAAGGAGAAAAACCCACCTGTATTTCCTTTCTTTAGCACCAACAAAGTGGCACTTTGGGAAATGCCGTGGTTCGCTGTGACAAATTGGACCAGTCCGAGATTAAGAGCCTGCTGATGTGTTTCCTCTACATCTTGAAAAGCATGTCTGATGGTAGGTAAAAATGGAGATGTCTGCTTTACTTTCCTTGTTTCAGTGTTTGGGTTATTTTTTAAAGATTATAATTGGTTGAAAGGATATAAGGATTTAAAACTATTTTCTTCCTTGTTTGAAAAACATGTTGATTTTCTAAATGGAGTAGAAATAAAAGTCTTAATTTGGAAAAGTATTTTTATTATTTTATTCTAGAAAATGAGTTCTAAAATGTGAATGGGACTATTTTATACATTTATATTGAACTCAGACCGACCATCTTAACTAAAGGAGGCAGCCGCAGAAAAGCAAAGCAGCTTTTTTATTTTGTTTTAAATGTCATTGTCTAAACAAACATACTGGCAACTTGCACAACTCTATTAGTCTGTCTCTTGAATGAGAAAATACGGTGTTGTGGAACCGCAGCGTCTCTTCCATTTAGAGTGTGTGACATTGCTGGCTTTACCGGAAGCAAATTGTGTTATTAAAATATCCTCTCCTGAGGATAGCTTTTCCATTGCTCTTCAGAGAGAGTAGAGAGGAGGTTAAGAGGAGGGGAGAGGTAGAGGAACACTGATTTGAGAGAGACACATCTATTCGTTGCCTCCCGCACATGCCCCTCTGGGGGCAGGGAGTGAACCCGAAATCCAGGCCGTGCCCTTGACCGGGAATCAAGCCCGAGACTTGTAGGTCTGTGGGCTGATGCTCTTAACAACTGAGCCACAACAGCCAGGGTGTTTCTTTTATAGCAAGCTTCCATTATAGCAGCAATGCAGCCTGATCTTACAACTCAGACTTTAGGAATAGCGTACCTGTCCTTCAAGTGCTTCAGGACTGGGTTATTTTATTCTTATGTCAGTTTGTTACCTTTAAATAACTAGTTTAAAAAAAGGACAAACAAGGTTTTCTTTGATGACCAAATGCAAGAGAACTGGGCACTTACTCTGATATTTGGGTTATGAAGTTGAAATTCTTTTCATTAAGTCAAAAGTTCTAAACTTTCTGTTATGGTAGTGACTTTTAGCCAGCTATGATCCTGTTTTTCCTTTGTTGAAAGATTTTTTTTAATATTTTAAGTTTCAAATAATATGATTTATAACATAACTGCTTTTTAAAGACAAATACCAGAAATTTTGTATCCAAGTGAAAGTTCCTTTAAAGTTGGCCTTTTGGAAGGCCATGCACAGATTTTAAGATACAACAACCTCTTCAAAAGAGTTTTATAATATTTTTTAAATTACCTGAAGTTATTTATTCCTTCCCTTTATAATTAGAGTTTTTTGTTTGTCATGTTTCAGAAATCTTCACCTATCTCTAGGATTTAAAACTCTATATTTAAAATATTCTCCTATATTTTCTTTAAAATCTCTATTATTTAAATTTTCACATTTAAATCTTAGCTACCAAGAATGGATTTTTGTGTATGGAGTCGGGTAGGGGAGAGATAGTCTTTGGCATAGTTTACCAGACAGACAACCAAAATCAGTTGTGTAACTCTGTGTATTCTTTCCTTTATTCCACACTTAACGAGTACCTTCCACATGCTGGGCCCTCACTCTCTGTACCTTCTTGTGCCCCCTCCCTTCTTCATGGAGGTTGCTTGCTCTTTGCCCTCTTCTCAGCCAGTAGCTTGGCCACTGGCTGGCCACACATGTCTGCAAGTTGACCTAAAGAGGCCCCCCAGCATTCAGTTGACTCCCTGGGTTCAACACCAGGATGACCAGGTTCAAGTAACCAGAGTCTGTCCCTCTGGAATCTAAACTCAAAACCCCTGAAAAATGGAAGCTCCCTGATCCACCCTTGTTACTGGCCCAATACAGCTTTTAAAATCAGGTGTACTAATTTTGAGAATGACTTGACTTCCCTGAGCCTTCACTAGCTTCTCTGTAAATTGGAACTCTCTGCCTCCGATTGTGGTGAGAATTTGATGGCATACTGTATGTGACATCATGAGACCACCTAGCACAGTGCCCCCACATAACAGATTCTCAGTCTATATCTCCTGGCTTCCCCGTATGTCACCGTTCCTGACATTGCAGAGAAACAGTCCAAGGCCATACATCTTCATGAGCCATCAGCATCTCCACAGCCACCTTCTCACTCAACCTCAGGCCCCAAAATCAATGTCTCAGCGAGAAATCTCTTCACCTGTTTCTCAACCTCAATGTAAAATACTATAAAAATGTAAAAATATTTAACTAGCAAATGATAACAGTCTGGGCGGTGTGCTCAATGGTTAAGGAACATACATAGAACATACTTCCTATAAATAAATTGGTAGAACTTGCCTTAATTACAATATGCCAATTACAATGAAGAGTAAGTGTGGGTTCTTCATCAATAGTACAGTGTAGCATTGTGTGGGCAAGCAGGCACTGCTTGTTCGGAGGGCTATTTGGCAGTATCTGTGAAAGTTGTAAATGCACATACCATTTGACACAGCTATTTCACATCTAAGAATTTGTCCTGTAGACGTAGTTGGACAGGTGTGCAAAGACCCATGTAAAAGGATGTTTGTTGAAGCACAATTCATAACAGCATAAGATTAGGGGGGAAACAAGTAAGTGTCTATCAGTAAGAGACTGGCTAAATCAATTATAGTGGAATATTATGCAGCTTGAAAAACATTGAGATAGATCTAGGCCATATTGTTGAATTAAAACTCAAAGGACAAAACAGTGTGTGTAGTGTAGTATGCAGGCTTCCATTTGTGTGTGTGGAGGCCCGATGCACAAAATTCGTGCCCCTCAGCCTGGCCTATGCCCTCTCGCAGTCCGGGAGCCCCGGGGGGATGTCTGACTGAAAGACTCCTGCCACCACGGCTGTGCTTGCCAGCCATGAGCCCAGCTTCTGGCTAAGCTGCACTCCCCCTGTGGGAGCTCACTGACCACCAGGGGGCAGCTCCTGTGTTGAGCGTCTGCCCCCTGGTGGTCAGTGTATGTCATAGCAACCAGTCGTTCCGCCATTGGACCAAAACCAGCTCTTACATCCCCCGAGAAGTCCTGGATTGCAAGAGAGTGCAGGCCAGGCCAAGGGACCCCACCAGTGCACGATTGGAGGCTGGGAAGGGACATGGAAGGTTGGCCAGCCAGGGAGAGACTTCAGGAGGGCTCCAGGGTGTGTCTGGCCCAGCTCACTCAGTTCCGATCGGCTGGACCCCAGCAGCAAGCTAACCTACCAGTTGGAGCATTTGCCCCCTGGTGGCACATCATAGCAACTGGTCAACCAATCGACTGTCTGCCCCCTGGTGGTCAGTGCACATCACAGCAAGCGGTTGAGCAGCCTTAGTGTATCATTAGCATATTATGCTTTGATTGGTTGAACAACCAACCAGATGACCAGACACTTAGCATGTTAGGCTTTTATTATATAGGATAGCACTAGATGATGTATGAAGAAATTAAACATAAAGGTTCAAACGTAGCTTCTTTAGATTGAATAAGCCCGTTGTATGTGTTATCCAGTATAGATTGGTCACTGTGGTTCGTCCTCTGATTATCTGTAAAAGGGGGCAGGGTTTGGAGGCCTACATTCTGAGAGCTCGTCCCATCTCATAATGTACAGAATGCACATCATGATTCTGACCTGATAAATGTTTACTTTCTAGATGCTTTGTTTACGTATTGGAACAAGGCTTCAACATCTGAACTTATGGACTTTTTTACAATATCTGAGTGAGTAGTTTTGTTTTGTTAATTGCCTCTTGATTTTTCCTGGCCAGTGAAGAGGTGTGAAGAATACTGTGTAGTTGAACCAGGAATGCACATCCATACTCTTAAGCTATTTCTCCTGGACCTGATCCCAGCACCTGTTCTCAGGAGCTTATGGACTCAATGGTCAATGACCAACCTTAAATTATTATATATGTGGTTGTTATAAGAGGTAACTACTAGTTCTCTAATGTATAAGCCATTTTAATAAAATAATAGAAAATGTATTAGCCAAGTTGGGTGGATGCTGCATTAAGTTGAGTCTAAATTATCTCAAATAGATGCAGAAACTGAGATAGAAAAATTGCTATAATTTTTAAATGTATGATAAGTAAAATCTTACATATTACATATGTTATCTCATTTTTTCTTTTTAGTCTAAGTTTCTGATTTTCTTTAAGATCATTACACGAATCCACAATCCATTATCCAAAACTGCTGGGGCCAGATGATTTTCAAAATTCAGAATTTTTTTGGATTTTTGAAAAATTTGCATATAGAGTAAACTCCATAAGACCTCAGCAGGGTCTCAGGCAACACCCCACAGTCAAACACATTACTGTTTCTGCAGTAAAAAATTATTTCTGCAGTACTCTGATTATTCACAATCATTGGGTAAATCATAACTATAAGTAGTTTTATGTCTGTTAGTGGGATCCTGATTCGCTGCGAAATGAATTTGCATAAACTCAGTTGGAACCCTAATTGGTTCATAGTCTCATGACTGTTCTCTCTGATGATTAAAGGTGGGAGTTGTCACTTGGTGAGACGAAATTCAGCATCAGAAGAACTTACTGGACATTATTTTAACTGCCTCTTATTAAATATATGCTTTTTAAAAAATTAATATTATGGGTATATTAAAACCAAACAAAAAACGATGTCTGTAAGGGGCCAGTCTATTTACTTAAGCCAAAAGAGAGAGCTCCTTACATAGATTTGAATGAGGACAGATAAGTAACTCAGAGCAGTGCAGTAGGGCATACAGTTTCCATGGTGGTTTCTAAGGCACACTGCCTGGGGTCAACATCTGAACCCTGAGTGGATGGACAGGCCTATGCGTCCGAAGCCTTTCTTCCATGTGGCTTTCACCGCCCACCACAATTCTGGCAGCAGCATAATAAGGGGCCTCCTTTGCAGGTTAGAAATTTTATCTTGGTTTAGAGGGGCCTTCCAGAGAATTCCTGACAACCTGAAGTAGGGGGCTAATAAGAATTTATTGAATGTGTTATTGTTGATGGACTTAAATAAAGCAATGCATTGAAAATAATTTTATCTTCATGTTTTCCTGATAATCTTTCATCCTGTCTGCAGAGTCTGCTTGCACCAGTTCCAGTACATGGGGAAGCGATATATAGCCAGGTACTGTGGGGGTTTCAGCTTCAAGTATTATGTCATTTTCTGTATTACTTGGATCTGGATGTGTGGGAATTGTCATCTGTGGTGATTGGCAGTTGGGATTCTCATAAACAGCCATGAAGACAGTTGGCAGGTTTTTGGATTGCTACCATCAAATCTGTTTGCATTTTTCGCCTACATTCCTTCTGTTTCGTTTTTCTCATGCATGTCTCTTGGAAAGATCCTCCTTTGTGGCCTGTTGCTACACTTCTAGCCTTGCTTCCAAATTCTCCCTCATGTCCTATTCCTTCTGTCTTCTTTTCCTCCTCTCCCACTTCCCCTTGACGTGTCTTCTGGCTCTTTTCTCCTTCCCCAATTATTTCTCTTTCCCTGTTTTACTTTCAAAGGTCTTTTTTATTTCTTTAAGCATTCCGTCTTCCAACTACAAAGATACTAATTACTCATCTAACCACATTCCTTTTTCCTTAATGAGAGAATGTTTTCAGTCCATTTCAAATGTGTTTGGACTTGCACAAAACTCTAAAATTGAGCCTTTTCTCCTCTACTTCTAAGTGAGCTACCCGTGCCCTTTGTTTTTACCCAACCAGAACGCTTTGTGGAGTATCATAAACCCACACTGCCCTGTCCCACAATAAACTCTTGGTTCTGCATTGAGTTTGAGGAGAGCTAGAAACTCATTGCTGACGGGTACCCCGGCAGCTCCTTCTTTGGAGTATTTCCCCGGAGCACATCTTGTTCTTACCAAGTTCTTACCCCTGCCCTGTAGCCATTCAGTGTGTCTGTGTTTTATTCCATGCTGTGTATTCTGTGATAATGTATTTATGGGGTCCTGGTCTAAATATCATATTTTTCTAATGCTATTGTTTTTAATAGTTTAATTATCGGTAAACATTTGTTTTAAGAAAATCTTTAAAATTTAGTTGTAATTGAGATTTTTTTCTCTTACCTATAATTTTGTTTTATAGCAATGAAATAGGAAAGAGATTTTTAATACGTTTTCTGAGTGAAAATTTTGCTTTTTTATGTTAATATTGTTCTTCTCTTGGGATATTTGAGAAATTTTCAGAATTACATTTTATGTTAAGTAAAAGTATATGTTTTCTTTTAAAAAGACCAAATTTAGAGAGAATATTTTATGCTTTTCTCCTATTAATATTTTCTATTTTTAATAGAAATAGGTTGTCACTTAAAGTTCTCTAATCTTATTTTTTTTATTTTTATCATAACAGTAATTTTTACATTTGAGATTTTGAGTACCAAATGCAAGTATACACAAGGTATCCATATACAGTATGTCCCCTTTGACTTTGTCCCGTGGAGATGGGCAGTGTTTTGTAACAAAAAGGCACTGAACCAGGCAAGCTTCCCACCCTTCCTGCACTAACTGTCACCTACGTCACAAGATGGCGTTAGGAAACTATGCAACATAGAAAAAAATGACTGAGAGCTGAACATGTGGGAAGCTGACATTTTTCTGCCCCAACAAAATATTTTAAAATTGGGTTTTGTGAAACTGTTAACTTATTTTTCAGTGGCTATACATTTGATTTTTTAAAAGAAAATCTTCCAACTTCATAAGTACCTTGTATATATTTGCATATAAAAGTATGCATCTTTTGACCATCTTAAAAATGGATGAGCAGGTGATAGTGGAGGGCTGGGGGTGGTGCTTTGTTACGTGCTCTGTGGAAAGGCACGCCATGCTTTTAGAAAATCACCACGGTCTCTGCTGCATGGGAAAATGATTCTGAGCGATGATTTAAACACATCAGTGTTTGCCGTTCACGGTGGTCTGGTTTAATGAGTACTGCGCCTTCTCATTGTGTCACCTTGAAATCACCCAGCAGCATGCTGCCCGATGATATCCCATGCATGCCCTGTTCTACTCCACACGATAACACAATGAGGGAGACGGCTGGCTAAGGGATGGGGACAGGCGTCACTCCAGCACTGGTCTCATTTTTCATCTGCTCTGGTGGTGGTACACAACAGGAATTTAGCTGTTTGATTGCTAACCCAGATCACTTTTCTATTTTCTTTACTTGACTGCTGACAAGTTTAACAAAGTGTGTGGCTCTTCTCCTTCCTGCCTGGGTAAGAATAAAGGTGTTAAAACCGCTTCATATAATCTTTCCCATTGCATGTTTGTTCTGTTTCTTCCGATGCATTATTTTAATTTAAAAGCTTTTTTGCTCTTTAATAGCATATATAATTCAACAAGATTTGTGGTGTTTTGGCAGTTGTCAGAACGCTAACTTTAGCACCATGTTGGACTGATGCTCAATTTTTTTCTTTTTAAAAAATATTTTTAATGTGTTTTTTTTTTATTGATTTTTTTAGAGAGACAGGAAGGGAGAGGGAGAGAGAGATAGAAACATCAATGAGAGAGAAACATCATCAATCGGCTTCCTCCTGTACACCCCCTACTGGGAATCGAACCGGTGACCTCTTGCTGCATGGGACGATGCTCAGCCACTGAACCACACCAGCTGGGCTCCATTTTTTTCTTTTTAAGTAGCATTTCTAAAGTACTTTCTAAAACTGGAAGTTCTCTGCTTTGGCTTGGTTTTCGCTTCTCCGTCGTCACTGGTGCTTTGCTGTGAGCCCTGTGTGTCTCTGGCTCACAGACAGGCTCGCTGTGCTTGGTTCTCACGTTGCCCGTCTGCTCTTCGCTGTGTCCTCGCCTCACTAACGCTCCCGGTCTCTCTGCAGTGTAACAAGTCTAACTTTGCTTCTATCCCATTTCACTCATGTTGCAGGAACCAGGAAGGGTTGGGACCCATAGTTCATGATCGAAAGTCTCAGACATTGCCTGTTTCCCATAACAGAACAGGAATGATGCATGCCAGATTGCAGCAGCTGGGCAGCCTGGATAACTCTCTCACTTTTAACCACAGTAAGTCCCATGACATACCATCGTAACAGCCAGCCACCTCATGTGACAGCTCAGAGGGGAGAGCCCCAGGCCACACCACACCACATCACCAACCTGACTTTTCTTCCAGCTCAGAGCAAGTAGGATGAAGAGCTCAAGGCGCAGTTCCCTTCTCGGAGGAGAATGACATAATGTGGACCGTGGTCAACTACGACACTAGACCCTAAAGTGCTAGACCCTTGGCCCCAACCTCTCCGATTGTGTTTTTAAAACAAAATTTGGCAGGTTCGATAGCCAAACATTCTGTGATATTTTTAATTTAATATTTGGATTCATTGCCTGTCGCCAATTTATCATTGATCCCCCCCCATTACCCCTCCACCCCCCAACCCCGCAATGTCTGAGAACATCTGGGTCAGACGTCCTTTGCCCTGATCCCATGCATGTAATTGATCAGCGTCCACATTCTGACATTCCAGCTTAGAATGTATGTTTAACTGCTGTGAAACCATAAAGCCGGTGAATCAATTTGTGAGGGTGTGGAAAAGCCAATAACAAAGTGACTTTTTCTGTGTTTTCAGTGTGAGAAAGATATCAAGTGTGCTTGGAATTTCTGTAGACAATGGTAAGATTTAATCAGGTTGAAGTCTGCTTTCCAAAGGCTGCTTCACTTGCAAATCGAGACCTTTTGTTCATCTTGCCTTCCTAACTTTGGTGCTTTCTAACTTCACAGTAGAGACTCTGCCAAAATGTGGGCCCATATTTTTTACTTTTTTTCACTCACCAGAGGGGATGTGCTGTTCCTAAAATTTAAGTGTTTCATTTTCTTAAGGGTTTCTCAAAGCAGAAAACCTAAAAGATATCAATCATGCAGCACTTTGAAAACTAACATGATCATTTATGATAAATACCATTTCCGTTAGTGGTGTGTTCTCTGAATTGTTCCATCTTTTCTCCAAGCATGACATAGCTAGTTATTGTTCTATCTAGACCATGTTTGTGCTCATTTTAAGTAATGTCTTTAATACATGGTTATTAATATCTCATCATCATTTCTAATCATAAGAACTCCATTCACTGTAACTTCCATACCTCTTTCTTAATGTAGGCCAGGAGTAAAGACAATATTCCCATCACATTACATTGATAATACAGCTGACCCTTGAACAACATGGGAGCCAGGAGCAAAATCACCCTCACAGTCAAAAATCCTCGTATAAGTTTTGACTCCGCCAAAATTTAACTACTAATAGCCTATGGTTGACTGGAAGCCTTATCGGTAACACAAACAGTTGATTAACACATATTTTATATAGTATATACTGTATTCTTGCAATAAGTTATCTAGAGAAAGTAATGTTATTAAGAGAATCATAAGAGAAAATGCATTTACAGTGCTTATTGGAAAAAAAAATCTTCCTATAAGTGGACCCATGCAGTTCAAACCTGTATTGTTTCAGGATCAGCTGTAGGTCAAAGTAAGAAAGCTGAGGAATCAAAATACAGCAGCTTCCCATTCTTCCTCCCCCGACCACATTAAATGTAATGGGCATTGCCTCTATAAAATTCTAGGCTTAATTTAAATCAGTATTGTGCCTGCCACATACTGCATTGGTAGCTTGCAAACGCTAGTGCTGAGTTCTGACTGAGCTGTCGAGAGTGCGTTAGTGACACGGCTACATCTGCTGTCCTTGATTGTCCAACATCGTGACGGTTAGGGCTTCCCTAGCTCTGCAGTCAAGGGATGGAAGCGAATAAAACAATGAGTTTTGTTATGTTCATTTCCTAGTTAACAAACAGAAATTAAAGTTCCACTAAGCTTCAGGACCTGCTCCACTGCCTTAGCCCAGACCATTTATAACACAGGGACTGCCTCCCTGTCAGTTGACATAAATATTTAACTGTTAACACATTTTTTAAAAGAATCATAAGCAGACTAAGGCCCCACCTCCAAAGATAATCATTTAGGAAACGCAGAAAACAAACAGAAATAAGAGACCAACAGTCGAATAACTAATCCACTAATGTGCCGCAGCTCCTCCCACTACGAATGGACTTTGCGGTGGTGCCTTGAACTGGAGGAGAGAGACAGCTGGCTGGGTTCTGCTGCCAAAAACCACATTGTTAACACAGTTGATCTCCGTTCTCTCTTCCTGCTGCCCACAGAGAGCCTGGCCTTCTTGCCTTTCTCCTCCTTCATCCTGGAGTTTTTTCTTTAGTCCGTTTTCAGGGACACTAATTCTCAATCAGTTTCTTCTTCTGCCTTCCCAATACACAGCGTGTAGCTGATTCTTTTACCTTTCGCCTGTGTTCCTACAATTCCTGCTCATTCCCAAGTGGTTCTGACGTCTCATAGTCCTTGCATCTTCCCCGGGAAGTCAGTCTTCATTATAGCTCTAATTCTGATTCTATGTATTCGGGTGGCTTTCACCCTTCCCTTTTTAGCTTTTTGAGATTCAAATCATTAAATCGGCCAAAAACCACAGAGAAGGGAGTGTGTACCATATGTATACATGTGTATATGTGTGATCATGTATATGTACACACATGATTGTTTACATCTGTACCTAGGCATTTTATGGGAAATTTATAGCCATATATGTCTCTTTAAAAAAAAAATCCTATTTAACAATGAATAAAGTACTTTCTGTTGGGCCAATCAATATGATATAGATATAATCTGTGAGATATTTTCTAGGATGCCAAGTGTAAAATGAATTTATTTTAGAGAAGAATCAAAATAGGAAGAGTCCCCTCTACTCCTATATTTTTTATTTGTTCTGTCATAGTAGGAAAGGTTTTGTCAGCCCTCAGCATGACCAGCAGGGAGCAGCAAAGGACTGTAGAAACTTAATCCAGTGGGGCCAAGTTATACCTTCCTATCACCCATTACTAGAACATAAGAAAAGACATCAGAGGCACTACACATGTCACTCTAGCAGGGACTTAACTTTACTCTTATATTTTAAAAGAATATAATGAAAATGGCAAATCCCCTCGTGGACAATAGTTTTAACTTTTAAAAACATTCGAAGGATAGAGGCTTGTTTGGGTCATTGCCCAGGTACATGAAAGGTAAATGTTTATAACATTAAGACATTGACCAGTTTACTGTAAAGTGCACTCATTGTGTGTCAGTAGAAGAGATCTGTGCCAAGTGACAAGTTGAGAGTGATGGCTGTATGTAGAATATTTTATATAAACCAGGTAATGGGGGGGAAATGACATGAAACGTTTGCAAATAAGTGATGCATTTGCAAAAAAAAAAAAAAAGAAGAAGAAGAAGAAAAAGAAAAGAAACTGTATTTATTTTGATGTTCTACAGTATTCAGTAATATATTAAATTAATTTGCATGCTAATTCACATTCCCCACTGGGGTGGGAAAGAGCAGCCAAGCGGTAGAAATGCTTGAAGAAAACCTGTATTTTCTGTAATTCAACGTAAGAGTTTAAGATCACTGGATTAAGCTGCAGAGATTTAGATTTCAGGTCAACATGGGAAAGCATTTTCTACCTGAAATGCCCATTAGCCAGTATGGGCAGGTGTGAAAACAGATACTGCGTGAGCACCCGGTCATATGAGACCTCATCTAACCCCCAAATTCTTTGATATTTATGAATTGAGAATAGGAAAATGAATATGTGATCATTAAATTTCTTTCTTATACAGAATACTGAATTAATATGAAAAATGCAGATCATGCGTATTCTCTGAAGTAAAATTAGTATTTTCTGCACGGACAATATATATTTAAAAATAGGTGAAACGGGCTGGATGCTTTAAATGTCTGTACCCAAGATGGCAAGTGAAATGCTGTAAAGTCACATTTCCTGGATTCTGAGACATGTTTCTTTGATTCAGAAATGTAATTTTGCACGTTTGCCAGCATTTTCAAAATCAGGTAAATTCTGTGGGGACTCTTCAAGTGTGTAGGCCACCTCATCTATAATAATCACCTGGATACCCTTAGCCAATGTTATCTAGAAAGAGAAAGGACACCAATAAATTCAATTAAACATTTAAATTAAAAAATGATGACTTTTACAAAAGATTTGTAACTTACCAATGCATTTTGGAGAATACATCAACTTGGCAAAGTGCCATTTACCTTTAGTGTGATTGCTACTTATCTGGAGGATTTAATATTATATCCACCTCAAAATAAAAAATAAAAAAAAGAAGAAGAAAGAAAGACAATTCCATGCAGAGAAAGAATGAAAATAATCACCAAAGCAAGTTCCTTGTTATAGATTAACCCAGACTATAAAACTTTATTTGGGGTAAATGGCAGCCCTCGGTAAAGGGTCCTTCTGGGCTGTGTGATAGTTTTGGTTGGTCTAAGAAAAGGTGTAATTTTTTTGCTCCTTCTTTCCCCAGTTTGTGATCATTCTGTTTTCCTCTTTCATTGTCTCTGAATCTTTCCAAACAAACCTCACTGAATGAGGAAATGCCTTGGCTTCGAAGGCAGTACAATACATAGTAGTCCCCAAAATATCCATCTTCCTTTTCTCTGGGAGATTTCTTACCCAAAATGCAGAAATAAAAAGAACCAGAACTAGCATGGTGCCAGGTGTGTTACGTAGGGTCACTAAGGGCACATGGACTGTGCCACAGTGGGAAAATAATGCAGCCCGCAAACACAGGACTTCAACCGCCTTTTAAAAGCCAAGCAGAATTGGATGAAAGCACACAGTAGTATTCTCACCATGTTTTGAAAAGCAACTCAGTAGCTTTGAAAAGCTTTTTTTTTTTGTACCTTTTAAAAATCATCCTGTAGCTGACATTTATTAAAGTCAGAATAACATCATGCTAGTTACTTTATTTTATCCTCATAATGTGACATAAATAAGGAATTTGCAGTGTAGTTTCTGTTTTTCCCCCACTTCTGGCCTCAAGAAAATTCTGTAGGTTTTCTGTACTTCATTTTCCTGATCCATGTACAAAATGTCCTCCTCTCTGGAGTATGAAGAAAATTACCTACATAGTAAGTGTTGATTTGTTTTTGCTCCTTGGAGAAAGACATTACATGATGTTTTATTATATTGCCATCTTTCTTTGTAATCTAGATCAATACTGTAACATCTTTGCATCTCTATATTTTCTGCTAATGCATACCATTCATAATTTAATATCTCAAATTGTATGTCGACCTCCATTTTTATTGGTACTAAATTGATTTTACAGCCACATAAGAAGATATCAGTTTGTACTTAAATTATGATTCTTCAAGTTCTTTCCTTTTCTTAAACATTTCTTTCAGACACACTGGCTTTTGTGCTTTTTTTATTAAAGCAAGTAGAATACTATTAGCAGTACAGTCAACCCTTGATTATTAATCATGGTTCTAGCTGATAATACAGCTCTTTGCATTATTGACTGAACGCTTACATAGCATTCACTCTGTGCCAGGCACTGTTTTCAGAGCTTCACAAATATTAACGAATTTAATACTGACCACAGCCTCTGAGATAGATACTATTATTATCCCCACTCTACAGATGAGGATAAAGAGGTCAAATGACTTGCCCAAGGTCACACAGCTAGCAGGTGGCCACGCTGGATTCAGGGACCAGCAGCCTGACCCTGGTTCATCTTCTTACCCCCTGTGCTGTGCGCTGCCTCTGTCTGTGTGGGAAGCTTTGGACATCTCCACCTCCCTCACCACTCTCGCCGTCCTTCAGCTCAGCCAAGTGGCTAGATTGATTGAGTCTGGTCCAGGTGCCTTCCTGGCTGTACTGTTTACTAACTGTGTGACTTAAGACAAGTTGTTTAGCCTTTCCTCAATTTCCTTATCTGCAAAGGGGGTTTAATAATGTACACATTTCATAGGGCTGTGGAAGGATTAAATGAAGTAATACATGTGAAGTTTGTAGAATTATGGCTGGCACATAGCAAGCACACAATAAATGCTTGCTGCTATTCCTTCCCTTCTGGAGTTGAAAAAGACTTATCATTGAATGGGAACATTATTAACTACCAGCGCCCCCCTCGGGCCCCCCAAATAAGTAAGCCTTCTATAAATAATCAAAAGTTGACTGTGACTGCACCATCCTGCCAGCTGCTCTGCTCTGTGTGCAGCCCCCGGCAGTGACCTTGTGTTGTAATCCATGCAGGCTACGGCCATTCGGACGCAGACGTTCTTCACCAGTCGTTACTTGAAGCCAACATTGCCACTGAGGTGTGCCTCACGACTCTGGACACTCTCTCTCTGTTTACACTGGCATTTAAGGTTGGTATTGACCGGCTGTTCGTGGTTAGAGCTCCACCTTTTACATTCGTGTGCTGCTTCCGCTGGACCAGCAAGACCTTGTGTGTTGTCTTTTTACTTCACTGTTTTTGCCCCTGTGAGGAAAACCATTCACCCTTCAATGCCCTTAATAAAATTGCTCCCCAGTTAATGACTTGAAGTCCCCGAACTATAATAAAGCTTACTGGTCAGGGTGTGCCACAGGTGTGTGAGCAGCAGAAACGGCGGCGTGTACCTGGAAAACAGGCTTTTGCTGTGCCCTCCAGGATGGTAGACATGAGAACGTACCAGGCATCTCTGCCTCTCCTTTCCTTAAACATGTCTCAATGTGGTAGCGGTTGAAACAAGTTATTTATCCATGAAGAAGCATTAAGTACAAACACATTCACCTTTTTAAATTTTAAAGAATCTGTTACTCAATTAAATGGTAGGAGCATTTCAGGGATAGAAAAGGTTTTGGTCTGATGTTTGGGTTTTGGGAAATGATATTCAAGTAGATGAAGACAGACTCTTCAGGCACTCTCTTGTTTTTAGGAACCAAATGCTTCTCATTCTTGCTAAATGATTGCTTCCGTTTCCAGCACAGAAAGGAGAAACTGCATGAATATTAATATGCTATGAATATTGAAACAGTTTGTTTGCAAGGGTATTTGGAAAACAGAACCTAAATCACTCTCTGCTTTGCTTATCTCCACTTCTCATAAAAGCATGTTTCTTTCTTAGAGTAAAAATATGTGCCCTGATATCATGTGCAGATCCTAACAGAATAAGTGTCTTTTCACAGGGAGCCTCCGTTCCTGTGGGCCTTAGTGAATGTTTAGTGTCTATGACTTTCTAATTAATGAGAGACAGGCAGAAATTGATTAGAAAATTAAGGAAGGCAGCTGGTGGTGGTGTGTGTGGGGGGCGGTGTTCCTAGGATGAAAGGTCCTTGATCCCCTTTAGTGAGGGCTTATTTATATCTTGTGTAAGTGAGCTTTAATTCCACTCTTCGCAAGCAAGTTTTGAGATCAGAACCTAAGAAGACTAAATCCTGAAAATGGGAAGCAACACTTTGACCAGAGAGAGTAAAGGGAAAATAATTCAACTCCAGAGGGAAGAACTTAGAGACGGGAGCAACTCAGACAACAGGAACAGGGTCTGGGCAGTTTTTGTGAACCATTTCCTCTGGATCCCTCAGCGCAAAGAGCGCTGAGAAAATAAAAGCTCACGTCCAGATTCGCCCAGACCTTACTCCACCCATAATTAGGAAGGACTGTGATTCCTGGGAAAGTGGTGCTCACAGACAACAAACCATGTAAGCAGTTCCCCAACACTGGAAGCAGCCTTTTTACTTTTGGTTGCTGAACAGTTGCTCATGGCTGAGAATTATATAATATTCAGTTAATTAAAACACGCTTCCTGCTCATTAGATTGCTGCTTCTTCTCATGATGGAATTCAATACTGTGCCTTGGTGTTGCATAATATAAAGATCATTGTGATTTCCAGGTGTCCTACCAGCTGTGAATGCATCTGTGAATCACTAAAAAAAAAAACAAAACTTATCCCTTAAATTTTTTTCCAACAATAAGATGTGGTAACAGTTTGCTGGGAAGTTTTATAATTCCTCTTTTTATAGAAAAAAAGTAAACGCTCTGAAACATAAGTTTATTAACAGGTTTATTTATAATAACACAAGAGGATTCTGTGCTTTCTTAGAGGATTCATGACAGAGTTAAAGTTATAAGTTGTCTTACTTAGTACCTGGAAAATTTAACCTTTGAGCCTCAAAATAGTGTGAGACTTACTGGAGTGTCTGGTGTGTCTCACTGATCCAGCCGTCCTTGTGTGTTTTAGAACCAGCTCCTGGCTGACCATGGACATAATCCTCTCATGAAAAAAGTTTTTGACGTCTACCTGTGCTTTCTTCAAAAACATCAGTCTGAAACGGCTTTGAAAAATGTCTTCACTGCCTTGAGGTCGTTAATTTATAAGGTAAGCTCTTTCATCAGGGAGGTCATCATCGATCGTCCTGCATTTTCCTCTTGCACCCGGAGGTACAGGGCACACTGACCGTGACTTGGTTGCTTGCTTTCTCGTGCTCCACCTAGTTTCCCTCAACGTTCTACGAAGGGAGAGCTGACATGTGTGCTGCTCTGTGCTACGAGATCCTGAAGTTCTGCAACTCCAAGCTGAGCTCCATCAGAACCGAGGCCTCCCAGCTGCTCTACTTCCTGATGAGGAACAACTTCGACTACACTGGGAAGAAGTCCTTTGTCCGGACACATTTGCAAGTGAGTTTAGTTTAGCTTTCCCATACAAGTGTGCTCTGACATTCTGTTTCAGCAGGGAAACTGTGTGTGTGTCACGTGTGCTGATTTACCTCTGCGTAAGTACTACAAGGTCAGCCTTGAGGTGATATATTTGAAGTCACATTGACAGGTTTGGTTTATTTCATCCTCCACCTTGTAAGATTTAGGCCCAGCCTGTGTTTCTATTGGTAAATTAATATTTACATGTTGAATCAACATGAGACTGACTGAAATTGCATTGAGTGGAGATTTATAAGAATCTGTGTGAGGATGCCTCATGGTAACCATCTTAGGTAAGACACAAAATGTCCAAAGTGGTTCCTTTCTGTCTTCCAGCTACTAATATACACCTGTCTCTCCAGAATTAAAATGTCTCAAGTTATCTGCTCTGGGAACTATGCCAGATACTGAAAAGTCATGCGTATTTTTGTCAGAGACTCTTTTTTTCTGCAAACATATAAAGGAATGCCCTCTTCATCCCTGTATTTATTCTTTTATTTAAACAAGTATTTATTGTTTGCAAACTACATGCAAGGACCCATGGATCCAACCATGAACAAAACAGAACCCCCTCTTGGCCCCCACGGAATATATGTCCAGCTGGAGCCCCAACACCCTCAGAGTGCAGTGTGCCCTGGGCTACTAGTATAATAGAGGAGCGTTAGTGCCCCAAGGAGGGGCATCTGGCTGGAGACCGGGGAAAGGAGGCGAAGAAGCTCCCAGAGGATGTGAAGGATGAATGCTGCTTAGCAACCCAGGGGAAAGGGCCCATCCAGGGAACTAGAGAAGATCCTTATAGTGAAGTTGAGAATGTGGGTGAGAACAAGTTGAGGAGGCATCATTGTCTATTTGGAGGGATTGCCTGGACCCCAGTGCTGAGAGTGGATTGGGGGAGTCAAGACCTTATCTAGGGAGACCGTGGGGAAATCATAGTCCAATATAAGCCAGAGAGGCTGGTGTTCTGGACCAGTCATGGTGAGGTTAGAAGGAAGAGGAGGTTGAGGTGACAGCACTTTGTGATTGGCTGCGATTGGGTGCAGTGAAGGAAAAGGAGGGAATAAGGATGGCATCCATGCATTTTACTTGAGTAACTGGGTAAAGCCAGTGCTATTCATTGACCCCCCAAAAAAGAGAGATTCCCCCATTGCATAGTTAATATGTATACCTTTTAACCAAAAATGCAAAGGACAGTCTACTTGTTGAAAGTTCATACCAAAAGCCAAGGAGGTAAATACTAAGGTCTCTCTTTTTATTAGAGAAAGTGATAGGTAACCATCCAAATGGTATGGGCTTATCTGATTCTCTTTTTCTCTTTTTTAAAAACTTATCTTTATTTTTTAAAGTATTACAGATGTCCCCCTTTTCACTTTCCCCATTGACTCCCTCCACCACACATCCACCATCCTCAGACCTTCACCACACTATTGTCTGTGTCCATGGGGTAGGCATATATACATATAAGTTCCCCAGTTAATCTCTCCAGACCACTCCCCTGCCCCTGCCCTCTCATTCCTCTATACTCTCTTATTACCATTTTCCTATGCAAATAAAATACTTAATGATAGCATAATCCCCTTCTGGAATACTTCTTGAAAAATCACTCAGTCATCATTTCCTACACTGGAGTGATCCCTGCTCAAAACTACCCCTTTGCCCTGACTTCATGCACAACCTACCTGAAGGCAGGAGCTGAGCATAGGTGAGGAGGCATTTGAAGGTGAATTGATTTGCTCACATTTGTGTGTCCCTAAGGTCATTATTTCCGTCAGCCAGCTGATAGCAGATGTTGTGGGGATCGGGGGAACCAGATTTCAGCAGTCCTTGTCTATCATCAACAACTGTGCCAACAGCGACAGGCTCATCAAGGTGCGTGGCCTGGTCCCATTGTCTTTCTCACCCCCGAGACTCTGCCTCCTCTCTACCATGTACGTGGACAGGCCGAACACAGCTGAAAACCACGTGTTCTCGCACTCCTGTTTCAGCACACCACCTTCTCCTCGGACGTGAAGGACTTGACCAAAAGGATACGCACGGTCCTGATGGCCACAGCCCAGATGAAGGAGCATGAGAACGACCCTGAGATGCTGGTGGACCTCCAGTACAGTCTGGCCAAGTCCTACGCCAGCACCCCTGAGCTCCGGAAGACGTGGCTGGACAGCATGGCCAGGATCCATGTCAAAAACGGGGATCTCTCCGAGGTAGCCCTGCAAGCCTTCCCACGGGCATTTTTTTGAGAAAACTGTGCCCCATTCACTAAAAGAAGCCAATTCTGAGAAAAATTTTCCAGTAATTAAAAGAAGCAAATTAGCCCTAGCTAGTGTGTTCAGTGATTTAGAGCATTGGCCCGAACACCTAAGGGTTTCAGGTTTGATTCCCGATCAAGGGCAACCCCATTGTTCAATCTCCTTTCCAGGTTAGGGTGCCTGGGGGAGGCAACCAGTCAATGTGTCTCTCTCACATTGATGTTTCTCTCTCTCCCCCCATCCTCTCTTCCACTCTCTCTAAAAAACAGTGGAAAAAATATCCACTGGTACGCATTAACAAAAATAAAATAAAATAAAAAAGAAGCCAATTTAAACAGTGTTAGGCTCAGGGTTACTTCATAGTCATGTAAGCATTTTAATAAGTTACCAAATTGTAAGGGGATATGTATCTCACAAAAAGGCATTGTTTGAAAGCTCTTAAAAACATCCATGTTCATGCAGGTGCCTGCTAATTCAAGTGCACTTAGTGTCTGCATCCAATATCCCCTCTAGTTCTAAAATTCCTCTATTTATGATAAAATTAAATTTTCCTATTATTAAAGTATTGATAGGGCATAGGTTTTTCTCCTTTTGAGGGAGTTCATTGCCATCTGTGGCCCTGTAGGTGTTAGAGCGCCCCCTCGTGTTCAGATCTGCCATGTCTCAGTAAGCAGACAGTGTGGGGAGGAGTTGGGCGTGTGGGCTCCGGAAAAGTGCCCAATCCCAGATCCAACATTTACTGACTCTGTGATACTGAGCGAGTTTTTAACCCCTGTGTGTCGGTAACATCTGTAAAATGGGGAAAACAGTAGGCTATAAGACATGTTCTTATTCCCATGAAAACTGTGTTTAGGGTTGTGCTAAGGCAGTGGTCGGCAAACTGTGGCTCACAAGTCACATGCGGCTCTTTGGCCCCTTGAGTGTGGCTCTTCCACAAAATACCACGTGCGGGCGTGCACGTACAGTGCAATTGAAACTTCTTGGCCCATGTGCAGAAGTCGGTTTTCGGCTCTCAAAAGAAATTTCAATCGTTGTACTGTTGATATTTGTCTCTGTTGACTAATGAGTTTGCCGACCACTGTGTTAAGGCATGTAGGCATGATTCATGGAATTAACAAAGAAGCATGCTTTTACTTTTAAACTTCCATAATTGCTTAAATTAGTAAAATTGATTATTTATGGAGTCCATTCTGTTTGACAATTGTTCCACTTCTTTACAAAGGTAAAGATGTCAACTATTAGGAACATGAGTTGGTGCTTTGGGATCTAACATAAGTACACACAGTCCTTAGATTTCTGTCTGCGAGCATTTTGGCATGCTGTATAAATGGTGATTCTGAGGCATGTGTCTCTTGTTGCAGGCGGCAATGTGCTATGTCCATGTCACAGCCCTGGTGGCAGAATATCTCACACGAAAAGGTGAGTTTCCTGTGTTTTGTGAAATGAACATAAAACTGTACAAAGCAGCAAAGATAAGCAGGAGCCGTTGAGAAAGATTTGGATGTGGGGGATTGTGGTGTGTGTGTGTGTGTGTGTGTGTGTGTGTGTGTGTGTGTGTGTATGTGTGTGTGTATACGTGTGTACGCTATTTATTGTTTTGCTTGCGGGCGTGACATTTGCTTGACTTGGTAGGCACAGCAGAAATGCCAACATCAAAAAGAAAAGTGGGTGGCATGTTGTCTTATCATCTCTTGCTAATGGCTCCATCACCCAAAGACTAGTTAATGAGCTTTGCAGTGAAGTGAGGCCAATCTTGAGCTGAAAAGATTTTATTTTCCCCTTAAGATAGTTCCCACTGGAACTATTTATCTATCAAAAGACAGTTGTAACGGGAGCTCATCAGACAGCATTTTCTGGACCGTGGCCCAGTCGGCCTTATTGTGTGAGGAGGCAGCTTGCTGGCTGGAAACCTTGCCTCCCCGTGGAAGGAAAGGGCAAGGAGTGAATGGTGCCCGTTTGTGCATTTCATATCTGTTCCCAGATTAGGTGGCCATGAATCCTCTCATGTGTTCCTTTTGGCTGAACACCAGTTGCTCATTTCCATTGCAAAATCAATGCAGCCTCCAATGGCGGCAATTATTTTTGGAGCACGAGGATCTTAGAAAATCTGGCTGTGTGTGCACGTGGACAAGCACAGCAGTTCCAGGTCTGGCTAATGAGGGGAGTGTTTACAGAGTGAGAAATGATAGGCAGTCACAGATGCCTGGCCAGCGAATGTCTATATTTCTGGTGTATCTGGCTATTTGGAATGAAATTTAAGTGAGTCTTAGGCTTGCCATACATCAGAGCCTGAGGGAGAAAGAATTTCAAGAAGAGCTCCATATTCTCTTACTACCAGCACGCTTTCCTGTTGAGACCTATTGTCAGGTAATACATTTCCTCATGTTTAGAAGCAGACATAGCCCTCCGACGGGAGCCAACCCTCTCCCCCTACAGCTACAGCACCTGCCAGAGGAGGCGCCGGGGAGGTGAGCCCAAGGGTCGGCCCGGTCCCTGGGGCCCCAGCCGTCCCATCCACATGACACTCAGAGGTGTGGGGACTTCCTTTTTTAACTCTGCCTGGATGGCTTGGCCTTGGCTCTCCTTTCTCCTTCTGTTCCTGCCTCTCCGTTCAGTGGGCAAGGAGAGGAAAGCCCTCTGGCCGCCCCTGGAGTTGTTCACTGGAGTTAAATGGTACCTTTCAGGGTACTCTGTCACCTAAAAGTGGGTGGTTGGCTTTTATAATTTTGCTTTTTGTACGTTAATGTATCTGAAGCTCCTGGATTAGGGCTTTCATTTGTCTCCATAAAACAAAAGCAAGTCTAGACTAGGATAGGGGCAGAGTCTCGTGTGGAAACCTTGACCAGTATTTAGCAGGAAAATCTCTGGTTTTAGGTCCCACTCCTTTAAGACTTGATTTCAAAATTCTCTGGGTTCCTCCTGTTTCCAAAATATGGGAGGTCTGAATTCAAGTTTTGACTTCTGTTTTGGTTTATTGTAAACAATGATCACAAAATAGAGTAAAAGACATTTCAAGTCCTTCATTTGATTATTTTTGCAGAGACCCCAAAATGGACCATTATTGCCATTACCTTATCCCCGCTGCAACCTTATTCCATCTCCCCTTAGAGAGCTGAGTGCCGAGGCCCCTGAAGCACTCATGCTTTCTGTGCTCTTGCTTTCCAACTGTGGGGGAAAGAGGCCTCTCCTTACCCCAGACAGCCCATGTGGAACCAGCTAAGTCAGCCTCTCAGCTCATCACTGTGGCTGTTGAGTTAGTTACATCTTGGTTTTATAGACTGCTTCATGCAGGAAGGGCAGGTTCTGGGTTACTCCCAGCCGGACTGGGTGAGATGACAGCTTGACAGAAATATAGTTATTTTTGAATCCAATATTTTTCCTTGATTGGCTTTGGCTTCTTTATTTTTCTTAGTATCTGAACACATATCATCTTACCAAATAAAATTTATTGTTTATTGGTCATTATTTTATAATTAATGTGATTCAATACCTAGTTCCGTTCATTTACAGTTTAAAGATTGCATACATTTTAATAAAGGTGGGTGAAAAATAAAACAGGGCAAGAAAAAGAAAAACTGAGGAAGCAAGTGAAGAAAAGCACACAGTGGTCCCCAGGCTCCCACCGGAGTGCTGGCCTGAGACCCAGGGGATTTCAAAATCGGTTTTTTCATTCAATACAGAAACATTCAGGGCAGGAGGAACCCTCACGGTTCATCCACTTACGGGTTAATAACTCACTCTCTCCCCTGCTGTCTCGATTCTAGGCATGTTTAGACAGGGATGCACAGCCTTCAGGGTGATCACCCCAAACATAGAGGAGGAGGCCTCCATGATGGAAGACGTCGGCATGCAGGATGTCCATTTCAACGAGGTGAGTGCCCCGGCCCGTGCGGTTTTCAATGACAGGAACCTCCGCCCCTGTGGTTTACCCTGCCAGTGCGTTGACAAAGGCCCTTCTCTCTGTAGCTGCTGTTGACACACTTTGACTAACTAACGTAATGCTCCGGACACCGGGAACAGAGCAGCAGACAGTTCTACCGTTCGACCTCCTTTCCTAGGAATCCATCCAGGACTCCCAAGGAGAGTTTGAGGAGCTGGTTAATAGTGAAGTGAGGCTGAGAGGTCAAACTCTGTGATGAAAGTTTAAAAATCACTATCCTAAAATGTATAGTCTCAAATAATGCTCTAACTTAAAACATGAGAAAGAAGGGTAATATATTGTTTTTCATATTTAAATATTAAAATAATTTTAACCAAGATAGATCAAGTTTTATTAGTATCCCGAAATAAAAAAGCAAGCTGGTTATTACATGGCATTAACTGTTCAGCAATCTCCACACCTTGAAATGCCTGGACAGATGTTAATTTTTTAGTTTTACTTTGAAATCACTTGTGGTAACAGGGCCCATGTGTTCTTGGCTTTGAACTCCTCACTTCAAGGCAAGTTTTAACTGGGTTTTTCCCTGAGAAGAAACTTGAATGGATTTTCTCCTTGTAGAAACCACCCTTGTCCCCCATGCCAAGTCAGACCTTTGGGGTGCAGCAATTCGTTTAGAATTCAGTAAGGAAAACAGTGATGTCAACAACAATTAAAGCTTTGAAAGTAAACAATTCTCAGGAACCTGTCCCACAGGGATGATAAAATAAAGCTCAAGTTTGCTCATCTGATTAAATACTAGGCTGCAATAATCACTACTGCCGAGAGAATTACCCAGTGAAATAAAGTAGATTTTATTGGGAAAATTTGTGAATGGCACCCACTCTGTGCAATAGCCAAACATGTGATAGGGATAGCTTTATCAGTCCTTTTCAGAATATGGATTGTCCACCCTGTCCTTGAAGCATACAGTTGGTAAATCTTTAACAAGGTCCATAGTGCATGATCTGTGATGATTAGGATGTGACACAGCAGGATTATGAAGTCCTGAGCAAGCCCTGCACATCTAGATTGAAACTAGCCAGGAACGGAAATGATATTCGAAAAGCCAGGAAAACAGACATTGCCACTTGCCTTTTTCCTTTAGCTATCAGGATGTTCTAGGAAAAAGAGAAAGTTGAAAATCTCTACCAGAGAAGGGAAATAGGTATGTAACACATAGCTTAAAAATCATTGTCCTTTTAAGCTGCATTATCAGATATATTTGAATGCCTCTAATGATCTCCTAAATGATTTTAGAGAAGTTACCTAAAAATACATAATTCTCCTCCCAGCAGGCCTCAGATGAGTTTTTGTTGGTCGCAGTTCATGTTTCCTGACTTTGATCGCAGGGGCAGACTCCCCCCGGCTACTTTTGATTAGATAAAAAGGAACATCCCATTTCTGTTTGTAATTTTGTTTCAAAGTTGGATTCTGTGCAGACTACAGAATTCTGAATCCTTTATGGTGTCAAAATCCCTCACAGCCCATGTGGTTTTGCGATCCCTCCCTCATTATGCCAGACAGTCAGGGTTCTGGAAGGAAGTAGGTGGCATGCTTAGGAAATTGAGGGAAGTGTAATAAAGGGACTTATTTTGAAAGTTTGGGGAAACCAACAAGGAATATTGCAATTCCCTGAGACTAACAGCAGCTGCGTTACTATCCCTCGACTTATGGACTAAGGTTGGAGAGAAAGAGAAACTACACCAAGGGACTGCCTGATAGGACTGTGGGCTTTATTTAGGGGAGGGCGCAATCCTGGCACCCTTGCAGGGAGGGAGCCATCGAGTAGCCACCCCACCCTCACTCTCCTCCTGACCTCCAGTCTCCACCTGAGCTATCCATTGGCCAGGAGCTAGAAGACAGGGAGCAAGCTGGAGGTTCTAGTGCATCCGCCTCCCAGAACACAGAGCAAGGGAGGCCAGGGCTGACGAGGACTGTCGAGGGGAGAGTGGAAATTGCAGTCCAGTTGCTAAAATTTCTTTGTAACCCTCAAAATCAGTATTCGTGGAGGTGCTTGTGTGGTCATTGGGGACATGCACAGAGCGGCAAAAAATTTGAGCTTTCCTGTTCCTACCTGAGGAGGCACAGGGTAACCTTCTGTCTTCTTGGTCTGGCTCTCGTGCTTTACACAGTTGTCCTTTTCTACTTAGTGCCATGTTTTCACTTCTTTGTTCTTTTAGTTTGTGATTTTGCTGTTTCAGATGACCCCCAAGCGTAGTGCTGTCTTGTGTTTCTGGGCACAAGACATCTGTGATGTACCTTACAGAGAAAATGCTTGCGTAAGATGAGCTTTTCTCAGGCGTGAGTACTTTGGGTCATGACTTCAATGTTAATGAATCAACAATATATACTACAGTAGGTGTCTTGACACAGAAACACATGTAAAACAAGGTTAGGTACTTATTGGTTCTCAAAAATTTTGTAGCCAGAGGCTCTTGGGAACCTAACCCTGTATTTCCCCAAGGAGGGGTGGTTCAGGCTTCACTAATTCATTGGTCATGGTGACTTTATACAGTGTCATTACCATGAATCATGAGAATGAGAATCCGCTGTATCTAGCACACTCAACTATTGTTTCTCAGAGTAGCAACTGACACCACTGGGTATAGCAAACATATGAAGTTAACCAGACAAGTCTCTGGCTTATATCAATCTAACTGTTTCTATTCAGAAATAACTGCCAGTAACCAACATAAAATGCTTACATCTGTAGAACATCTCAAGAGATAGATATATTAACAACATATTGGATGATTTCTCTATTTACATCTCATCCAAGCTTGCTGATTGTCTGTAACCAATAAAGTTGTCTAACCATCCACTTTTCCTTGACCCAGAGTGCTCTTAGAACATAAAAGTTATAATGATTCCACAAAAACAATAGCAGTAGGAGTAGAGTGTTGACCCATGGGGCTTGTCTAACGCTCTACCCTCGGCTCATATCTGGACATATATCCCTGCTTCATTGTGCAAATACTTGCTGAGCTTCCTCGGCACTGAGCTAGGTGCTGGAGATACAAGGGTGAGCAAGATTTGTCCCTGTCCTAGCAGCTCTACTGCTTTTGATGCTTTCTTCCCATTGACGAGAAACACCTAAGCCACTGTCCCTTAGAATATGAATTGCAAGGTGTCTGAGTTCTTTGTGACCTGGAAATTTCTATATTCATTCCATAAACTAACTGTGTGCCATGTCTAACTTTGGGATATACAAGTGAAGTGCCTGCCTCAGAAAGTTTCATTTAGTGCAGTAGTCTTCAAACATTAGTGTGCTTAGAAATTACTTGTATTCTTGTTACAAGTGTAGATTCCCATTCTACACACACACACACACACACACACACACACACACACACATTCAGCTGGGTAGGTGTGGCACCTGGGAATCTGTATTTAACAAGCATTCCAGGTGGTTTTTCTAATGCAAGGGGTTTTCAACTGTATCTTGAGAAATAACATAGTTGGTAATATGGATTATGTCATAAAGCACAACATTGTCCAAGCAAAGTCACACATTCACAGTTATTCCCAAGTGTCAGATAATAGAGACAATAAGTAACTTCATAGGAAAGGTTAGTTAAATTAATCCTAAAATGGAGCAAGTGGCATTTAAATAAAAACATTTTGAATAAGCTGCACATACACAGCACTAGTGTGCTGTTTCCACAGATAGGTGGTGAGTGCCTTCAATCGCATCATGGTGGCACACTTAAAAATGGGACTGGCTGATTGCATCTTAAACAGCTTCCTCAATGGCTTATGAGCTTAGTGCACTGAGGTCTTTTTTAAAACTAGTCATAAAATGCATACTTTTCCGATGCATAGACTTTGTTGAGGGATCCCCCCCCCCACCAACACCAATAATTACTTACAGTTCCTTGTGTATATCAACAATTTAGAAAAACAAAATCTTGGCATTTAAATTTTGAACAAGGTTGTAAAACCATCAGTCTTCCTGTGTGATTGCCTTTTGAAGTCATTAATATCTGACCATTGTCTGGATTAGTTCTGGTTTTCAGGTGCATTTGCTAAGAATTCAAAGTCAACTAATAAATGGAATTCCTACTGATTTCTGTTGCTCCATTATTTAGTTACTATGATGTCTTAGTTTTTATGACACTTAATAATTTTGTGTTGTTGACATGTGGTCTTTCTAACTTACCTATGATCACAGGTTCTTTCTGTTCAAAGAATTGTTACTTGATTGCACCAGCCTTAAAAGTCTAGGGTCTAGCATTGATGTTATTTGAATAATGTACCTTACCAAATTTAGCTTTGACATTCAGTGACCTATACTCTACTTTTCTGAGAGAAGCACTTGCCTTTTTATAAAAGCCATCTTTGGTTTGTTATTGGATAAAATCTGCACGGACCCTGCTGTTTATAGTATTCATTGTGAATTCAGACTGATAAACTATAGATTCCAGAAATGCCTCCTGAATCAGAAAAAAAGATAAAAATAATGTCCAGTAGCATAAAAAGTTGATGATGTGTTATTTCCCAAGTTTTGATTACCATCATATCATAATAACTAGAGGCCCAGTGCACGAAATTCATGCAAGGGGGGGTGTCCCTCAGCCCAGCCTGCACCCTCTCCAATCTGGGACCCCTCGAGGGATGTCCGACTGCCCGTTTAGGCCTGATCCTGGTAGGATTGGTCCTAAACGGGCAGTCAGACATCCCTCTCACAATCCAGGACTGCTGGCTCCCAACTGCTCACCTGCCTGCCTTCCTGATTGCCCCTAACTGCTTCTACCTGCCAGCCTGATCACCCCCTAACCACTCCTCTGCCAGCCTGATTGATGCCTAACTGCCCCCCTGCCAGCCCAATTGCCCCTAATTGCCCTCCCCTGTAGGCCTGGTCACCCCTAACTGCCCTCCCCTGCAGGCCTGGTCCCCCCCAACTGCCCTTCCCTGCAGGCCTGGTCGCCCCCAACTTCCCTCCTCTGCTGGCCTGGTCACCCCTAACTGCCCTCCCCTGCAGGCTTGATCGCCCCCAACTGCCCTCCCTTGCAGGCCTGGTCCCTTCCAACCGCCCTCCCCTGCTGGCCTGATCACCCACAACTGCCCTCCCTTGCAGACCTGGTTCCTCCCTTGCTGGCCATCTTGTGGTGGCCATCTTGTGTCCACAGGGGGACAGCCATCTTGTATGTTGGAGTAACGGTCAATTTGCATATTACTCTTTTATTAGATAGGATAGAGGTCTGGTGCACGGGTGGGGGCCAGCTGGTTTGCCCTGAAGGGTGTCCCGGATCAGGGTGGGGGTTCCCTTGGGGCATGGGGTGGCCTGGGTGAGGGGCCTGTGGTGATTTGCAGGCTGGCCATGTCCCCTGGTGACCCAAGCGGAGGCCCTGGTATCTGGGATTTATTTATCTTCTATAATTGAAACTTTGTAGCCTTGAGCGGAGGCTAGGGCAGGCCAGGCAGGCAGGGAGCTTGGCTTCCTCCATCGCTGGGGAAACCCAAGCCTCCTGCTCTCTCCAGCTACGTGGCTGCCGCCATTTTTGTTGGGATATATTTATCTTCTATAATTGAAACTTTGTAGCCTTGAGTGGAGTCCACGGCCGGCCAGGGTATGCAGGAAGCTTGGCTTCCTTCATTGCCAGGGAAACTTAAGCCTCCTGCTTGCTCTGTGGCCACAGCCATCTTGGTTGGGTTAATTTGCATACTCACTCCTGATTGGCTGGTGGGCGTGGCTTGTGGGTGTGCCAGAGGTATGGTCAATTTGCATATTACTCTTTTATTATATAGGATCATTGCAAAGTTATTTGTTAAGCTCAGTTCATTTTATCAAACTTCCCCATTTTCCAACCATTCTGAGCAGTTTCCCTGGGTGAAGTTCATCTTTTTGTACCAAATATGGCAGATTTTTTTCATAATGAGCTCAGTTGTCTATAGTGTTGATTTGCTACTTGAATTCAGGCTTCACTGTTATTAAACTTTCCATGTGTTCTTGATTTGACTAAACAAGAGTAAAAATAATATTCAAATCTTAGTCTCCCATTTAGGGGCATTTGGCCCAGGAGATTACCCACATAAACTCTGTTTTATATATATTCGTTAAGTGACTAAATCTAGGGCCATTTAAAAATATACCTGAAAGACTGCCATACACAGATGCCTTACCTGGAGAGACAAAACATCATTTTAATTTTTCAAATATATTTTTATTGATATCAGAGAGGAAGGGAGAGGGAGAGAGAGAGAGAAACATCATTGATGAGATTCATTGATTGGCTGCCTCCTGCATGCCCCCTACTGGGGATTGAGCTCACAACCGGGCATGTGCCCTTGACCAGAATCGAAACCAGGACCCTTTAGTCCGAAGGCCGATGCTCCATCCACTGAGCCAAACCAGCCAGGGTGACAGAACATCCTTTTAAAATCAACTAACATCTGTCTTATATATTACTTCATTGTTGTGGTAGTTGATGTATGTGTGTATGTATTTTCATGTCTCATAAAATTATCAACATTCAATTATTATGTTTGACATAGAAAACTTTTAGTGTGGCAATATAGTCTTCGTTTACTTAATCCTTTTCACCTCCCCAGCCTCATCTCTTGCCACTCTCTGATTCAACTTTTATACTCCAACCCCTCATACTGCTTGTAAATTCCTCCCATACCTGCTGCCCTCTCCTGTGTCTTCCTGTGCTGTTCCTTCTCCCTGGAATGTCTCCCCTCTCATCCTTCCAACTTCCACTCCCACCTTTCTCCTTCACCTCACTAACTCCTGACCACTCAGTCAGTGGTCACCTTCTGCAACCTTCCTTGCCCACCACTTTCCTCATCACTGGATGGATGCCGAACCTCTCTGCATCCCTGATTCCCTGCACATGTCTTTATCAGCACACTTGCCACCATCTTTTATAATCTCTTTATGGAGCTGTCTCCACAATAGACTCAGCTCAGTGAGAGCAGGAAATGCTTCATTCACCTGATGGGTTGGCCACCCCAGTACTCACCCAGAGACACACTGACTACTGCTAAATAAATAAACCCCTGCTGCTCTTAATTCAGTGTCTACCCTTCATTGACGCTATGACAGAGGATCAAACATGTTAAAAAGCAACTATTAAAACCCTTACAAACTATATTAGCAAATTGAATCTGAGAGTATATAAAAAAGAGGAACGCATCATGACCAAGTGGGGTTTACCCCGGAAGTGCACCATTGATTCAACATGGGAAAGCCAATAAATATAATTCAACATATTAACAGAATAAATAAGGAAAACCATATGGCAATCTCAATAGATGCAGAAAAATCATTTGAAAAAATCAACATCCATTCATGATTTTAAAAAAAAACTAGTAGAAAGGAACTTCCTTAACCTGCAAAAGATTATCTACAAAAAATCTAGAGCTGCCAAGACCGGTTTGGCTCAGTGGATAGAGCGTCAGCCTGCGGACTGAAAGGTCCCAGGTTCGATTCCGGTCAAGGGCACGTAACTTGGTTGCGGGCACATCCCCAGTAGGAGGTGTGCAAGAGGCAGCTTATCGATGTTTCTCTCTCATCGATGTTTCTAACTCTCTATCCCTCTTCCTTCCTCTCTGTAGAAAATCAATAAAATACATTAAAAAAAAATCTAGAGCTAATATTACACTTAGTGGTGAAAGACTGAATGCTTGCCCCCTAAAACTGGGAACAAGACACGAATATCTGTTTTCAACACTCCTTTTCAACATTGTGCCAGAGGTTCTAGCCAATGTAGTAAGGCAAGAAAAAGAAATAATGCTGTTTATATCAACCTAAGATGCAGCTGTCTCTTGTAACAGAGAAAATCCCAAAGAATTTATGGAAGAAAATACTAAAACTAATAAGTGAATTTAACAAAATTATAAAATGAAAGATCAATATACAAAATTAATCAACCTTATTTTTAGAGACCCTTATACCATAGTTTTACTATATTGTTAATGATAATCTTGTATAGTTTTTACAAACAAATACACTGGATGATTTTCAGTCTTATTACAAACTTTTATTTCCTTGAAAAGAATAAATTATTAGAATTTAAAGACACTACTATTTATAAAAACATCAAAAAACATGCAACTTGGGTATAAATCTGTGTACATCTGTATGGTCAAAACAAGACACTGATTAGGGAAATCAAAGAAGATGTAAATAAATGAAGTGATGATTCAATGTTGTTAAGATGCCAATTCTTCCTAAATTGATTTATAGATTCAAAGCAGTCCCAATCAAACTCCCATCTGGACTTTTGGTAGAAATCGACAAACTGACTCTAACATTTAGATGGAAAGGCAAAGGAACTAGACTAGCCAAAATAATTTTGAAAAAGTTGGAAGAGTCACACCACCTGATTTCAAGCAGTGGTCCTCAACCGGGTTTGATTTTGCCCACTTCTTCCCCCTGAGGCATTTGACAAATCGGGAAACATTTTTTTATTGTCACAGGGGTTTTTTGGGGTGGGGTGGGGTGGGGTGGGGTGGGGAGGAGTTGCTCCTGCTACTGGCATCTAGTGGGTAGAGGCCAAGGATGCTGCTAAACATTCTGTAATGCGCAGGAGTAAACAGTTGTCTGGCCCCAAATATCAGAAATGTCACTGCAGAGCTACAGTAGCAATCAAAACAGTGGAGTATTGGCACAAGGATACACATATATCAATGGAACAAATAGAGAAGCCAGAAATAGACCTGCACACATATGGTCAATTAATTTTTGAATAAGGTTTAAAAGCAATGCAATGGAAAAAAGATAATCTTTCATCAAATGGAAAAATTGGACATACATACGGAAAAAATATATGTTGACATACTTTACACTTTATTCAAAAATAACTCAATGAATCGTAGACTTAAATGTAAAATATAAAACTATAAAACTTCTGGAAGAAAACATAGGAAAAAATATTTCTGAACTTGGGTTAAATAAAGATTTCTTAGATAGATATATATAGGACAATCCAAAAAGTAACAACTTGATAAATTGAACTAATTCAAAATTAAAAACTCTTGCTCTTCAAAAGACACTGTTAAGAAAATCCAGAGACAAGCTACAGATTGGGAGAAAATTACAAATCACATGTCTGGTAAAGAATTTTATGTAAATTAGATAAAGAACTTTCAAAAACCAATGATAAGAAAATCAACAAACCAGTAGAGAAATGAGCAAAAGGTTTGAATAGACACTTCACCAGAGCTATACAGATGACAAATAAGCACATGAAAATTTATTCAACATCATTAGTGAAACCCCACTCAAATGGGCTTAAACAGGAAAGGTCAAATAAATTGGCTCCCATTAGGAAATTCCACAGAGAGATTGGCAGCAATCAATCCAAGCGTTTAATAATACTGTTGCTTTGGGAAGTAGGGGGAGCCCTCCACTCTGTTACTAAGGGTGACATGCCCCTGACTACTCATGAGGTGAATGTCAGCCCCAATCAAACTACATGCTGCGTCTCTTATGTCCAGTCTGGTGAGAGCACTTCTGTCCCCAAATCCCAAGCTGTCCAATAATTTACCCTGATTGGCTGATTTAGGTCACATGTCCACCCATGGTGGAGCAATGCCTGTGGCCAGGAAGTAGATTTATGCTGATTACTTTAAACGTGAGCCACATGCCCCAACCCTGTCATGGATAGTATTAGCTTCTTGGAAAGTTTAAGGATTTTAAGGAGGCAAGGTGACGATGCAAACTTCAGCAAATAGAAATCTCCAAGGGAAGGTGGAAAGGATGCTGGTGAAGCAGGGATAATGCCTACCACATGCCATCGCTGAACTGTTCTGAGATGTTTAATTTGGATTAAAGTCATGCTTGGTAACTCTCCATGTGGCAGCATTGTCATTATTCCTCAAAAAGGAAAAAAAAAAAATTCTAATTATATTTCTAAAAAGAGAACTAAGAATAAAACTTGAGAGCCTATGAGAGGCTATTAGTGTCAGTTTCTTCCTTGCAATTTACTACAGAGTCATACAATGTGTGACCCTTCATTTCTGCTTGCTAACATGCCTGGGAAATGGCTCATTAAAAAATACGAGTGACGAGTTCTTACAAGCATGGATGTTAGTGTTTAAAAATATTCCATGTTTTGGCCCTGACAAGGTAGCTCAATTGGTTAGCAGTGGTTCTCAACCTTTCTAATGCCGCAACCCTTTAATACAGTTCCTCATGTTGTGGTGACCCCCAACCATAAAATTATTTTCGTTGCTACTTCATAACTGTCATTTTGCTACTGTTATGAATCGTAATGTAAATATCTGTGTTTTCCGATGGTCTTAGGCAACCCTGCTAGCAGTTCTCAACCTGTGGGTCACGACCCACAGGTTGAGAACCGCTGCTGTAGAGCCTAAGACATTAGAAAGGTTGAGAACCACTGGGTTAGAGCATTGTCCCAATTCACCAAGGTTTCAGGTTCAATCCCCGGTCAGGGTACATAGAAGAATCAACAAATGAATGCATAAATTAGTGGAACAACACATTGATGTTCCTCACTCTCTCTCCCTCTCCCTCTCTCTCTTTTTCTCTCCTTCTCTAAAATCAATAAATTTAATAAATAAACAAATAAATAAAAATATTCCATGTTTTGACATTTTCCTCCTAGCCATCTTAACCAGCTATGCATTCTGCAAGGACACGCTGTTTTGTTCCTTAGTAATACTCCTTTCTGGCCCATGGCCGCCTTCTTTGGTCAGGATGTGCTCATGGAGCTCCTTGAACAGTGTGCTGATGGACTCTGGAAGGCCGAACGCTACGAGCTGATTGCTGACATCTATAAACTCATCATCCCCATTTATGAGAAGCGGAGAGATTTTGAGGTATCTGAGTTATTTTTTTCCAGTGTAGAGGACAGTGAAATGACATATACCCCCAGATTTCCTTACATGCAAAGAGAGCAAGCAGGCCACGGTCAGAGATGAGCATGTGGTCTCTGACCCTCCACGTGGGGCTGGCGGGTCACCACGCTGAGCCATCAGGCATCCCACACCCAGACCCCGCCTCTAGGCAGACCCCACATCTCTAACAACGATGGTTGGTAGTTCTGACACTCCACTTTTGAAAGGTGCCCGGAACTGTTTCATAATCACCAGGTGCCTTTTTTTCTCAGGACGCTCTGTTGCTCCCCCTACCTGGGAAAACGTGTCCCTTCCGTGCTTCCTGGCCTGGGAGGCCGTCCAGTTTCTCTTAGCATATCAGATGGAGTAGGGAGATCAAAGACTGAAAACGTCATCATAGGCCTGACATTTCGTGTTAACTTGAAAGCAGAATTTGCTTACTGCATTGTGGAAATTGGATGGGTTCTCATATGCACACTGGTTCTTTGGGTAGGAAACATTACAATTCAAAAATGATCACTACCAGTTGTGCAATCCAAATATAGTCTTGATTTTTTTAATAACTCAAGTCCAAGGATTTTTCACCCACGTGATCTCATTTGCTTTTTTAAACTGGTTGTACGCATTGCAAGTAGGGAGAACTGGGTTTTGTTCTGCTTTCCAGAGGCTAGCCCATCTGTACGATACTCTCCACCGGGCCTACAGCAAGGTGACCGAGGTCATGCACTCGGGCCGCAGGCTCCTGGGCACCTACTTCCGAGTGGCCTTCTTCGGGCAGGTGAGCCTCCTCTCTGTTCTGTAGGCTGGCCCAAGTCCCTTTTTCTTCCCCTTAACTCTGTAAAATTGTATTTTGTAAATTTTCTGCTTTCTATAAATGCTAATTTGATGAATTTGTCATGTTTAGTATGATTCTTCCTCAGTAGTAAACTTTCTGCTTTTCTTTTTTTTTTTTCTTTCTTCCTGTTTTTTATTTATTACTTTCTTAAGGCAGCGGTAAGTTCTCCCTCCATAAGACTGTCTTAGTGGCATCTTTGGTACTTCATATGATTTGCAAGTTTCCTTTTCAAGTCTATATGTATATCTGTCCAGTCATCACAGACTCCAAAAACATTAACATTTTATCCCATTTACAGAAATAAATCATTTGTTTCCTCATTTATACTGCATGTTTTAAACAAAAATTAAGACTTCCTGGTTTCTTTTGTCTATGTGTATCTCTACCTCTCGTAATATATCATCTCCACAGTATATTTACCATTGTAATATTTCAGAAACCCTGTACAAAAGGGTTCATTTAAATTTAACTGAATGTTTAACCTCCAAGACTCTAACATGATTAAATGGTATAAATTATAATCCATATATTTAGGTCGTGTGGTTTTTCTATGAGCATTATATAACCTTCAATTTATCCTGTTATTGTCTTTTATAACTTTATAGCAATACCAGTTTACAGACAGTGAAACAGATGTGGAGGTAATTACAGTAAAAGCTTAATAAGCAAGTAATGTAGTGAAATTACTGCATCTAAACTCCTAGTTTGATGTGGATGTTTTCTGTTTCATGTTAGCCTGTATATTTTTTTATATATATACTATGTTTTTAGCACCATTTTTCCTCCTTTATTTTAGATGAGAAATGTTTTGTTTTAATTTATTTCAAATATTAACCCCAATCTGGACTTTCAAATTTTCAACCTTTTTCACTTCCCGTGCAATTCTAAGCCTTGTTTTATTCAGGCCTGATTGGTGCTAAAATATGATGATAGTGGAAATATTGGAGATATGGCACCAGATATGACTGGTGATAATGAAAGTATTTTCTGATGTCACGCAACAGCCCTTTAATATGTTTCTCATCAGTAAAGCAAAATAGAATTTACACAAACTTTACTTAGCTTTTGCTGAACCTACTCTGGACCTAAAAGCTTCCTCATGTGCCATAAAGTGCTGTATGAGCCTTTCCCCATTGATTTGTTTCTTGGGAATGTGAAACAGGCTTGATGCCCCATCATCAGACTTCACCGAGAGAACACAGTCTTAAATCCCCAGTCTCTCATTTCACTCAACACTTAATGACAGCATTCTTGAATGCGTTTGTAGTTTTGTGTTTTAACTTTATCTTTGCACCCAGACTTCATATTATTATCATTTTCCTTCCTGTTTGAAAAGCCTGTTTAATTAGGATTTTATTTTAGAATCTTTTATTTTTTAACCCTTATAACTTTTCCCGGGTGGTAGCCGTGGGCTTGTATTCAGTGATAGCTCTCTAATTGTGTTCTATGTCACAGGGATTCTTTGAAGATGAAGACGGGAAGGAGTATATTTACAAAGAACCCAAACTCACACCTCTGTCCGAAATCTCTCAGAGACTCCTTAAACTTTACTCAGATAAATTTGGTTCTGAAAATGTCAAAATGATACAGGATTCTGGAAAGGTAGGACCATGTTTAGAAACATTTTATGGCAATATAATATTGTTTTGGTTATGCATGATGGATCATATCATATAATAATAATAATTAGACCGGACATCCTTCCGAATGACCTTCCAGATGAAGCCGGGGCTGTGAGGGAAGCCCAGGTCCTGGATGCCAGAGGGAAGCTGGTGCCAGCAGCTGGGGGAAGGAAGGCCTACTCTTGCACGAATTTTGTGCATCGGGCCTCTAGTATATTCATAAGTGTATAAAAAAAAAATAAAAAAAAAGACCCAGGAAAAATTAAGAATGGTTGGCCTTGAGTGGCAAGTGTATGTATTTTTTTCTTTTTTTTCCTTCTTCATACCTTCCTTTGCTTTCTAGATGTTCATTAAGCAGATTTTTATTTTATAATTTTAAAGAGACAATCATTTACAAAATAACACCTGAAAGAACGTAACTTTTTTAGTCCAGAAAGTTAGAAACTCTGAAAGAGGAGGGCCTGAGGTTCTGTTTCTCATAGCGCTTTCCCCTGCACTCCGCACTGGCTTATCTATTACCTGACACTCTGACTGATTGGTGGACGTAGGGACAGATGGACCAGCAGACGGACACATCAAGGAATGGACTAACTAGCCAGCACGTTCCTAGGAATGAGACCTACCTTCTGTCTGGAGAGGCTGTCCTCTGCCGTATCGCTCTCATGAAGACCCTTTCTGAACCTGCTTTGTTTTTCTGGTACATTTATGTGTCCCCCTGATTCAGGATATCTCCAGGAAGTGGGCTATCCCTTTGCTTCCTGAAACCAGGCCAGGGTAGAGCTCCTGTTCGTTGCATTAAAAATGCTTCCCCTGCTCCGTTTGCAGCAATGACAAGCTCTCCCTCTTTCCAAGCTCACCCTTTAGGAGGCTCCCTAGTGCAGTTTCTGTCCTGAGCCCCCGTGTCTGCAATCTTGGGGCCCTTCGTTTTCTCCAGAAAATAATCTTCCAGTCTCCTGCCCAGTGGGAGGGAGGGGACAAAGAATAGGGGGTAGAGTGGCGATTCTGGATTCTAGATGCAGGAGACAGGCACAGGCTGACGGTCCGAGTTTGGCCTGCAGACTTTCACCTATTCGCCTGTGTTCCACTCTGTACCTCACTCCTATTTTCCACTGACACTGGTGACCCCGCTTAGACTTTTTCCAGGCCAGTTTCTCCAAGGAGCATTTTCCTCTTGTGGGGCCAGGACTAGGGAAGGAACCCGGGGTTCCTCCACTCCAGATAGACTTGGAACCACCCGCCCTGGTTTCTGCCCCACCCCTCTCTTGGGGCTGGGAAATCCAAGGTCAAGGTGCCAGGAGATTCATTATCTGGTGATGTCCCTACAGGGTGGGAGGGGGAAGGAGCTCTATGGGGTCTCTTTTATAAGGGCACTAGTCCCATCATAAGTGTTCTATCCTCGTGACCTAATCACCTCCATCCCACTAATGCCACCACATTGGAAGTTAGGCTTTCGGCCTGTGAATTCTGGGGGACACAGACATTCCGTCTGTAGCAGCAAGCTTCTCACGGGTGCTCTGAGTCACCTGTTACTCCTCTCCATCGGAACTTGGATTAGAACTTCTTCGCTCTGCTGAATCAGATAGCACACCTCTGCTCGCCCACCTTCCAGAAATTCTAAACTCTCCAGTTCACTACTGTCTGCCATCCTCTTTTCTTGGTCCTCCTATGTTAATTCTGTACTGTCATTTTAACAGACTGCACAAAGTGAAAGGGATAAATACATGTTGTTGGTCCATTTTTAACCAGGAACCTCAATACAACCTTATTAAGGCCTATTTTCTTCCTAGACCAAATTACTCAGGTCCAATTTGCCTTTCTTTCTGGAACCGAAACCTTTGTCTGGGTCAAGTTGTGACTTGAACATTATAGTCTTTTTCTCAAGGTTCTCTGCCAGGGTGTTTCTCAGCATCTAGAAGAGTTCAGGAATCTAGAGAAGGAGCTGTGTGTTAATTATAAAGAGACTAGACATGAAATATAAATTTGGAAGGCATTTTGGGGAGCCAGAGGAGACCTAGCTTCAGTAACCAAGTTCCCTGAATCTCTGGACCCCTAGCTTTTTATGAACACAAATTGCCCTAAGGCAAAGCAGATATACATATTAAAGGCAAAGTTTGGTATACAGTAGGCATTGTCAGGTTGGAGGAACTGCCTCCGGCAGCTCAGCTGTTTGGCCAGCAGGAGGTAATAACATGTAGATTGAAATGCCCTCAGCTGTCTGGCAACAGGCAATAATATATGCATCTTTTACAGGTTTGGGGAAATGCTTTCAGCCATTCCAGCAGGCAACAATATGATTCAGCCCTGCTGAATATAGAAGCCCTTCAACCTTTTGAGGACTTCTTGCATTTATTATGACATGCTGGAATTAGCTTCCAGCAGTTCTCATACATTCTTCCCCTTTTCACATGTAGTCCCTGATGTAGCAGCTGAAAGACTTTCTAGACCTTCTTTTCCCCTAAACACCAGGCCTCCGTTCCTTCTGCAGGAACTTATGTACAACTTTGAAAATGAAGACTAGGGAAACACCACTAAAACAATGGTCAGGAATGTTCGATTCAACGGCTTTAACTGGTTTCTGCTAAAGGAAGTTACGTTTAATAGGTTTGAATGCAATTATAGTGATTGGCCAGATGGCCTTTTCTAAAATAGAAGTAACTCACAACTATGTATTTTCTTAACTTCCAAAGGTTAAGTCGCTTTCACATCTGCTTTTCGTTTCTCTTCACAAACATCCCTAGGAGAACAGTGGTGCATGATAATTTGAGACCAGTAAAACTGCCTTGGCCATATTGGTTTGCCTGCCCTGATTCCAGTATAGTCTCCAGGTTCTCTGCCTTTCTTTCATATTCCCTTTTATTTTTCTAAGAAGCTTGGATACAATTGATTTGTGCAAAACTGATTTGACTCCCTAATAAATTAGCTCTTGATTGTCTATGGAAAATGCCCATGTTTAATTTTGTAGCATGTCCCAGAAGTTGGAGCACCACTAATTCCAGAAATGTTTTGAAAGTAGTTATGTCCTGAGTTAATCAGGAATTAAACTAACGGCTAGATTAGTCTTAGATTAATCTGTACCTGTATTAAATTAATTCATCTACATCTGTTTGCATCTAATCTACCTCCAGATTAATTATAATTTGAGGAACTAGGTTTTATTTTTTTTTTTATTTTTATTTATTGACTTTATGGAGAGAGAGGAAGACAGAGAGAGAGAGAGAGAGAGAGAGAGAGAGAGAGAGAGAGAGAGAAAGATAGAGAAGGATAGAGAAGGAAACATCGATTTGTTGTTCCACTTATTTATGTATTCATTGGCTGATTCTCATATGTGCCCTGACCTGGGATCGAACCCACAACCTTGTCGTATCGGGACAACACTCTAACCAACTGAGCCACCCAGCCAAGGCAGTTGGGGACCTAGGTTTTAAATATTTTTACTAAAATAAACATTTTAATGTCATGAAAAAAAAATAGTGGGAAATTAAAATTCTAGGTTAAACAAAACTAAAGAGATAACATTTAAATATAAAATGTGATTGTTGATTAGTTTCTGGTTCAAACATAAATAGCTATAAATAACATTCTGGGGACATTTGAGACATTTTCGTACAGACTGGGTATTGGGTGACATTAGGGAATTAGTATTAATTTTGTTGGGTATGATAATGTATATTCGTTATGGAAGAGAATGTCCTCATGTTTAGGAGATGTTGGCTGAAGTATCATGATGTATACCACTTACTTTGAAATGGCTTAGCTAAAAAAAAAGTCTATATGTGTGTGTATATTTGAAACAATATAGCAAAGTATTAGCAATTGTTCTAAGTGGTGGGTATGTGGTATTCTTTGTACTATTTTTTCCAACTTTTCTGAATTTTTCCAAAATGCTTACTAATAAAAAGTGGGAAAATACAACATAGGCATGCTTTGATAACTAGCACCAATCTTCCATTTCATTATTCATTTAAAGGTCAACCCTAAGGATCTGGATTCCAAGTATGCGTATATCCAGGTGACTCACGTCACCCCATTCTTTGATGAAAAAGAATTGCAAGAAAGGAAAACGGAGTTTGAAAGATCTCATAACATTCGCCGCTTCATGTTTGAGATGCCCTTCACTCAGGCTGGGAAGAGGCAGGGTGGGGTCGAGGAGCAGTGCAAACGGCGCACCATATTGACAGGTATGGCTCATGGCATTTTTCTAGCTGCATGATTCTATTTTCTTCTCCTCCCAGACCACAAGTTTATATCCAATGTCAGGTCACTTCCCTTCTTAGAATCTGATGAAAACAGTGGGCCCTCAGGATGCTTTTGCACACCATTTTAGGTGATTTACAGACTCCTTCTGAAATCCATGTGGACCCCTCTTGGGCCCATGGCACCCAGGTCAGGAACCCCTGCACTCAGTGCCATTACTTCCTCACGGGAAGAGACCCCTCGTGATCTCGGTCGCACAGGTCCCAGCATGAACCTGCTCAGAGATTTATAGCTGAGTGAATAAATGGGACTTGAGGCTGCATCCCTCCTACCTGGCCTCTGAGAGCAGTTGGTCAGCTTCAGCTTGAGGAGCTCCAGTTCCAGGGAGCCCGCTGCAGTCAGAGGCCGCCTGTTCAGCTGTTGCCGAGTTTTAATTAATCCTCTGGTGCTGTTTACCACCCATGACTCATTCTCGGAAATGTGTTTTGCACTATTTCCAAGTTCCTAACAAGTGTAGAATCCTATTAGGAATGATTTTTACCTTCTTTGAGGGAGCTTGACTCCTCCATTGTTAGGTTAGGGTCAGCAACATGACTGCAGTAACCTAAAATAAAACACTTACGTGACTTTTTAAAAAATCAGTGGGGAGGCCCATTCAGAAGGCAGGTGTGTCTGTATCCACTACCTAGGCCCGTTTTTCCAAGAGTGGCCCTCGTTCACCTGAGCCAGGAAGCACCCACTGCTTGTGGAGAGTCAGTGTTGCCCAGTGCCCCACCTGGGCGAGCTCATGCACATTGCAATAATAATGAAAGAGCATTGTCAGGTGCTGCATCGCTGGTGCGGCTCCACTCCCACCACCGCAGTGCACATTTTAAGTGGGTGAATTCTGTGGGATATGGTTGATATCTCAGGAAAGCCATTAAAGACAGAATACAGCTCATTACAAAACAGCTCAGGACAGCTATTGCAGAGAATTTTTCACCCTTTCTACGAGGGAACTGAGATAAAAGTGTAAAAAAAATTTTTTAAATCTGCTTTCTTAAAGAAAGGATTTCTACCCCTGCTCTTAGAATAATAAAATAACATGTAAAGCACAAACAATATTGTCTCTTCCCATCTGTCATGAATTGTTTTTCTAATGGACACAGTAGCACATTCTTCTTAATAAACAAGATAACTACATTTCCAAATGGAGTCATTTTATGGGAATTGTCAGCTTAGATTGCTTGTCACTGTAGTTGTGATGACCTTAAATCAGTGCTTATCAAAGGTTGTTCCTGGGTCTGCAGCATCAGCATCACCTGGGAACTTGTTAGAAATGCAAATCCTCGGGCCCCACCCAGACCTGTAACTCAGACACTGTGGGGGTGGGGCCCAGCGAGTTATGGTTAACAAGCCCTTCAGGTGATTCTGATGCCACTCAAGTTGGAGCACTGCTGCTTTAAATGAACCTCATTCACTGATGAGTCAGGGTCAGGATTTTTATTATGATTATTCCGCTCAGTTGGCATTCTGATTCATAAACAGTTACTACCAGGTGCTTTCCCTAGGCAGATTTCCTCCAGGGTTACCACTTGGTCACAGAAGTATTTTAGATTAGATAGACCAGTGGTCGGCAAACTGCAGCTCTCGAGCCACATGCGGCTCTTTGGCTCCTTGAGTGTGGCTCTTCCACAAAATACCACGTGCGGGAGTGCACGTACAGTGCGATTGAAACTTCGTGGCCCATGCGCAGAAGTCGGTTTTCGGCTCTGAAAAGAAATTTCAATCGTTGTACTGTTGATATTTGGCCCTGTTGACTAATGAGTTTGCCGACCACTGAGACAGACAAAGGGAGCAAAGCTCTGTACCTACAGGAACAGAGGGGACCAAGAGTAACTCCACTGCAGGAGAGGCAAAGTAGACACGTGTGTTGTTGGCTTGGGAAATAACCACCTTACACAGCTGGGAGGCTGAGAAAGTGTGGGCAGTGCAAAGCCTGAGTCCTGCAGACCCGGGTCACATCCTCATTGTGTGACCTTGGGCAGGTCACTTAGCCTCTCTGCGCCTTGTTTCTTCCTCTGTAAAGGAGAGTTATACTTTCCATCTCATACTAAACATTCTGTATATCATGCCCAGGAGGGGAACGAATGTACTTCATTGTGCTAAATTCCACCTTGCCTCTGAGGTTGTTGATGCCCAAAAGGGGATTGTAGTAAATAAAGCACAAAAACAAGAGTGCCGTTTTTGCCATGGAAAGTCTTAACAATATCGAAAAGATAGTTACTGGGCAGTGTAAAGATTTAGAGAAGGGTTGTAAAAATGCTACTAAAGCCTAGCCTGTTTGGCTCAGTGGGTAGAGTGTCAGCCTGCGGACTGAAGGGTCCTAGGTTCGATTCCGGTCAAGGGCACATGCCCAGGTTCGATCCCCAGTGGGGGGTGTGCAAGAGGCAGGCTACCAATGATTCTCTGTCATCACTGATGTTTCTATCTCTCTCTCCCTCTCCCTTTCTCTCTGAAATCAATAACAAAATATTGTTATAAGAAGAGATAAAAATGCTACTAAAAACATGTAAATTCTATACAACCTTTAGTAAAAGAATATCTTGAAAGACTTTGAACTTGAGAATTTTCCCTCATGTTATTAATCTCTTAGGTTCTTCTGTCATTGCATTGCTTCAAACCTGACCTTTGGCCTTCCAAGATACGGTGGAGCCCCAGGCCTCCCTGCCCTCTGAATCCAGCAAACACTCACTTTTCAGGATAGTTTAGTCAACTGCAATTTGTAATCATTCAAAAAAACCTAGTGATCACCCTCCTGGCCCCTTTGGTGTACATTTCTGAGCCTCTCTCCCAACATGATCCCCTTCATTTCTTTTTTCATAGAACTTCCTAACAAATATAGAATTATATTAGGAATGATTTTTACCCAGTCACTGGAGTTTCTTTCCAATCACTATTCCATGGTTTCCCAAATCATGCTCAGATTCCCACTCAGGTTGGGAATGTTCTCCTCCCTTCACCTTCTATTCAGTCTAAGCAGACAGACAGTCACTTCTCAGCCGTCTCTTCCTCACCCTCCTTCTTAAAGGGCTGCAGATCACTAGTGATGGCTCACTGAGTCTGTCACTTAATTTTCCATCTTCCAAGCCACTTTGCTCTTTCATTTAGCCATTTTGGCAGTAATACAGTCATTAATTCAACAAAATTAATTGCGTACAGGTGGTGTTCCAAGTTGGCATACTAACAAAACAAAGCTCTTTGGCTGTGCAGATTAGATGCTAGCAGGAGACAAATGATAAACAAAACAATGAATAAATGTACCTACGTTGGAAGATGATATGTGTTCTGGACAAAAGGAAAAGGAGATTGGAAATTGGGGCTGAGGGGTGGGTTGTGGTTTATGTAGGGTGATGGGGTATACCTCACTGAGGAGGTGACATCTGAGTCCAGATGAAGGAGGTGAGGGAGTGGGCCCTGCAAACATGGAGAGGGAGAGGGAACTGTCTGGGCAAAGGCCAACGGCCGGTGTCTTCCTGCCCTGCACATACGACCAGCAGGCGGGTGTGATGGAGCTGAGGAAGAGGAGGAGAGATGAGGCCAGCAAGTAAGGCAGGGCGTGGGGGGAGCGGGGAGAGTCCCAGATCACATGGAACTGGTAGGCTCCTGCACAGACTGAGTTTTCTGTATCATTATACATGTGGGCAAAAGTAGGTTTATGGTTGTTCATATGGAAAAAGAAGGCAATAATCAATAAATAATAATACGAGAATAAAATGTGTTTCACATACTCACAACTGTAAACCTACTTTTGCCCCACACTGTATCTCTTCTTCGCCTCTTTAAGTCTCTAGTTATCATTGCAAGAAGCACGAAGCAGTGACTCGGGACTCTTATGCTACGTGAAATCAGTCTAATCCATGGACATATAGACATCCTCGGAGCTGGCTTTTCTCTCTGAAATGGTGGTGCTACCACACCATAGCCCTCAGCACGGTGACAAAACAAAGGCCTGTGCTTTAACATGGCCGCTGCCTCATAAACGTTTCCACACGTGCTTCTTCCTTACAAATGAGAAAGCTGTAGTTCTCCACACACCTGTCAGTCTGCCCCATCCAGGTGCACCTCTGCTCCCAGGATCGTTTCCCGTGTCCCTGGCCGGCAAGCAGCAATTGCCCAGGTCAGGTCACATTCTCAGAGAAGCCTTTGGTTCTCATCGGATTTGCCGATCCCAGTGCTGCCACTGAGAAACTGCCCGCAAGGAACACAAAAGACACAGACTCTTGGACTAAGGTTGTTAGAACATGTAGAGACTAGAACAGGCCTGTGTGTGACACATGAGGTTGGTCAGGTTGAACACCTTCTCCAGCCTTGTCCAGACGTGGCCCACGGGAACTCTGTGTTCTGTGGTGCTGGCCTGTTTTCTCATCTTGTGACCAGTCCTTTCGGAGTAATTCCCCACCCCCTGGCCACTTAATAAATAATAATGAACCCAAACGCACACTCTCCTTGCCTTATTTTTGCTTACTAAAAAATAAGAAAGCATATATCTGAAGATCTGTTAGTAAATCTACGTTAAATGAGAACATTACAGGTACTTACATACCATATAAAGCAGCAACGTGGAAACATGAAACATCCCAAAGCAGATCCAGCTGTTTCTCTGCTCATTTTTAAACTTAACTCTCTGGTGTCTTATTATGATAAATGAAAACAATATTGTTTTTTTGTTTAAAAATGTATAAAAATAGTAAATATTTTTACTTATATTTTTTTATTTGTTTCAAAATATCTCTGTTATTGCTACTTCAACAGTTTTTGCCATTCTAGTTCATAAAATATTTTGCTTGGAAATATATCTTCACTTCTTATTTTTTTATTTACGCAGACTTTGATTCCGCCACATGCGGCTCTTTGGCCCCTTGAGTGTGGCTCTTCCACAAAGTACCATGGCCTGGGCGAGTCTATTTTGAAGAAGTGGCGTTAGAAGAAGTTTAAGTTTAAAAAATTTGGCTTTCAAAAGAAATTTCAATCGTTGTACTTTTGATATTTGGCTCTGTTGACTAATGAGTTTGCCGACCACTGTGCTAGTTCACTCAGATCTCTCAACTTCCAAGGAAGGCAAGACAGTCATGGATGAGAAAATTGAGGAGGGAACAATAAAGCGATTTCTTCAAAGATACACCTTTCACAGTAAACATTAACAAACACTCGACTCTCGTTACTTTATATTATACAACCTGTCATCAGACATCCACAGTGATACAGGACAATATTCTGGTTCCATGAAGTACTGACATATGACTTTAGCAGGCTTTCGTTCCTTATCTGTAAAATGGGAATAATAATGACTTCTACCTCGATAGTAGTAAAGATCTTGCAAACTGTGGAGTAATTCTGGGACCTGTTCCTCCACAGCGATACACTGCTTCCCTTACGTGAAGAAGCGGATCCCTGTCATGTACCAGCACCACACCGACCTGAACCCCATCGAAGTGGCCATTGACGAGATGAGTAAGAAGGTGGCTGAGCTGCGGCAGCTGTGCTCCTCAGCTGAAGTGGACATGATCAAACTCCAGCTGAAACTCCAGGGCAGCGTGAGTGTTCAGGTGAGCCAGGCATCGGGCAAAGCAAACCACAGGGCAACCGAGGGAAATACTCCTTATTGAAGATGTTGGGAATATTTCAGGTCATTTGCACCAACAAGGTCTAGTGTAGATCTCTGGCTTTACCAGGTGATCCCCGTTACCTCCCCCCAGGGTCTGTGCAGTTTCTCCTAATACCAGTAACCATAGGGTACCCCCACCCTACCCTCACTCTCCACTCTCCCCCATTTGCAAGAGTATCATTCTCACTAAATTGTCTGCCGGGGTCAGGAGACAGCTCTCCACACTAACCTGGGTTTTTCTCTTGGTTTGTTTGTAATTTGGGAAGTTCTGGGTGCCTAATTGGAACCATTAAGACTTCTCTAAATATAAAGAATAGCTGTAGTTTTTCTTATAAAACTATTGTTGTCTGGTTCCTATAAAATTTGTTACCTGAAAAAGTACCTTAAGTTTATTCTCTTAATGGTATCTTTTGATTAACATAAAATCTTGATTTTAATATAGCCCAATAGATTAATTTCTTCTTTACTGGTAGCCTTTTGCTGTGTCCACTTGAAGAAATCTGTTTTTAAAAGAACATATTTGAAACATATTTATGTTTTCCTTCTTTGCTTAACATTCCTATATAGACCTGCAGTCCATCTAGAATTGGTTTTTCTATGTGGTAGCTGATAGGGGTCAAGACACATTTTTTTCCATATAGCTATCCAATGGTGTGCACCATTTGTGAAAAAGATCACCCTTGATCTAGGGAATGATTATAACAAATATGTTTAGTGTATGAAAATTCATCAAGCTATACACTTACATTATGTACACTTTTCTCTTTGTATATTACACTTCAAAAATACATTTTTAAAAGGTTTCTTACATGGTTTCCTAAGAAATTGGTAAATGCTAAGTCACCTCCTTCCAGTGACCAGTATGCCTGTTACTTCATTGATATTTTTGAGTGTATGTAAGTAATTCAAACACATGTTTTATATGTGTGTGTGTGTTTATATGTATCCCTAATTTTTTTCTCTTTCAAGAAAGTTACATGTAGATTGTATTACATAGATTTTGGAGTTTCCTTGGTTCATTTTCTGAAATCAGTTTTTGTTAACTTTTCATGAGATTCATGTTGAGTTGCTGCCTCACATTTTTCTAAATGTCATTCACCACAAAAGTATTTATAGGTGTTTTCAACCTCTTTTTTTATGGTCCAAAAGATTTATGTGCCAAAAAGAAGTTATCAAGTGTATATGATAATCATTCCAGCAACGTGAGTGATTACATAACGGGGCCAGAGGCCACAATTTTCTGCAGCTAGAAACAAAACCACTCAGCAACGTGACCCGGGAACCTCTAGCCTCTATCGAAAGGCCAGCAGAAGGGTGTGGGTGCCAGTAAAAGGTGGGGCTGGACAGGTTGAGCTTTCTAAAGAACAGAATGTGCCCTGCCATTCGACTGTGACAGAGTTTTATAAATGCTCAATCATCTTAAAAAGCAAAGAATTGCATGATGAAGTAAGATTAACTTCATACATGTGTACCCACCAACGTTGACATAGAGCTAGAGCCGGAGGAAATTAGCTGAATCAATTTATCTGTGCGTTTCTGTAATTCTTTCACCGAGAGCCTCACTGGGGCTGCTGCTGTGCAGGACAGAGCCATCAGGCTGGCTCCATGGCGCTGCACTCCAAGACCTTGTTACATTAGACCTTAGGACGTTTCATCAACTTTCCCCTTTGCATTTTCTTAAAATTGAATGAGTCATCCCTCAGTATCTTCGGGGGATTGGTTCCAGGAACCCGCAAGTTACCAAAATCCATGGATGCTCAAGTCCCTTACATAAACTGGGGTAGTATTTTCATATAACCTACATACATCCTCCTGTATATTCTAAATTATCTCCAGATTACTTATAATACCCAATACTATGTAAATTGTTATACTGTATTATTTAGGATGTAATGGCAAGAAAAATGTCTATACATGTTCAGAACAGAAACAACCATCTTAGGCTTAACTACATAGTACATGTCAGCAACAGCATAACATTTTGTTTAATCCTCACCCAAGGATATGTTGAGAGAGAGAGAAGCATTGATGTGAGAGAAAAACATCAGTAGCCTTACATACGCATCCAGATGGGGGATCGCACCCACAGTCTTTTAATGCATGGGACAATGCTCCAACCAAACCGTAATTTTTTAAAGTATATTTTTGATTCGTGGGTAGTTGAGTTTGCAGATGCAGAACTATCAGACACAGAAAGCCAACTGTATCATTTTGGATAATCAGTCATTTTGGTCATCTTCACACACACACATCCAGTGTGATGACATACTCATCACAGAAGGTTAGCTAGCAGTTCCTGTCTCAGAGGGCTCCCCACCTCTGGTGTGAATTCCCACACTGCAAATCTGCCATTACCGTGTAAGTCCTGCACACCCTGGATCAGAACCACAGCCCATTCTTTCACCAACAGCAACAAAAAAAGATAGATAGCCATCCCTACTTAATTACCTTCCAAGCCCACCAGATCTTCCAGGAGAAATTATGCAGGAATCACGTGGTAAAGTCCTTTCCCAAGCTGTCTCGGATGCCTGGGACTTTTTCCTTCCCATCCAGTGTGTCTAACTTTCTTTTTATCTACATTCCCACTTTGACCTTCCCAACCGAGAACTCTTCTTGGCTAATTGAGATATGCAGGGTTCTGGTTCACATACCCTGTTGCTAAATGCCCCTAATGTTTGGCACTTGCCACACACTTCATTCAAGGATAGCAAATCAGTTTGTCCATGGCTGTCTATACAATTCAGTGAGGTGAAGAGTTGGTTTTTAAACAATTGGCATACATACTTTTTTTTTTTTTTTTTTTTCAGTTTTTCACTGAGCTTGTCATATTGAGTTCAGTGTAGCCAAATATCAATGGGAAGACTTGGGCTCTGATCTCAGGTGTTTTGCTTATTGGATGTTCAACCTTGAATAGGCCCTTATGTTTTCCAAGCTTTGGTTCTTCCTACATAGAATGAACCATCATCAGAAGTGCCCTGGGGATGGCTGAGATGGTAAAGTTAAATGACATGGAGCTTTCTTTATGGTTTCCTCTTTTGGGTTGTAAGTTCCTGGAGGGCAGGGGTCATGACTACAGACATAATTTTTAGCGCATACCAACTGAAATTAAAGGTCATTTTCTTTATAACATAATTTTAAAACTTTGTTCTTTATTTAGGTCAATGCTGGTCCACTGGCATATGCCCGAGCTTTCTTAGATGACACAAACACAAAAAGATATCCAGACAATAAAGTGAAGTTGCTTAAAGAAGTTTTCAGGTAAAGCACACACTAGAAATGTCTTTTTCTCTTCAAGTATGAACAACTTCAGTGCTCAATCAAGGAAGAGGCACTACCACTTGGACACATTCTTTGTCCTCAACATCCTTTTTTTCCTCTCCTTTACCACTTCAGGCAATTTGTGGAAGCTTGCGGTCAAGCCTTAGTGGTAAATGAACGTCTGATTAAGGAAGACCAGTTAGAGTATCAGGAAGAAATGAAGGCCAACTATAGGGAAATGGCAAAAGAGCTTTCTGAAATCATGCATGAGCAGGTAAGTGCCACCCTGGAGTTCTCATTTTTAGGAAGCAGGTGTTAGTTGGGATCTTAAGTACAACCTGTGATGGCCTACACCTTCTGACAACCTTCCAGGATTTTGAGAATAATGTAGCACTCTACTCTGCTGCTACTGCCTAACCACAGTTTACTCGAGGAGCAACTCGAGGAACAGATTGCCTACCGATCAGTACCTAATGTGACCAGAGGAGAGCAGCTCCTACCTCCTCTTCCACACTCTTAGAGGTGGCCCCTCCCCACCCCAATCTAGCGTAAAACAACAATAACAACAACAAAACAAAACAAAAACTCTCACATAAAGAAGAAATACCCATACTGTTGGTAGAATTTTCTTTATTCACCCAGTCCTTTGAAAGAATAGGGTTTACCAGCCAGTTTAAGGAATTATCTGTTGTATTAAATGTCTTTTGCCATTTACAAAAATAGGGTTGTTCAATTTTTAACTATTTAAAGCTGACTTGGGTGCCCCAGTGGATTATCCCTGGCTATTTCTATATTCCTTGTCATTATGGGATCTTTTCTGATTGTACTGCTATTGCCTTCTTGTACGAATTCCTTTCAGGAGAATTGTGGATGTGGGCCCAGTAGTCATCAGAGGGGACAGCTGCCCAGGGAACCCAGTAAATGTCAAAGAGCAGCTTCCACATAATTGCAGAGAGGTCCGCTCTCCATCAACCATAGTGACTCCTTCCGGGTCAGAGAACCATCTTTATAGTTAGTGCTGGCACCTTGCTAACACAGAACTGCTTCTGTCTCTTCCCTACATTCTTGTCTCAGTCTTGCAAAATCGAAGCCAGGACCTTTGTGTCAGTTAACATGTCATGTGATGATTTACTTAGGAAATTTCTCTTGTAGGAAAGCAAATGTCTAAGCTTTAACTTGCTTACTTTTTTTTTTTTTTTCTCCTTCATGCTCACACATTCAGATGGGATGGTAATGTAATTTTTTAACTTTATTTTTCTAAAACTTGATTTACTGACTCACATAAAGTTGTTCCTGAGTTTGGGCAACTGCAGATGTTGGCATAAGGACAAATGCATGTGCAAAAGAAGGCAACCCTCTTCTGGGCACTTGGAAAAGTAGGAAATGATTAAGGAAATAAGTGTGTGAATAATTAACCAGAATGTGAGGGCCTCAGGAGCACAAGTGTTTGGAAAACACTCAAGGTCTTTTCCATGGGGCTTCCAGATTCCTGTAGAATGGAGCGCTTGATCAGTGGCTGCCAGCATTTGGCACTAGAAAGATGAAAGTAGGAAAAAAATTATGGGCTGAAAATATTAAAATAAACTCCCAGATTGTATGGACATTTGATGCAGTGCTGTGCTCTAAACTGGAACTTTCCATTATCTCAACAACTATGAAGATTAAACTCCTTTGAACGCTTAAAGAAAAAGAGTCATAACCCGGAGTAGACTTGCTTTTGGCTTTTCCAGGGGAGCCTCTGAGTGTGTATGTTCTTCTCAGTTTCTGCCTAGCAGTGGGTCACTTCCTACCCTTAGAATCCTTCCCTGCATTACGGAATGCAAAAAGAGACTAGCTCAGGGTCAAAGGGGCAGCCCCTCTCTGTAAGACCCTGAGTAAAGGAGCCAGTAGAGAAACACAGATGCTCCAGATTCATCTTAAAAGACTTTTCCAGGGGACAAGGCTAGGTCATGTCCCATGCAGTATGTGTAAGATAAACTTCATGCCACCTTATCATCTGGTGAGTCTAGAAGGCGCTCCATTTACTAACTTGTAAAGGAAACAAAAACATGTTTGTTGTGGACTTTCGCCTTATAATCCTGATCTGAAAAACATCGTTCACTAGATGAGCCAACACAATCCTTCTGCAAACTGCCAAAGCCTAACTATCTATCTAGGCAGACCATCATTCACAGGAACACTTACCACTGGATGAGATAAGTCCTGTGTGTTCCATAAAACGCACCATTTTGAAAATGCTGTTCAGGGCATTGCACTTGGGTAATGTTGTGTTTCTGTGCCTCAAGATTTGCCCCCTGGAGGAGAAGACGAGTGTTTTACCGAATTCCCTTCACATCTTCAATGCCATCAGTGGGACTCCAACAAGCACCATGGTTCACGGGATGACCAGCTCGTCCTCAGTTCTGTGATCTGCCTCATGGACCGCGTGTGGGGACTTGCTTTGTCATTTGCAAACTCAGGATGATTTCCAAAGCTAATCACTGGGCTCGTGCAGGACACGGGGAGACCGAGCACAAGGAGAAATCAGGGGAATGGGAGAGGGAGGGAACAGGGAACTGTTCTTTCATAGCAGATTTTCTAGAGGAGTCAGGAGAGGGCACATATTTTTTAAGTCTCTCTGGCAATATTCCAAGTTTTCATTATGTCTTAACAGAGGCGTGTGGTGGACCCTCATGAACTGAAGCTAGATTTTATTCTTTCTTACAAAGTAGTATTGAGATAAATGGCCTAGAGAAAACACGTGTTCTGGAATGAACATAGCAGGGACAGTAGCACTGAAATTGAGGCTGGGGTAACCCTTTGCCTCTCGGCTAAGCTGGGAAATCTTGAAAATATTTTTTTCCTGTGGCACATTCAGGTTGAATACGAGAACTATTTTTATGACTAGTTTTTGATGACTTGAGGGATCTGACCGCTGTAATTTTTGTACCAGTGAACCAGGAGGTTTAGTGCTTTTATACTTATTTACTTGCGTCTAAAAAAAAACAGAAACGCTTAAGAAACTATGTGAGCTTCAAACTAGTCAAGCAGTTTAGAACCAAAGGCCTCTATTAATAAACACAACTATGCTAAAACGTTTAAAGTAATGCAGTGTATTGTCATGTACATAAATTTTGTTAATACAGTCTCTGTGTTCTGTACATACGTGTGTTACGTTTCTACATTTTTAATACTCCTCACATGAGCTTCTGCATTAAATTTAATTGTGATAGATTTGTGCTGTTCTTAGTATATGCAAGACACTTGACTTTACTGTTTTATTCTTGTACATAAAAAAAGTGCAATATGGAGATGTATACAGTCTTTGCTATGTTAGGTTTTTAAACTGTTTTGAAAAGTTCATCCTTTTGCCAAAATGGTGGAGTATGTCATTGGTAAATCATAAATCCTGTGGTGAACAGTGGTGTGATTTAAAGCTTTCACCATGTTATATTTTCTTTTGAGACATTAATTTAGTAATTTTATATTGGGGAAAATAAAGGTTTTTAATTTTATTTAACTGGAATCTCTGCCCTGCTGTAATTAAACATTCTGTACCACATCTGTATTAAAAATATGCTGATTTCTGGTAGTGGATATTGGGTATTTATTGTTTAACAGTTCTGGGAGGGACAGGATCTTGAAATACTCAGGAGTACAAAAACGTGGTATATGAAATTTATTTTAAAATACCTGAGAGGGGGGAAAAAAAAGAGAGAGAGTAAGTAGATGAAACAAGATGAACAAATGTTGGTAATTCTTGAGTCAGAGGTTGGGTATACGGGAAATCTTTACACCGGTTTCTCTGACTTTGTGTAAGTTTCTGAGATACAAATGTCAAGAGGCAGGTAGGTGTGAGGAACAGATCTCCGGGAGAATTTGGATAAATGCTTTGTCGCACCGTGGTCTGGCTCTGTTGTTCCCCACGTGTACACAGACACCACATTACCTCTGGCTTTTCCCCTTCAACTGTATCAAGGCTTCCACCTTTGTCATCACCCTTGCTGCTTCAAGATGAATACTCCGGGACAAGGTGGTCCTTTGCCCCAGCAGTGCATCAATGGTCACATGGGCTCACACTCCCTGTGCCCTATGTTATCACAAACACTGAACCCACGTCAAGTGATGGCTCAGATTGCAGGGGCCAGCCCTGCCTCTCGTGTGCCCGGTGACCCAGCAGGTGAGTCAGCTCATTGTCACTTGGCCCCATGTGGCTCCAGGGGTGGAGGAAGAGGATTCTTTCCACAAGAAGTAAAATGGCTGGCTTTCCTACTTGAAGGGTTTTACAGGCTGTCCTTGTACATAACCATGAGGAAATGTGACGGTGTATACATCTCGAGCACCCAGATGCCAAGGATCTTTTGATGTCTTTGAAATGTTCTCTCTCAGAGGTAAGGCTATATTTCACAGATGGGGACAGGTCATGAAGAGAAGGTGAAGTGTTATAGGAACTCACCAGAGGCTACAGCCAATTCATTAGTGGATCAAGATATAGGGCCTAAGACATTTTTCTATATTAGTTTGCCCTGAGGGTCTGACATCCCCACCCTGGACTCTGACATCAACAGGATATTATCTTCTTTGTCACTGAGCTGGATTTCCTACTCATAAACGCCTCATTTAGAAGCCATAAAACTCAAGTCACCATGTAGTAACATAAATAAAAGTCTAGAAAGCGCTAACTTGCTATCTCATCATTAAACTTGAAGAGTAATCTGTACCAATGTCATTGTCAGATAAGATTCAGCTTGGAAAGTGACCAACCCTCATTTATTATACCAGTGGAGAAAGGAGCCATCTCTAAGTTGAGGACATCTATTGACTGCAATGACACAAATTCATATCAATTAAAAACCTTATTTAGCCCTGGTCAGTGTTTCTCAGTGGTTAGAGCATCGGCCCATGCACCAAAGGGTTGTGGGTTTGATTCTCTCAGTCAAAGCATGTACCTGGGTTGCAGGGTTGATCCCCAGCTCCTGGTCAGGGCACATTCAGGAGGCAACCAATTTATGTGTCCCTCTCACAACCATGTTTCACTCTCTCTCCCTCCCTTTCTTCCCCCCACCCTTTCACTCTCTAAAAATCAATGAAAAAAATATATACTCAGGTGAGGATTAACAACAACAACAACAAAAAAAAAAAAACACCAAAAAACCCCCCACCTCATTTAGTTTTTGTATTGAAATTTAATTTTAATATAAAGTTATATATTAAAGTAACAATTTTTTGGAGAAATTTTTTAACATTAAAGAATATTTATGCTCGGCTGGTGTAGCTCAGTGGTTGAGCATCGACCCATGAAACAGGAGGTCATGGTTCGATCCCCAGTCAGGGCACATGCCTGGGTTAAAGGCTTGATCCCCATTGGGGGGCGTGTAGGAGGTAGCCAATCAATGATTCTGTCATCATTGATGTTTCTATCTTTCCTTCTCCCTTCCTCTCTGAAATCAATAAAAATATTTTTAAAAAAAATAATATTTATGGCTGTTTTTCAGTAATTTCTTTAGTGTTTCCCATAAGCCTTATTCTGTTTTAAATAGAGGTAAGTATACATAACATAAAATTTACCATTTCAGCCATTTTTAAGTGCACAGTGCAGTGGCATTAAGTACATTCTCATTGTGTGCAACCATCACCACCATCCATCCACAAAACTTTTCATCATACCAAACAGAAACTTCGTATTCATTAAACAATAACTGCCTGTTCCCCCTTTGGGAAAATTGTTTTTGAAATAACTTTGAAATTAAAACTCTAGTAAGTAGCCATTTATAACCCATAGACACAGACAACAGTGTGGTGATGGTCAGAGGGAAGGTGGGACATGGGCTGGGTGGAGATGGGCAAAGGGAGGGTGAGTGGGAACATCTGTAACAGTGTCAACAATAAAAATAAAGATACAAATAATAAAACTCCAGTTAGTACCTCATCAGGCATATATGCTACCTGGGACCTAACTAACTCTAGGTAGTAAACATAAACAGAGCCAGCCCCTGGCATGGAGAAAGCTGCTGAGACTTAAGGGTGGAACATTGAAATGTAACTTATGAAATGACCATGAGGATTTGTTTAACCATGTGACAGTTACTCTGTGTAAAAACACCATTCAAAAAAATACTTGATTTCCATCAACAGGGGATCGTTCGCATAAACTATGGTACATCTAGCCAGTGGAGGACTGTGTAGCTATAAAAAGGAATTGACATCTCTGTATACTGCCTTGGAGTGATCTTCAAGAAACTGTAAGTGAAAAACACAAAATTAAGACAAGTATGAATAGTGTACTACCCATTATTTAAGAAAGGAGGGATATGTAAATACATTTGGTTTTTTAAATTTTTTTAAATATATTTTTATTGATTTCAGAGAGGAAGGGAGAGGGAGAGATAGAAACATCAGTGATAAGAGAGAATCATTGATCGGCTCCCTCCTGCACTCCCCACATTGGGGATTGAGCCCACAACCCGGGCATGTGCCCTAATCAGGAATCAAACTGCAACCTCTTGGTTCACAGGTCAACACTCAATCACTGAGCCACGCTGGCCAGGCCACATTTATTTTGTTAGGTGGGAGAGAAAAAAAAGTTTTAAGTTATTACCTATAGGGGGATAGAGAATGCGATATAGGAGACAGGGTTAGAAGATAAACCTGTCCAAATATAATTTGCTTTATATACCTACCTTTCGAATCTTGTGAATATTTCCATAATATTTACTTTTAATTCCTAAAAATTGAAGGCAGATGAAATAAATGAATATAAGCCAATAGAAGATTAGTGACAAATGCACAGGAATTTTTTCAAATGACTTTATAGGATTTCACTGTGCATCCCAGTGGAATGTACCCTAAGGACAAAAATAGTGGAAATAAACCAACGAATAATAAAACCATTTTCAGTAATCATTTTGTTTGTGAAAGTAGTGTGTTGTTTTTGTGAGATTGTATTATTATTCTGAGACTGTTACATGTTTATTGCTGGAGAAAGTGAGTAATTATGTTGATATCATTGGAAATCAACTTTTTGTCATGGGAGAAAACAGTTACATCTATAAGACCAAAAAAGTTAAATTAAAACCCTTTAGTTTTTAATTTGGTGTGGAGATACCAATTTGAAATCATGATAAGTTTTTCTTAAACATCTACACTATTTCTTAACTTGGTTCACTGAAAAGGCCTAAAAACAATGATCAAGCCAATAGCTAATGATCACCCCTAAATGTCCAAATCCTGTTCTCTAAATACCTTTCTACCAAAAGGATCCAGGGCTCCCTGGGGGAAGGCTGATTTGAGATTTAGGACAACAGGTGTCCAAAATGAGTCTGGAGCATCTTTTCTTACCAGACAGCCAGATTCTGGCAATTCCACTTTGGGGGCTATGCCGCAAAGAAATGGATGCAGGGACTTAAACAGATATTTGTACACCCATGTTCATAGCAGCAATATTCACAGTAGCCAAAGGATGAAAATAATCCAAGTGTCCATGTGTGGATGAATGAAAAGCAAAATGTGGTATGTACATACAACAGAATATTATTTGGCCTTAAAAAAGGAGATTCTGGCACATGCTACAACATGAATGAACTTTAAGGTCATTGTGCTCAGTGTGATGAGCCAGACACAAAAGGATAAATACTGCATGGTCCTACTCATATGAGGCACCTAAAGCAGTTACAGTCATAGCAGCAGGGTGGTTGCAGGGTGTGGGGAGAGGGAAATGGGGAGTTGGTGTTTAGCAGGTACACAGTTTCAGTTGGATAAAATGAAAATATGGTAGGATTGGATGGTGGTGGCGATTACACAATAATGTGTATACACTTAATGCCATAGAACTGTACACTTTAAAATGGTAACTCGTCCTCTGTTGGATATATTGGTTTGCAGAAATTTTCTCCTAGTCAATAGCTTGTTCATCCTCTTAACAGGGTCTTCTCAGAGCAAAAATGTTTACTTTTAGGACTGGCTCTTCTTTCTCAGCATAATTCTCTGGACAACCCACTCAGAACATGGGCAAGCGACTTGAACGTTTCACTGGAAAGGAAAGACGGGTGGCACATAATGAAAAGATACTCAACATCATTTGCCGTGAAGGCAAGGCAGATCAGAACCACCTGAGAGGTCATAACACTGGTCAGGATGACTAACATCACACATAGTGACACCCACCACCAAACACTGGCGAGAGAAACTGGATCACTCATCCATTGCTCGTGGGAAAGTAAAATGGCACAGCCACTCTGCAAGAAAACTTGGACTGTTTCTTAAAAAGCTAAGCATGTAAAAACCATGTGACTCAGAAATTACACTCTTGGTCATTTGTCCCAGAGAAAGGAAAAATTATATCCACTCAGAAACCTATTCACCAATGTTTATAGCAACTTTATACACAATAGCCCAAGACTGGAAACAAACTGGATGCTCTTCAGCAGGCAAACCGATTGGTGGTGCGTCCAGGCCACACAGTGCTGCTCAGCAGAAAGGTGGGAGGAACTGCCGGTGCTCGCGACAACCTGTGACTGGAGAATGATGCTGCGTGAGAAGAGCCAGTCCTAAAAGGTTATATACGGTATGATTCCATTCTTGAAATGACAGAATTATAGAAATGGAGAGGTTACTGGCTGTCAGGGATTAAAGAGGAGACAGGATGGGAGGAAGCCGGGGGCTGTAAAAAGGTAGCATGATGTTTACCCGAAGCTGCCTGTCTTGTCTTCCTGCCAGCCAGCCAAATGCTCCTACTGCTGGCACGGCCTGTGTTGCCTTTAGGGGGATTGTCTGAGCCAAGACCACAGCTGAGCATCAAGCAGAGTGGGTGTGACCGGGCTCGGCTTAGAGTTAGGGTCATAAATACCTGTCCAGTGTTTCAGTGAAGTATAATGCCACTTTAAGCAATCTGGTCTCACATGGTATGAAAATAATGAAGTTTCCTTTTCCTGACTCACTCTCTGGTCTTCTTCCTCATAACTGTATGCATGTCCCCATTCTCTTGTGTGACTTAACCCCATGGTGACAAATCTGGAAGGGGGTTCCCCACAGAATTTGGAGTGCACATTTGTCATTCTCTTGGCACTTGTATAGTTTGAGACCATGTCAGTCCCATCCGACCTTGCAAGTTTTTGGGTAATGCACACCTTGGACAGAGCCTGAGGAGCCTGGCCTTGAGTCCTGCTGTCAACCATACAATTCCCTTGGCCAGCAAGCCCATCATTTCCCATTCCCTCTTCACCAACTGATGGATCAAAGGTCATGCCTTTAGTACTCAGACTGCTCCTTCTGACCACGTAAGATCATCTTCGGCTCTGCTTTCTCTCCAGATCCGTGTGGAAAAGTGGCTCTGATATGCTTGTTTGGGCTCTAGTCAGGAGCACAGGTGCGGCAGTCACTCCTCTACCTAGCCAGTGGTTGGCAAACTCGTTAGTCGACAGAGCCATATAGCAACAGTACAATGATTGAAATTTCTTTTGAGAGCCAAATTTTTTAAATTTAAACTATATAGGTAGGTACATTGTTATTAACTTAATTAGGGTACTCCTTCAATCACACTGTACGTGCGCGCCCGCACGTGGTATTTTGTGGAAGAGCCACACTCAAGGGGCCAAAGAGCCGCATGTGGCTCGCGAGCCGTGGTTTGCCGACCACTGACCTAGGCAGTCATGTGCTGCTGCCGTTGGCCATGCAGTGAAGTAGGACACACATAAACTGAAGAGAGGGTTGCTCCCCACCCCACCCCCGACCAGCTAAGCCTTGCTCTTAATGTATACAGTGGCATGTCACAGACCAGCCTGATGTCCAGCAAGGGTCTGGGGCTTGTCATGCTGCACAGACATTGAAGAGCTAAAGGTTTGGAACAAATGTCTGGAGCATGCTCCTTCCTTGTCTGCATGTAACTTGAGCAAATTCATCTTTCACTCTGTACTGCCCTGTACAAGTCAGGGGAAAGCCATGTCATCTCCCAAGTCAGATGGGGGTGCTGTGCATATTACAGGGGGACCATCAAAACTGAGAAGGAGCACCCTCCTCTTGTTTGGAAGAAATGAGAACAATGCCTACAATAGTTCCTTAAAGTCATTGTCAATTAGAATTTGCTGGAATGTGGACTCACTGGTTGAGATTGGGGTGGTGGCACCTACAGATATGCTGGAGGTAGTCACCTGGAGTTTGCCTGTTGTATTAGGGTTCTCCAGAGAAACAGAACCAATAGGGTTCATCAGAGAGAGAGAAGGAAAGAGAGAGAGAGAATATAAAGATTTATTTTAAGGAACTGGCTCACAGATTATGGAAGCTGGCAAGTCCCAAGATCTCAGGTGAGTCAGAAAGCAGGATACCCAGCAGAGCCAATGGTGTAGTTCTGTCTGAAGGTCAGCAAGCTTGCGACATTTTTCAATTTGAGTCCAAAGGCAGGAAAAAAGCCAATGTCCCAGTTCAAAGGCTGTCAGGCAGGAAGAATTCTCTGTTATTCAGGGGAGGTCAGCCTTATGTACCACTCAGGCCTGCAAGTGATTGGATGAGGCCCACCCACATTAGGGAGGGCAACCTGCTTTACTCAGTCTACTGCTTCAAATGTTAAACTCATCCAAACACCCTTAGAGTAACATTCCGGGTAATGTTAGACCAAATATCTGGGTGTCCTATATCTCAGTGAAGCTGGAACGACACACACACAAATCAACCATCACACCTATGATCTGTGAAGGGAACCATGGTGAAGAAATGAGGCTGGAGAGAAAGAAAGGAAGAAAGAGAGAGAGAGAGAGAGGGGGGGGGGGAGAGAAAAGAAGAAAGAAAGAAAGAAAGAAAGAAAGAAAGAAAGAAAGAAAGAAAGAAAGAAAGAAGAAAGGAAGGAAGAAAGAAAGAAAGAGAAAGAAAGAAAGAAAGAAAGAAAGAAAGAAAGAAAGAAAGAAAGAAAGAAAGAAAGAAAGAAAAGAAAGAAAGGAAGGAAAGAAAGAAAGAAAGAAAGAAAGAAAGAAAGAAAGAAAGAAAGAGAAAGAAAGAAAGAAAGAAAGAAAGAAAGAAAGAAAGAAAGAAAGAAAGAAAGAAAGAAAAAGAAAGAAAGAGAGGAGAAATGAGGCTGAGTAGCTAACTAAGCTTTAGAGATCAGAGCAGCATCACTCCTGATTTCGGGCCCAAACCCACTATTAGGATTTGAAGTCACTAGGCAGGGGAAAAGTTGAGAGAGAACTTCTTTCTTTCTTTGAACATAGACATTGAACTGAGCTCTGAATCTTGCTCAGTGGAGGAGAATGTTGATTGAGGAGGCCCAAAGACTGTTCTGGACAAATTTTGTTTTATGTGTGACTGACCCGTCAGCTCAGAGTTAGAACAGGCCTGGCATGTCCTTGCAAAAGCTGATGATTTGCTTAAGTATCAACCATAGCCTCCTCTCAGCGAGCTCCTCCCAGGTATCAGCACTTTACAGACGTGTCACTCTTAATCCTAACAACAATCCTGTTAAGTAGGTGGTGGTTTCATATGAAGAAACCAAACCTCAGACAGGTGGAGGATATTGCCAAAGGTCACACCACCAGTGAGTGGTGGAGCTGGAGTTCTAATTTGTCTGACTGGAAGGCTGGTCAGCTGTTGGCTCAGGAAGAGAGGGTATACCCTGGCCAACCCGGGGCCACCTGGCAACGCGGGCCTCAGCAGAAGCTGTGGCCCAAACCTCAGAAGGGTTGAATATGTCCCCCAATATTCTTATGTTGAAGTCATAACCCCCAGCACCTCAGAATGTGACCTCTTTTATAAAGGTAATCAAGTTAAAATGAGGTCATTAGGGTGGGCCCGAATCCAATTTGATGGGCTTCCTCATAAGGAGAGGAAATTTGGACAGGAGGAAGACAATGTGAAGACACAAGGAGAAATGGCATCTATGAGCCAAGGGGAGGGACCATAGAAGGAACTAACCCTGCTGACATCTTGATCTCAGACTTCCAGCTTCCAGAACTGTGAGAGAATGAATTTCTGTTGCTTAAGCCCCAGTCTGTGGTACTAGCGCAGCAAGATCCTGGCCCATGAGGGAGCACAGAGCAAAGGCTTCCCCAGGGACATGTAAAGAGACTCGGGACCCACAGAGGGACAGCAGTTTGAATAAAAAATGTCACTGAACCAGGACAAAATGAGGGCAGTAAGTGTTTGGAGGAACTAACCCTTGCTCTGAAACCAAGATTGGGAAATATTAATTGTCACCATTGACTTCGGCAGTCTTGTTTGACTGGCTCTTAATGTGCTTCCTAGGAGTCCATAAACAGTAATGTGTGTATGTCACCTGATCTACTTTGCACCTTTTCAGATGGGGAGTTACCAGGAGTGGGCAGCGTGTGGCCCTTCCTGTCACCATCCCTGACAAGTGTCCCAGGGAGCCATCCTAATGCCCCATTAGTTACCTTGGCACAGTGATGGAATACTGGATGAGTCTGAAAAGTTAGGATCTAGTTCAAGTGCGGTAAGTGTGGGTTATATCACCATCTCTGAGCATCAGTCTCATCATCCGTAAAAGAGAAAAATCCTGTTCCTCTTGACTTCACAGTTTTCCCTCAAATAAGAGCATTTATTAATATTATACCCACACCCTCTCCAAAAGGATGGTAGGAAAATTATTATAACAACATACTGAATAAAATCATCCAAGTAAGCATAACATAATGGCAATTAAGGAATAGCGGGAGGAAATATTTACAGGGATACCTCATTATATTGCACTTTATTGTACTTCACAGATGCTGCATATTTTTACAAATTGAAGGCAAGACCCTCCACCAGCAAAAAGATTATGACTTGCTTTATTGCAATACTTTGTTTTATTGCAGTGGTCTGGAACCAAAGCCGTACTATATCCAAGATATGTCTGTACTACACAACATGGACTAAGCCCAAAATTTAGCTTTGAGCATCTTGGCAGCCAAAAGAAAAAAATACAACACTTTCAAAAGTAGGCAGATGACTCTGGTCGGGTAGCTCAGTCTGTTAGAGCATCATCCCGATACCCCACGGTAGCAAGTTCAATCCCCGGTCAGGGCACATACAAGAATCAGCCAATGAATACATAAATAAGTGGAACAACAAATTGATGTTTCTCTTTCCCCCTCTTTTCTTCCTTCCCTTCCTCTCTCCATTCCTCCCTTCCTCTCTCTCTCTCAAAATCAATCAATAAAAAAAATTTGTTAACAGTAGGAAAAAGAAAACTATAAACTTTAAGATACTGCTTTTTTAGTTATTGTACTCTTTTTTAAAGTAAATCATTATACAGTATTTAAAATGATAACTTATCTCAATGTGCAGTCGTGAAAAACAGAATCCACCTAGGTTCTAAACTCAAATTACCTACATTTCTAAACATTTTAGATGCTCTAGATTTATTCAGCTTAGAAGAGATGAATGTATCTCTAATCTCTTCGCAGTCTCATGTGAAGACAAATACAATAAACTTTTTTCTCCTCTTTATAAAAATTGTAGTTATTCTTTTTTTTCTAAGTATGAAAGCAATATTTGCTCCTAGTAGGAAATGTATAAAATACTGAAAAATATAAATGAGAATCAAAATAGCCATCGTCCTCCCTGCTCCTTGCAGATCACTGCCATCAACGTTTTTTTCCTTCCCCAGAGCCAGGGAGAATCCGATAGAAGTCAAATCTCTAGAAGGTTTTGGAATCACACAGGCCTGTGCGTTCTATTCCACTTACTAACAGCACGGCTTTGGGCAGATGACTCATACTCCCTTACCTGCCAACCTCACAGGGCTGCTGCAGTCCCCTGCAAACAGGGCCTGGCACCCAGTAGGTTCTTAGGAAAGGTGCCCTTTCATCTGTCCCTGCACTGCCCGGAGGGTGCAATTTCAGAAGCATCCTGGGGACCCTTGGAATTCCTCTCTGTCCCGCTGTGGCCTCCTGAGCTCTGCCCCAGCCTTGCAGCATTCTGCACGTTTGCACATGAAATAGCATTGGCCTGGGAGGCCCTGCCCCAACACAGCCGTCTTTGTGGGTCAGTTTTCCATAATGTGGGTGCTGGTTAGCTGTTGCATCCTTTAGGGTGTGGCCCACCCCCACCCCCGCACAAGCAGAGGTAGCACCCACATAGTGCTCTGTGCTTCTTAATTAGCGCTTGTTTATTCTACTCTCCTCGCCCTGAGCTGGAGCTGAAGAAATAGTGAAAGAGCAAGAGAGGAAGCTAACACATATTTAGTGCTTACTATGTTGCAGGCCCTGCCTTAGTGATTGACAAATGTGAGCTTATTTAATCTGCCCAACAACCAACAATACAGTGGTATTTCTATTAGCCTCACTTCCCAGAGGAGGGAACTGAGGGTAAGAGAGGATGACTGATCGGTGCAACATGACGCAGTGAGGGAATGGCAGAGCTGGTGTTTGGAGCTATGCACTTGGCTCACGTCCACTCTCTTAACCGTCATGGGGACCGAGAGCCATTACTAATGATCCTCCTTTGGGGCCTGTGGTTTCCATATGCACTGGACTCTGATGTGCAGGGGTGGGCAAAGGTGGGCTTACATTTGTGAGTGTGCCAAACACGGAGTTTATTCTTGTATTATTATTATTTATTAATCATTGTCTTATTTATTTGTATTATAACTGTAGATCTATTTTGCCCACACCTACATTTATTTATTTTTTTTTTGTCATGGAGAACTTCAAACATACAAAAGAGACAAACCAGTTCAATGACTCCCCATGAACACTCTCCCAGCTTCAGCAACAATGAACCAACTCACAGCCAATCTTGTTTCACCTTCACCCCCACCTCACCTCCACTGCTTTCCCCTCCTGTGTTATTTAGAAACACATCCCAGGCATGTCTCCTTTCATCCCCAGGTATTTCAGGATGTATCTCTAAAAGATAAAGGTACCACTATTGTACCTCAACATTAACAGTTATTCCTTAATATTATCAAATACCCAGTCAGTGTTATTTCCCATTGTCTCATTAATGTAAGACTTTCTTAAAATAGTTTTTTATTGTTATCCACATTGTGAGAAGTAGACATTTCTTTGAAGCCTTTTCATTTATAGGTTTCCCCTCTACCTTTTAGTTCCTTGAAATGTAGAAAGAAGGCATTTGTCCTGTGAAGTTTCCCTCTAGATTATGCAGATTGCATCCCTGTAATGTCCCTTAATGTGTTCCTCTGTCCTTTGTGTGGCCCATCAGTGGGAACTGGGATCCAGAGCCTTGATCAATTTTAAATATGAATTTTTTATTTTTATTTTTTTGGTGAGACTATTTTGCAGGTGGCAGTGTGTTCTTCCATCCTGAGGTAGATAATGTCTTGTGGACCTGTTAAGAATTCCATTACTTGATTAGATTCTGAAAAATGGTGATGTTCTTTATTTACAAACAGGAATACCTCTAATAAGAAACACTGCTCCTCACCCACCATTTCATTAGCTCTCAGTACAGTTCATATAAGAAAAGTGGTTAAACACTTAACTCTTCTTTTTTAATTACCATATTTCAAAAGAATGACTTAGATCACTTGCATCCATCCTCCTACAGTGACCAGTTTGTTTTCTTTTTAGTGCCATTCTGAATGCACAGATTCCAACATAATTGATGTTGCACTGCAGTAACTGTTCTTATTGATGTTCAGCTTGCCCCACCTTGGCAAGTGGTGCTTCCTCGGGCTGCACCAGAGCCCCGTTGTCATGATCCTCAAACTTGGTAACTTCTCCCTATTTGATATAATGACATGTTCCGGACTCATCTTGTATATTCCCTGGGGCAGATGTGGAATCAGTCCATTCTCCAAGGATCCCTGTGGTGGTTTTTGTTTTGTTTTGTTAGACATTTGCAAATCATAGTGTAGACACCAGGGATACTCATTGCTCTGGGTTGGTCACTGGCTTTAGGCTTTTATGGTGGAACAGCTAGAAAACACACATCTATAAAATACATAACTACCCCATGAGCTCCTAATGCTGTCAACTCATATCCGGAATTGTAATTGTTTACTTAGCCTCATCTATCTTCCACTTCTACTCCCTCTCTTCCACACTGACAATCCTGGCTTTCAGAACATCAGGAAGGATAGACTATCACTAATAACTTGTTTGCTTTACTCCACATTCTATACCTGACAACCTCAGAATAACAGTACCATCACTACCTAAAAAAAAACACACACACAAAAAAAAAACAACACTATATAATACCAAGTGTTGAAAATTGTTAAAAACAATTTTTTGCAGTTATTTTGTCCTTAGGGTTTATCCAACTAGGGATGTCCAGTCAAGTTGCTGTGCTTTAAAGTTACTTGGAAAGTTAAGTTCATTGGCATCATTTTGCTTTTTCATTTTGTAAAGATTTCTCCTTTCAAATTTAATCTTGTTTATGACTTGGTAAAATATTTACATGGCAACAGGAGACATGGAAGAAACTTTAATGTACATTGATAAGTGAAAGAAACCAACCTGATAGACTGCATACATACTGTGTGATTCCAACTATTTTACATTCTGGAAAGACACCAATGGTTGCCAGGGGTGGGAGGGATGAATAGGCAGAACATGGAATTTTAGGGCAGTGAAGCTATCTTGTATGATACTATAATGATGGATACATGTCATTTTACATTTGTCAGAAGCCATAGAACATACAACACTAAGAATGAACCCCACTCTGAACTGTATATTTTGGATGATAATGACATATTGGATCATGGCGTGTGACAGTTGTCCCACTCTGGTGCAGGATGTCTGTAATGGGGGAGGCTGTACTTGTGTAGGATGGGTAGGAAGTATGTGAAAACTCTGCTTTCACCTCAGTTTTGCTGTGAACATAAAACTACTCTAAAAAAATAAAGTCTATTATCTTTTTAATTCACACAGTTCCAAGGAAAAATATCTAAGAAAACAAAGACACATTTAAAGAAGTCTAGCTTCTATGCTTGTCCCTTCTAGTCTTTCCTTCTCCTTCAAGAAAACCCTTTTAAGCTTTTGAGATCATCCTCCCATTTTTTCAACATAACACACAGGTGCACTATTCCCACTTAGGGCTCTCTATGGCGCTTTCTCTATCATCATTGCACATGGAACTTGCCACCTGAGGACTTGTTTTCATTACGTGGGAAGCACAGTAGTTTATCCAACTGTTGAAATCCTGTCTCATTTTTCCTTCTGAGCAATAAAAGCTAATAGCGCATTTTCAAATAAACAGGCAATAGCCATTCATAATCATCCTCTCTGCTCATCTTGCTGTGGCTTTCAATCTCCAGGCTCTCCACCATCCTGGGTGGGACCCAAGTGCCTGTCTTTCAATTACTGTTGGACCTCTGCCATGGTCCTGATGTGCATTGAGCAATTGGCCGCTCATCCAGCCCCGTTTAAAGCCCTCACACACCCCCTATGTCCCTCAGATAATGGGAGCAAAGTCCCCTTATAAAGAAAGGAACGTATTCTGCTGATTTAGATGAATTGCCTTCTTGCCTCTTGAGGAAGAGCTCCATTGCTGAGCAGGGTTGAAGGGCACTTGTTCCAGCAGGTAGGCTCAAATCTGTCCTGGTCAGGGAGCATCTGTGCAGGTAAAACAGGCATGCCTTCCCTGTCACCCCCACACATTCACACCACACACAAGGGTGCAAATGCCACTTCGCCCAGCCTGTGCTGGGGTGGGGGTGGTGCTGCTGCATGTGGCTGTTATGAAGACAGTTTTATCTGTGACCTTATACCTTTATAAGGACAATGAGAGACCAGTCCTGGGGGCATCTTTTCCAGGCTTAGTGGCATGTGTGTTTTCAAAGTAAGAGGTTTTGATATGGACTTTTGATTATAGAAACGTGGACTTGGGAGTGTTCTTGAAAGTCAGCTAATCCAGTGGTTCTCAACTGGGAATGATTTTGCCCTCAGGGAACATTTGGCATTGTTTGGAGACATTTTTCGGTTGTTATAATTGGAGGTATGGGTGCTACTGGAATCTAGTGGGCAGAGGCCAGGGATGCTGCTAATGGTCTCTAATGTACAGGACAGCCCCCTCAACAAATAATTGCCAGGCCCAGGATGTCATTGGTGCCACAGTTGAGAGGCCTTGGTCTAATTAATCCATCCTTGGTCAAGATGTGGTCTACAGACCAGCAGCCTCAAGCAGACAGTGCACAAGCTTGTTAAACAGAGGGTCTTGGCTTCTACCCCAGACCTACTGAATCAGAACCTACATTGCAACAAGATCCTCGGTGATTCATCACTTGTTAAGGTTTAGGAATCACTGCTCTAAATGATCTCCAATCTCTAGCCCAGTGCCAAGAGGGATCTGATAGCAAAAGTCAAATCTCCTACCAAAATGTACACAGTTTTATCCAAATAGCCAGTTCTTTCTAACAAATTCAAGGTGTTTTTTAAGGAATGATTTAGCCTAATGGAGATATATATATATATATATATATATATATATATATATATATATATATATATAATAATGTGTAAAGACAGATACCACCATAATTTTGATTTTTTGTTTTTTTAATCTTTATTATTGAAAGTATTACATATGTCCCCTTTTTTCCCCCATTGACCCCTTCTAGCCCATCCCTAGTCCCTGTCCCATGCCTTCTCCACCCTATTGTCTGTGTCCAATAATTTTGATTTTTAATCTCAAAATAAGAAGACCCCACAAACCTTTTAATTGCATGTTCCAGTGCTGAGAAGCTCCCATAAGGCTCTTGGTCTGAGTAGCTGCTGGTCAGTTACAAAGGATGCAGTCTTGAAACCCTCCACTCACGCTCCCACCCCCTGTTATTTCCTAAGTATCAGAATAACCTGCCCAGAAACTGGTCTTCACAAGGAAGTTGCCAAGCACAGTACTGGGCAATTAGTAAATACTAGAGGCCCGATGCACAAAATTCATGCACGGGGGGGGGGGGGGGGGGGGGCGGAGGTGTCCCTCAGCCCAGCCTGCACCATCTCCAATCTGGGATCCCTCTGACAATCCCAACCACTCGCCTGCCTGCCTGCCTGATTGCCCCTAACCACTTCTGCTTGCCAGCCTAATCACCCCCTAACCACTCCCCTGCCAGCCTGATCGATGCCTAACTGCTCCCCTGCCGGCCCGATTGCCCCCAACTGCCCTCCCCTGCCAGCCTGGTCACCCCTAACTGTCCTCCCCTGAAGGCCTGTTTGCCCCCAACTGCCCTTCCCTGCTGGCCCGGTCACTCCTAACTGCCTTCCCTTGCCAGTCTGGTTGCCCCTAACTGCCCCTACTGGCCTGGTCGCCCCCAACTGCCCTCCCCTGCAGGTCTGGTTCCTCCCAACTGCCCTCCCTTGCAGGCCTGGTCCTTCCCAACTTCCCTCCCCTGCTGGCTATCTTGTGGTGGCCATCTTGTGTCCACCTGGGGGCAGCCATCTTTGACCACATTGTGGCAACCATCTTGCGTGTTGGAGTGATGGTCAATTTGAATATTACCTCTTTATTATATAGGATGGTCTTCCCTCACTATCTGCAGGGGATTGGTTCCAGGACCCCCACAGGTACCAAAACCTGCCAATTCTCAAGTCCCTTATATAAAATGGCATAGTATTTGCATATAACTTGTGCACATCTTTCCTTATACTTTAAGTCATCTCTAGATTACTTATAATACCTAATACAATATAAATGCTATGTAAATAATTGTTATATGTGTTGTTTAGGGGATAATGACAAGAAAACAGTCTATAATGTTCAGTACAAATGAAATCAGCAACAATCATAGGTCTAGCTACATAGGGCATCCAGCAACAATGCAACTTTTTCCTGAATATTTTCAATCCGATCATGGTTGGTTGAATTTGTGAATATGAAACTCATAGATATGAAGGCTAACTGTATTCCACATGTTGGATTAATGGAATTGAGAAGAGTGGGAAGATGTAGGGAAGGAGGAAGGAAGGAGAGAGGTCACCTCCACAAGACACTGGGGACATAGAATTGTAAGTCCGGGAGAATGAAGCTCCCTGAAGTACAACTCTCATGGTGGTCATCCCAACCATTGAAAGGGGGGCTGAGGAAAGCATTGAGATACCAGAGCCTGTCAACTCCCACCAGTCCCCTCTCCGGCTTCAGAATTGCTTCCAGATGTTCTTCTAGCTGAAAGTCATCAGTTTGAAGCCTTTGCTTTCTCCTTCTCTACCCACAACAACACATCACTTCCAGAATGATAATCTCCCTGACTGGACAAGAGTTCATAGTCTAGCAAGAATTTGGACCTGCCCCCTGAGCTGTTTGCCCTCTCTTGATTGCCCTTCTTTGCCCATTGAAACCCAAGGGCTGTTCCGTTTCAGCAGAAGAACTCTCACCACAATTAGGTCTGTTACTGTGCTGATAAAGCACCTGGCCCACGTGTTTGGTGCTTATCTTATTATTCTTCACCACTTCCCAGTGAGATCCATAACAGGAAAAGGAGGCTCAAAGGGTATAGTGATTTGCTGGCAGAGTCAGGACCAAAACTCCAAGTCCCCGATGCCAGTGTTCCCTGAGCCAGAACAAACAGCAGTGGCTCATAGAGCTGCTAAAGAGATGACAAGGCAGGAAAAGAGAGCCCCCCCTTTTTTAGTAATATTAAGACTAACAGCCGAAACCGGTTTGGCTCAGTGGATAGAGCTTCAGCCTGCGGATTGAAGGGTCCCGGGTTCGATTCCGGTCAAGGGCATGTACCTTGGTTGCGGGCACATCCCCAGTAGGGGGTGTGCAGGAGGCAGCTGATCGATGTTTCTCTCTCATCGATATTTCTGGCTCTCTATCCCTCTCCCTTCCTCTCTGTAAAAAATCAATAAAATATTTTTTTAAAAAAAGAAAAAAAAGACTAACATAATTATTTGTATTTCACATTGTCTTTTAAATAACTTCAGGTGGAAAGTGGAAGGGGGAAAGAAGAAAACCAGGCCAGGAATATAAAATAGAGGCAAGAGTGGGACTGAGACAAAAATGTGTATCATTAAAGACCTAGATATTTATCCACAGGAAAGCACACATTTGGATCTTTAGTTGTCAGTGAAAAAGAAACTCCGTTTTCAATAGATGACTAAGACAATTGCTGAAGGAAAACATAAGTGGTCCTGAAACCGAGATAGGACATGAACTTCTCCTTAGGGTCCCTAAAGAATGATCATTTCGACAACAAGCTTCCAGTAGACCTTGTATCAAAAAGCCAAGGGTGGCATATGGAAGGGCAATTCAATAAAGAAGTTCTACAAAGGGCACCACCACACAGTCCTGGCACATATCCCTGCAGGTCTGGTTCACTTCAGGGGTAGACCTGAATCACCAAAGGTCTACCCCCCTGCCCAGCACCCCACTCTTGAGTGTCTTGGCCAAGACTCTGAATCTCCCAACTACTAAGAACAGCTCTTACTTAACTTTCTATCTTCCCAATGGCTCCAGCATCCCTCCTTCCTGTCCATCCCCATCAGAAATAAAAGCATGGCCCATGTCTATGAGAGGCTGTAGAGGCGAATGGTTAGCTCTTAGGCTCAGGAGCCAAGGGGCCTGGGCTTGAATTCTGACTCTGCCATTTCCTGACACTGCAACTTACAGCCATTAACTCATCTCTGCCTTAGTAAATGGAGGATAATAATAGCATCTACCAACCAGGTTTTCTGTGAAGGGTAAATGGGATTATACAGTTATTCAACAAATATTTCTTGAGCTACTATTATGTACCAGGCAGTATTTTAAGCCTTAGGGATACATCAGGCTACAAAACTGATAAAGACCCCTGTTCTTGTGGGACCTAACAGTTCTTTTGTGTATGTGAAACAGTGTCTGGCATATACTTAGAAGTGTTAGCTGTCCCAGTGCTGTTGAGGAGTTAGTTAATGGTGGTAACAGGAAACATCTTTCTTTGTTTCTATCAGTCAGGTAACTAATGAGGGTGGGTGGACAACAGGAGTAGTGTCACTGGAGAGGTAGCGAAACCCTGATTCATGCGCTCAAAGTTCACAATCCTCATGAGGAAGACAAAATCTGAGAAAAAGATAGCACCAAGAAAGCATGCTGTAATCAGGTGATGAATTGATGGTGAAGGTGGAGACCAGGGTGTTAGTGACATGGGGAGGAGCTAGGGAAATTATGTGATGACAGGTTCACCTTGGTAGGGCCAACACAGCTGAGAGCTTACCCCACATCCATTTCCTCCTCTTGCTCCCCTGCCCATGGAATTCTGAGTGTATTCAAGTATCTTTCTCCCCCCAGGGAGTGGGCAAGGTAAGCCCCATCTTTGTTCCTGGTTGGGTAGAGAATCATAATTAGTCTACACTGCTCATACCAATGCCAGGCTTCTGGCAAGTGAGGACTTCAGGTATGGGCATGTGACCCAATTCTGTCTAGTAAAACCCAAGAGAAAGGCTGCTGGGAGATTCTAGAAAACTTCCTGTTCATCTGGAATAGCTGCCATTGGCCTGTTCGCAGACTGGGGGGGAAGTTCTCCAAGATGCCTGCAGAGCCAGGAGATGCAGAGAAGTGAGGCCTGAGAACCACCAGCCCCTCTGTCTGGACTCCTTTTGATGAAAGAAAATAAATGTCTTCATTGTTTAAGTCAGTTTCAGTCTAGGTCTCTGTCACCTGTAGCCCAAAGCAACCAAATTAATAAGATCAGGAGCAAAGAAACAAAGATTTCGCAAGACTGGATCAGCTCCCTTCCAGACCGTTCCACCTGTACCTCTCTCTGGAAAAAGAGATCCCCTGGGAGACTAGGAGCTGTCCTTGGCTCCATAGTCTTCCTCTCCCTGATTATCCAATCGAGTCGTTTTTGTCTCCTTTATATTTCCAGAATCCCTCTTCTTCCTTCTCTCTTCATGAACCCTACTTTTGTTGTTAGTCTCCCCACCACTTTTTTGAAATATTACAATTGTTCCCTATCTCCAAGCTGCCTCTGTCCAGGTCATTCTGTAAATAGCTGCCTCCGTGTTCTACAATGTGAATATTACTATGCTATGTCCTGCTTTTTTAAAAAAGCTGACTCCTATTAACAGCTTTAAGGAAATATTCAAAATCTTCCATTCTGCCCTTGGCTTCCTTACCTCCTCACACAGAGCCCTCATGCCCCACACAGCTGTGCCATTGGGTGCCTGGCCACTTTTCCTTCTCTTGAAAGTATATGTAATGTAAATGTTATTTCTCCTGAACAGAAATTCCTGACTCCTGAGTGTGTGCTGGGCGCTCCTCTAATAAACCACCAATGCATTTGGACTTCCCCATCTTAGCACAGGGCACTGTGTGTAATCTTCTGTTTTCTTGGGCTTGCATAAATAATAGGTAACCCAGTAAAACTTTGGCAGGGCAATGGGCCATCATGGTCATTGAATTTGTGACTTTGGATGTGAACTCATTTACTTTAAGTTATGCTATTTGAGTAGCTCATAGTTCCTTGGGCAGCTATGAGACACACCTTATCGTTAATGAATGGTAACTAACCCAGCAAGTTTTCACCATTTTTGGTAATTTGGGAAAGCATGATTCTGTGATCAAGGCCGGAGAAACACTTCTGAAATCAATCCATTCTGTTCTGGCATCTCTCCTATCTTTCTACCCTCTCACAAAGCAAACAAGGAAGCTAGGAGAAGCAAACCTGGGTCCTTGTGAAATTGAACCACCCATACTAAAGCAGTCACAAGTTGACCAAAAGTTGACAGAAATCTCCCTCTGGTCCTCTTACTCATTACACTAGCTGGCCAACCGCTGTGTGCCATGCCCTGTGCTGCATTGTGGGGAACCCCTCATGACAATACCATGTCATCAGTGTTGAAACAAAACAATGTATACAGCAACAAGGGAGAGTCCGGCCAACTTAACAAAGGCAGACATTTCAAAGTAGAGGAGGGTATTTGGGGCAGAAATAGCAGCCTGTGTTCTTAAAAGGACCTAGGAAACACAGTTATGTTTGGGGACCTTCACACATGGAGTTTGAGATGACAGGAACCAGTGCTGGAAACAAAGTTGGCGTTGGAGTTGAAGGATCTTATGTGCCTACCAGTGGCCCAGTGCACAGATTTGTGCACAATGAAAGGAAATTAATTAGAAGAAATATTTTAATATCGGGCTTCCTCCTCTCTGGTTCCGGGGTGCATCACCCAAGAACCACAGCTGCCAAGTCACTGCTGCTCAGCAGCTCCTGCATTGAGCATCTGCCCCATAGTGGTCAGTGCATGTCATAGGTACCAGCCAGTCACTTAGCCATATATATATATATATATATATATATATATATATATATATATATATATACACATACACACACTAGAGGCCCGGTGCAAGAATTTGTGCATGGGTGGGGTCCGGCCGGCCCGCCCTGGTCAGGGCCATCAGGCTGGGCAGAGGAGTGGAGGGGCTACAGGCAGTTGGCTGGCTGGGTTGGGTGGGACGATCGGGGGTGGGGCCAGACAGGGGAAGGGGCTGCGGGCGGTTGGCCAGCCAGCCTGCCCCCTGGTCAAACTCCTGGCCAAACTCCTGGTCAAGGGGACAATTTGCATATTAGCCTTTTATTATATATGATTAGAATTTGGGATTTATCTCGTGAGAAGTCCCAGAAGGTCTTGTTAGGTGGTGGATGGATGTGGAAGAGGGAGACATGACCAGCTCTGAGGTCTGAAACATAACTTGAGTAGAGATCAAAGGAGGGATTGGAGAGGGGTTGTGGGCTGGATCCATCATGACATTCAAATAATTTTACCTGAGTCATTTTATGGAATGGGTTAGTTGTAATAACCATCCAAAAAAGATGTTTGGTCACCTAAAAAGTAAAACACCTTCTGTTCTAGAGTTTATTTTCAGACTAACTGACCCCTGCATGTGCCTTTTAGGATTCTAGAGAGCTCTCATCCTGTAAACTGACAATCAGATGAAGAAATTGTCCAGCTTTATGATTGAAAATGAAATCTGAGGCCTAAGCTTTCCACTTGAAATATTTTACATTGCTCAAATATGTCATTAGAAGGTCTTGAATTGAGCGACGGAAATGTTACAGCAAATGTAACATCATTAAATATCAATACAGAAGAGTTCAAAGGTCAGTGAAATTGAATTGGAGGCTACGAGTTGCAGAGTATTCACTTGGTCCCTAGACCAGGCAATTCTGTCTTCAAGAGGGCCCTAGTTCAACTATTGTAATAGACAGTGCATCAAGGACAATTCATTTTTCAAGTATTTTATTTCTCTACTCTCCCAAGATCTGCTATTTATTCAAAATGTAACTGCTTAAATAGATGACTAAAATAGATATTCATCACCCCACCTCCACTATTACTCACTCCCCACCACCACATACATCAACATACATCCCCTCCTACAACTTAGTCACATGCTCACACCCAGCTGCAAGGGAGCCTGGGAAATGTAGTCTTTCTTCTGGGCAGCAGTGTGCCTGAGGAAGAAGGGATGTCACTGGATACTACCCACTGCCTTTGCCAGGTCATTTACATTTTTTATGGACCTTTCTCACTTTTCTTCAAATTTCAATTCAACCAGCACCTCCTGAGGGCCTGGAATATGCCAGGGTTCTGTGAGATATTTTGCACAGAGTCTCATGTATTTCTTACAATTACACATGAACTGCAAGAGATATTAACCCCTTTCTTATTTCTTCACATCTGTACTCTCAGAGCCTATGCAAGTGCCTGGCATATAATTGCCCTTCAATAAATGTGTGTGGTCTAAAAAAGGAAGTTAATCTAGTGCACATTTCTTTGGCGTGGTTATCCTGGAAGCCTAGAGCAGAATTTCTAGAAGTCATCATACTGCACACTTACAATGGGAGAATTTTGTTGTGTGTAAATTTTGCGTTAGTAAAGCTGGGGTGAGGGTGTGGGAGGACAATGTCCTCTTTTGAGGCGTCTCAACTGGCTATTCTAACAGTCCTTGCTCTCCATGTGCTCACCTGGAGGATGGAGGTGGTAGCTCCTGCCCCACAGGCAGCTCATGTAAGAGTCTGTGAAGCCACCTGCCATAGCACCTGGCCCAGGTGGACTCTCAAAAGACATCACCATTTCCTCCCTAAGAAATTTTCAGACTGTTTGGACCACTGCACATTTATAAATGTTTCTCTGTCTACACATCTGGTTCGCCTTCATTCACATCTATTTGGAGAGTAACACTTTCTGTCTGCTCTCCATCTCAGAGACTAGAGAGCAGGGCAGAGATGTGGCCCACATAGAAGTTCCAATCAGACAACTCTCCTGGGACACTTGGGACTGGATCACCATCTACAGGGCTACTTAATCTCTGCCAGCCAGCTCTCTTGATCATACTTGCTGCTAATCTCAAGGGTGAAAATGTCATCTGCACCCCCCTGGATCATTCATGGTTCCTAACATGGTGCTAAAATCAAAACAGGGCCCCATAAACACGGGGAGATTAACTGGACACAGCAAGAATATCCTACATAAGAAATACTACCTGCCGACACAGCTAACACAAAAATATTTAATATTAGGAGAAGACCTGGAAGTCTGTCTTCACAATGACACCATCAACTGCAGAGGCCAAAGGAGGGAGGTGTGGTCCACATGGTTCCAGGCAGGTGATGCCTTTTGTTCAAGTTCACAACCAGATGTATGAATCTCATTAATGTTGGATGAAGGAGACTAGACACAGAGAGTATGTATCATATGATCCATTTGTATGAAGTTCAAAATTCACCCTTGGTATTAGCAGGTAGAAGAGTGATCACTTTAGGGTAGGGTAGTGATGAGAGGGGGCATAGGCATGCTTCTGGAACTGTGGGGCTGTTGATTTTTATTTAGGTGATGGTTATGTGGATGTGCTCATATGGGTGAAAATTCCTCAAGCTTATGATCTGGTTAGAACCTCAGGCACAATTTTTTTTAACTCACAGATTTTTAAAATTGAGATATAATGCACATACATTAAATTTACCCTTTAAAGTATACAGTTTAGTAGTTGTTAGTATATTTATTGAACAACTATCACTGTTACCTAATTCCAGAACATTTCCATTCCTCCAAAAAGAAACCCTGTATCCATTAACAGTAACTCCCAACTCCTCTCCTCCCTGTTCCTGGAAACTGCTAATCTATTTACTTTCTCTATGAATTTGTCTATTCTGGATATTTATACAAATGGTTTTATACAATACTAGAGGCCCAATGCATGAAGATTCGTGCAAGAATAGGCCTTCCTTCCCCTGGCTGCTGGCACCGCCTTCGCTCTGGCCCAGAGCTGCCTTTCTGCCTTCACTCCAACCAGAGCCGCCCTCCACCTCTCACCTTGTTGCATCAATTTGCATATTCCCTCCTTATTGGCTGTGGGCAATCTTTGTCATGGAGTTATGGTCAATTTGCATAATCCGTCTTTATTAGATAGGATGTGGTCTTTTGTATCTGGCTTCCTTCACCTAGCATAACGTTTTCAAGCTTCATCCATGTTGTAGCATGTGTCATTACTTCACTCCTTGTTATGGCTGAGTAATATTCCATTGTCTGGTTAGACCACATTTTGTTTATCTTTTATCAGGTGATGGACACTTGGGTTGTTTCACTTTTGGTCTTTTGTGAATGATGCTGCTGTGCATATTTGAGTACAAGTTTTTGTGTTTTCAGTTCTCTCCTGATTTAACTAGTAGTGGAATTGCTGGATGCAATGTTGAGTAGACATGTCTAGAGCAAACATCCTTGCCTTGTTTCTGATCTTAGGGGAAAGGTAGTCTTTATCAAATTGAAGAAGTTCCCTGCTATTTCTAGTTGTTGCGTGTTTTTAACATGAAAAGATGTTGGATTTTATTTAATGCTTTTTCTGTGTCTATTGGAATGATTATGTGGTTTTGTCCTTTATTCCATTAGTATGGCATGTTACGTTGATTTTTGTAAGTTAAGCCTTGCATTTTGGGATAAAATCAACTTAGTTATGTCGTATAATGCTTTTTATATATTGGTAGATTCAGTTTGTTACTATTTTGTTGAGAAATTGCTTCTATTCATAAGGCATGCTGACCTTTTCTTGCAATGTTTTTAGTTTTCGTATTAGGGAAATGCTGGCCTCATAAAATGAATTGGAAAGTGTTTCCTCCTCTTCCATTTTTTTCAAAGAGTTTATAAAGGTTTGGCACTAATTCTTCTTTAAATGTTTGGTAGAATTTACTCATGAGGTTATCTGGACTTAGGCTTTTCTTTGGGGGAGGTTTTTCATTTACTAATTCAACCTTTTCATTTGTTATAAGTCTATTCAGATTTTTTATTTTATTTTTTTAAATCAGTAGCAGCATTTTGTATCTTTCTAGGAATTTGTCCTTTTCATTGAGATTATCAAACTGGTTCTCATAAAATTGTATATTATTTCCTCATAATCCTTTTAATTTCTGTTGGGTCAGTAGTGATGCTCTCTCTCTTTTATTCTTTTTTATTATTGACTAGAGGCCCGATGCACGAAATCTGTGCAAGAGCAGGCCTTCCTTCCCCCAACTGCCAGCACCAGCTTCCCTCTGGCACCTGGGACCCGGGCTTTCCTCCAGTCGCTGGCAGGCACCCAGGACCCTGGTTTCCCTCGCAGCCCCAGCTTCATCCGGAAGGTCATCTGGAAGGATGTCCAGTCTAATTAGCATATTATGCTTTTATTATTATAGATTTTTAGAGAGAGAGAGAAACATTGATTTGTTGTGCCACTTATTTATGAATTCATTAATTAATTCTTGTATGTGCCCTGACTGGAGATTGAACCTACACCCTTGGTGTATCAGGACAATGCTCTTTCCAACTGAGCTACTCAGCCAGGGTTCTCTCTTTTATTCCTGATCTTAGTAATTTCTCTCTCTCTCTCTCTCCCTCTCTCTCTCCCTCCCTCTGTCTAAATATTAGTCAATTTTGTTACTTTTTTTAAAGAACAAACTTTTGTTTTCATTTATTTTCTCTATTGTTTTTCTATATTTCTTCTTTTTTTCCACTTTGGTTTTAATATTTCCTTTCTTCCTTCTTGCTTTGGATTCAGTTTGCTCTTTTTTTAATTTCTTAAAGTGTAAGTTTAAATTATTGATTTGAAATCTATCCACTTTTTAAATATAGAGATTCACAGCTATAAAATTTCCCTCTAAGAAATGCTTTAGCTGCATCCCATAAACTTTAGTGTGTTTTGTTCCCTGTGTTCTTTAAAACATTTGATATTTTGCCTTTAGGTGTAGTGTTATTTAGATGTCAATTAAGTCTGATTGATTGACAGTGTTGCTCATATCTTCTATATCTTTACTAACTTTGTTCTTCTACAATTGATTGAGAGTGGGATATTGAAGTCTTCATCAATAATTGTTAAATTATCTATTTTTTTATTGAACTTTGTTGGTTTTCTTCTTCATATATTTTGGAACTCCATTATTACATGTGCATACATTTATAATCATTATATGTTCCTAATGTATTGAGTCTCTTCTAATCATGAAGTGTCCCTCTTTGCCTCTAGAAATAGTTCTTGTCATAAAGTTTGTTTTGTCTGATATTTACATAGCCACTTGGGCTTTCTTATATTTTTTCCATTTTCCAAGACATATATTCTTTTCATTTTTCACTCTGAAACTACTTGTGATTTTAATCTAAAATGTGTCCTTTGTAGACAAAATACAGAAGGATTTTGCTTTTAAAATTCAATCTGACCATCTCTGGTCTTTGATTGGAGTGTTGGTATTCAGTTCCCATTAATGTGCTTATTGATATGATTGGATTTCCATCTGCCATTTTGCTATTTGTTTTCTGTATATCTCATGTCCTTTTTTGTTCCTCTTTCTAATCATCACTGCCTTCTTTCATGTTAAACAAATATTTTATAACATATCATTTTAATTCCTGTTGATTTTTAACTACATATTTTAAATTATTTTCTAAGAGGTTGCTTTAGAAATTGCAACAGGCACAATACTGACAATGCCAGTAAGACATAGTGCCTCAGTGGTTGAGTGTCGACCTATGAACCAGGAGGTCACAGTTCAATTCCTGGTTAGGGCACATGCCCTGGTTGCTGCTGGAGCGATCCCCAGTGTGGGGCATTCAGGAGGCAGCCAATCAATGATTCTCTCTCATCATTGATGTTTCTGTCTCTCTCTCCATCTCCCTTCCTCTCTGAAATCAATAAAAGAAATCGATTTTTTTAAAAAGAAAGGTCACTCAGTGTGCACAGCCTGTCCCACAAGTCTGGACATTTTATGAGAGGGCGAGCTTCTCATTTTAATAGAATTCACATGATAGGTGCTCAGTAAATACTTGTAAACAAATGAATTAATTCTCCTCAGAATATTTTCTCTTTGCACTGTGCTATAAAATCTGTATTTCCTCAGGTCACCCTGAAAATGACATAAAACACATTCAAAAGGTTAGAGACCCTATTTGGTGGTTTAAGAGTCAGGAAGTTTGAGACAAAATGTTCTGATCTCCAGAACTTATCTGACAGCCTCTTGCTTCCATCCCTGAGCACACAGCCTCCTCCGAGGTGTGTCACTGGCAAGTGTAGCTAGTGTATAAGTAACGTGTGTATACTGGGCCTGTGCCCAGGCACATTCGTGCACGTGCCAAGGTTACAAGTCACCCAGTCGTCCCGGGCCCCACCCTCCGGTCCTGGCTGTACTCTCAGAGGCTCTTCACCTGCCTGTGCCCGTGCCCGTGCCTGCTCCTTCCCCTGCTCCCTGCCCAGGTAGAGTCCAGGGGCCACAGAGCTTATCTATTGAAGCACAGCGAACCATCACTCACTGAGTCTAAGATGTGTTTTCCCATGTAAACATCTCTGAAATCAGATGTCTCCTCTAGTCAGTAAGAAAGCCTGTGTCATCGGTTAGCTGTGGGTTTTTTTCTTCCTTAGTAATCCACTCAGCTGCTCGTGATAGTTGGCATCTTAGATTTGGTGAAATCCAGTCGGCAAAAGGACAGGCAGAAGTTCAGTTCCTCCGAAAACTGATGCTCAGCTCAATTCAGTTGCTATTCGCGTCACTCAACTAATGATAATTCTTAAAAACAGTACCGATAGAGCTCTTATTATATGCCACACACCGAACATAGACTGCGTCTCTATAACAACCAAGAAGGTAATTTTCTGATTACAGAATAGAGAAGCTGAGGGTCGGAGAGATGAGGTAACCAGGCCTTGCTTAAGTGCTCCCCTTCCAGCCAAACGTACCATTCGTCCGCCCTTCTCCGTCTTATTTAAAAACATTTTCCTGAGGCCCAAGGGTACACCTGGGCTCCCCCTGAAGTCCTCCCACCAGAGGCCTCCCTTCCTCAGCCTTAGTCACATATTATTGCAGCAAGGAATGACTAATTTACCACCTGTCCTGAGGTTACCAGCTTGAGAGCCGAATCTGAGGACACACGTAGCTACAGCTGTGTGCTGTGCACAAATCCTTAACATTCGGAGTGGGCTGCATCTCAGGGGAGCAGGGGGCGGCAGGTGGGCGCAGAGCAGATGCCGCAGGATGAGCAGGAGGAAGGAGGAAGCAGGCAGATGGTCGCAGAGCCACCGCACCTGGCTGCGGAGGGATTCTAACCTGAGTGAGTGGGCGAACCATGGGCCAGTTGCCTAGAAAATGCTGCACAGGCAGTCCCCATCAGGAGGTGCCCGCAGCAATCTTGGAAACAGGTCCTCTAAAGAAGTAATGACGTTAAATATTCTCCTTATGTTTATGAGATTTTTTTTCCATGTTCAATACATTTGGCCCATTACTTTCATACACTGCTGAGGAGAGAAAAGTATTTCTGGAAGGCAACGTGGCAATGTGTTTAAAGAGAACCTAAAATTGTTTCCATACCCTTTGACCAAGAAATTCCAATTTCTAGGAATTTATACTGGGAAAGTGTTGGAAAGACACACAACCATTTCAGTACTAGAGTCTTTATTGCAGTGTTGTTAAAAGAGCCACAATGAGAAACCAACTTACAGGCCCAAATAAAAGGGAAAAACTTAAATTATTTATGGTATCTACTTAAAATGAAACACAGCCATTAAAAATAATAGTAATTTAAGACTCCATGGGCAAACGTCCAGGAGACAAGGTTGAGTGAAAATAGAAGGTTATAAACAACATGTGTGATACAATCCAGTGTCTCCGAGTTTATTAATTTATGTACAAAGAAAAAGTCTGCAGAAAAGTACAATAAATATTAGTTTTAACTATATATAGGTTTCTTGGAAACACTTTTAAGAACTTTCCAACAAATTTTATAGTGAAGATGTATTACTTTTACATTCAGAGGGGTAAAAAAGAAAAAAGACATAAAAAAAAATTGTCCCCTTGATTTTGTTGATAACATGGGAGTAACTTTCTTATCTTCAGGGAGGATGTTAGCTCTTCTCAGTGAGTAGGTTTAAAGAAACTATGACTAAAACGAGAATTTCCCAGTACATTTACTGCAGAGAGCAAACTACTTACTAAATGACTGAGGCAGGGAGGGTTAAAGCATATCTAATCTCTGCAGATCCAGTCTGTTCTCACTGAAGGACACACGGTGACCTTAGGACACACTCTCCTGGACGATGAGAAAGCATTAGTCTGTTTTACAGATAAGAAAACTTCCCTGCAGAGAATTACTTCTTTTCCTCTGGACTTGCCTGCTCAATAAAATCCGTGAACGTATTCTTTGAGTTGCTGGCCACTGTGTTGGCCCTGTTGCTTGTCGATCAGCTTTTAGAAAGTAGGACCCCCAAAGTAATACGACACTAATGTTTGTCCCAGAAAGCCTTATTTTCAGAGATCAGTAGCACATTCAGATCATTGAAGCTGCTTTTCTCGTATAATTGCAGACTCTCGCATGAAAGGGAAAGTATGCTTTCTGGTTTCATATTGTCTCCACTAAAGTGATTACAGTTCACCTTGCTCATAGAATATTTTTCAGGCAATATTGTCCCCATGAACCCTACAGGAGCTATGAATGAATGAAATGTATTCACTAAAAGATAACTGGGAAATTCTGGTAAAGGGACCAATGGGGAGCATTGAATGTATTTAAAAATAAAATTAAGACTAAAACAAATGTGAGAAAAAAACGTAACAGGTCGTAGTATGAATGTTTTGAGCCTTGAGAAGCTAGAAAGGACACAACTGATAAAACTCATTGGGGAAAGAGGGATGGGATGGGGGTGGAGAGGAGAGTAGGTTGTTGTTTGCCTCATCTACACTAGCTGGGAGTCAGAAACATTCCTTCCAGCTGACAAATCAAGTAACAGTACAAACACAAACACCAAGACAGAGAACTCCCTTAAGTTAGGTGGTAAAGAAGAGGAAGAGAAATATTTTCATGTTATTTCTCATAGTAGGGAACAATTGATAATATCTAAAGAAATAGATAATTAAGGGTATTACATAAGATTATAATTATAAACTGACCACTTGTGCCAAAATACAAGTCTTCTTCCCTAAATGTCAGGAAAAACTAAGTTCCCAAAATACAAAGATCTAAAATTCAACAAATTGCACATTAGAATGGACAGATTTTATGTTATATAAATTATATCTCTATAAAATTATTAAAACGGCAAAGAAATTGACCACTTAATGGAAAGTCTTAAACTATGAAAACATAAAATATGAAATGAAATAATATGACAGAACTAAAATCAAACATCCATAAGTGGATTAACTCCCTATTAATAAAAGCGTTTCAGATTGGCTCACAAAGCAAATCTCAACTCCATGCTGTTTGCAAGAGACACGTGCAAAACAAAGTGATTTAGAAAGATGGGAAATAAAAGGATGAGCAAAGTGTCTCTCTTAAGTCCAGCTTCTATTAAATGATCCTCATCCATCACCCTCAACAATAACATTGGATGCTTATTTTACTTTCATATATGCTATCTTAATTAAGCTTCTCTTTGAGAAAGGTAATTTTGTTACTCTTTTACAAAAAGGGAACCCATACATGAAACTTGATGGTGACTTACCCAAGTTCACATAGCTGCCATTTAATTAAGCAGGAATCAGGCCTAGGTTTTCAGATTTACTCATTCCATGCATTTCTTCAACACTGTGTTTTCTCAGGAAGAACTAAGAGGGAGCAGGCTGTAGGTATACTTATGCAAATCATTCTCTCTTTATAATAAACTAGAGGCCCAGCTTCGTCCAGAAGGTCATCTGGAAGGATGTCTGGTCTAATTAGCATATTACGCTTTTACTAGTATTATTACAGATAGTGCTTCCAATTTTGAGTGCTTCCTTGTTTTATGGGACTCCTGGGATGAGACATTTTATATGCCCTTAATCCCCACAACATCACCACCAGTTAAGTATTATTATCTGCATTTTTCCATTTTTGTTAAGCAATCTGCCCAATTATACACAAGATAAGCAACAAAACTGAGATCTCAAATCAGGAATGTCTGACTCCAGAGCTTGAGGGATTTCCAGTGTGTTCCTAACAGGGACATTAGTAAAGGTTGGGGCTAGGAGGGTATAAAAGAACTTAAACTAAACCAGAAATCCTTAAACATTTTTTATACTTTGCAAAGGCTGGCTTTATGGGCCAACGACCCGTGCAGTCACCCAGGGCCATGGGCTCAGAAGGGCTCTGTACTCATTTAATGCTCTGTGTCACCATCTTGAAACTCATAATAATATTATCCTTGTGTTTGTGTTTTGTAAGTGAAGTTTGATGGGACACTGGAGCATGAGCAGTGGAGATAGGCTCATAAGCATCATCTGCTGCCATTCCCTGCTGCCCCATTGGCCTATCGCATTCACAGTGGTCCATGAGGTCTCAATGGACCTGTGATGTGTGTGAGTTCAGCAAGATCCAGAATGAGTGCAAGGCAAAGAGTTATATCTACAACTTAGTAAGCAGGAGCGCTGACGTACATGAGAGATCACGCTTTCCATCCCAACTAGAACTTGCTTCCAATGCAGAAAGAAGGCAATGGTGTTCCAAGAAACACAACCAAGGGACTCTCTCATATCCTTCCTCATGCTTGTATTCTTACTCCCTGTTAGCCCTTGTCTTATACTGAAAATGATGACCTAGAAGGAAAAAGGAAGATAGGGCAACTCACTTCCTTTTCCTTTCTGATCTCCTTACTCATCAGTAAACCAAAGTTCAAGAGTGTTGGTAGAATGTGTGTGTAGCAAGAATTTAAATAAAAACAGTAAGTTAGTTTCTCCCAGTGTTTCCACTCTTCTGGTGAGAACAAAGCACACATGCATGTGTGAGCTATAAAATGTGAATTATACAATTTTGATGATTTTGCATATGAGTTAAACGTACTTATACTTGCATTTAAACTGGCATCACATAATATAAAGATGAACAGTAAAATTGAGGCTAATAATTTACATTTTTTCTTTACTTAAAATGACATTAAATAGCAAATGAACAGTGTGACAAGTCAAGAGAGAAACTGTGGAGGAAAGAAAAAGCTATATATTTTAGCACCTTCAATGGCACATTTGTCCTGCTTTTTGAAAAAGAGGCAGGCCTCTGTTTTCATTTTGCACTGGACCCACATCCACAAATTAAGTAGCCGGCCCTGAATGAAGTACACACACACACACACATACACACACACACACACATACACACACACACACACACACACACACATACATGCAAATGTGCAAACATGAGCTTTTGATGAGCAACTGTCCAGTTTACCAACACATTTACATTGTAAATATTTTGGGATTTGGAAATTTCAGGAGCATCTCCAATTTCAAAGAAAGATCAGTTCATCAGTTCAACTCAATTCCACAGTCACACAGTTTTGCACCGAGGATGATTTTTCCTTGCCTTGGACTGACTCTGAGACCATATTCATCATGCCAGATGTGGCAACCTCTCTCACGTTTCACTGAGGTGAAATATGCTCTACCAGTGACCTTGCCCAAAGGAGGAGAGGGTCTTAGAGGCTGAGCAGCAACAGTAAAAAAGAAAATAGACCCGTAGGTATGGTGGGTTGATGAATGGCCTCCCCAAGGATAGGTCCTAATCCCTGGACCTTGTAAATGTTAAGTGTACAGAAACAGGGTCCTTGTGGATGTGATTAGGTTAAGATGGGCCTGGTTTATAGGGTGAGCCCTAAATGCAATCACACATATCCTTATAAAAAGGGGCAGAGAGGGAGTTGAGGACACACAGAAGAGAAGGTGATGTGAAGACAGAGGCAGAGATTGGAGTGATGTGGTCACAAGCCAAGGATTCCTGGAGCCACCAGAGTTAGAAGAGGAAGGAAGGATTCTGCCCTAGAGCCTCCAGGATTGTGGCCCTGTTGACGCTTTGATTTCAGACTTCTAGTTTCCAAAACTGTGAGAGAATAAATTTTGATTGTTTTAAGCCACCGAGTTGTGGTAATTAACATACTCTTTCAAAGAAAAACAAAACAAACAAAGGAAAAACAAAACAGCCTTGCTCATAAGGTAGAAAATTAAGACTGTAGGGGCAGCCTGGCCAGTGTGGCTCAGTGGTTGAGCATCGACCTATGAACCAGGAGGTCACAGTTCGACTCCCAGTGAGGGCATATGCCTGGGTTGTGGCTCAGTCCCCAGTAGAGGGCATGCAGGAAGCAGCCAATCATTGATTCTCTCTCATCATTGATGTTTCTATCTCTCTCTCCTCCTCTGCCTTCCTCTCTCTGAAGTCAATAAAATTATTTTAAAAAAAAGAAAACTATAAGGACAGTTTCTCACATTCAGAAGAGTTAAAGGAAATTACTTAAAGGCTTTAAGACAGAAAAACCCAATTAACAATAGTCTTGCCTCCTCTCTTCCTATCCACGAAGTCCATGGACTACATGGAGCAGAAGCTGAGAATCAAAACCCAATTTTATGCAGTCATATTAATCTATCCTTGATAACGTGCCATCACAATGAACGGCTCCAAAACATTTATTAAAGCACATTGGTATTTTGGAAGGACATCGTTTTTATAAAGAACACATTTTCATAAATAATTTTGTGGCCATGGGACTTGTATAATCATTAGCAAGAAACCTGTATCATGACCCTTGTAACAAAACAGTACCACCTCTCACCTTACTCATTTACAACCTCCGTACAGTTTTCTCCCTGCTTGATACATAGTGTGGCAGCTTTGGGAAGCTGATTCATATGGCAATTGTGAGTGCTCTGTACCCTTGTTAGGTTCATATCATTCACTTTCTGTTTTCCTTTTCAAGAAATAAATTTACACAACATAGTTTGAGCAGATATTAGAGAACAATGCTAAATATAGTAGGTCTTCATAGATACCTGTATAATTTAATATGAATAATAGATTTTATATCCTTTAAAACAAAACATAAAGGAAACAGAAAAACATATGGTCTTAAGATAATCTGATACCAAAAAAAACAGTGTAATTGGTATTTATAATTATATAAATCATATAGAATGATAAAAATCAGCTCCCTGGGCGGGGGACATTCCTGGTTAGTAGCATTTGCCAATTTCTTTGATGTAAATGCTCCCACCATGGCTGATATCAAGCTACCCATCGGAAGTCTAAAGGTGGAGTTTGGAAGAGATATGCACAATCAGTTCAGGGTCCACTCCAGTGCACCACTGCTGCTCACACTCCAGGGCTGCCACCCCTCAGTCTCTCCGTTCAAAGGGAAGGCCCACTGAGGACATCCATCTACCTGCCCAAGTGCAGGGGAAACTCATGCCAGTTGCCTACAAAAGCCTACCTATTCCTTCATTCTTTAAGGGACAAAAAAAGAAAGATCACTAAACAGAGGAAGAAATCCAGCAACTTAAAGGAAGAGCCTCTGGATGAGTGAACAAGACCCTGGATGGGGACTGAGATGATTTAGAAACAGGAGGGGATTCTATTTTGAAATTTCAACGTGTATCCTCAAGGAGATTCAAGAAGATATTCCACTTTTAAATATAATAAAAAGAGCTCTTAGAAATTTAAAAAATACTTTTTGCTAAATAAAAATTTAAGGATGAAAGATAAAGAAATCTCCCATAGTGCTGAGGTAATGTAATATAAAAGAAAAAAATTATTTTATAGTATATAAATGTTTAAATTGCCACCATCTATCAAAAATATATAATTTAGATGTCATATCTTCAAAATATTAATATTTTAAAATAATTTTAGACTTCTGGGGAAATTCCTAAAATAGTATAGAGAGTTCCCATATACTATTACCCCATTTCCCCTATTGTTAATAGCCTATCTAATAAAGAGGAAATATGCCAATTACTGTCACACTGTCACAAAGATGGCTGCACCTATAGCCACAAGATGGCTGTGCCCAGTCCCCTCAGCCCCGCCAGAGTCCTCCAGTGCTTTCAGCCCAGCTGGGGGGGTGGGGGGGGGGAGGGAGAGCAGCAGTCGCACTGTGCGTCCGGACCGCCCTCAGCCCCCAGCTGCCCAGGGCTGGCCCGAGGTGCAAGCAAGCCTCAGATGTCAGCTGCCCAGAAGCCCAGGGCGGGCTCGAGGCACTGGCAAGCCTCAGATGGTGGCTTCCCAGCTGCCCAGGGCCGCCTGAGGCTCAGGTAACCAGCCTGGCCGAGGCTTGCACTGCCGGCAGTGGCGGCAACAGAGGTGTGATGGGGGCGTTGCCTTCCCCTGATCGCCGGGTTGCCTCCTGCCCCTGAGGGCTCCTGGACTGTGAGAGGGGGCAGGCTGGGCTGAGGGACCTCCCCCTCCAGTGCATGAATGTTCATGCACTGGGCCTCTAGTCTTATATAACCACTAGGGGCCCAGTGCACAAATTCGTGCACCTTGAAAGGAACTGTGGGCCGTGAGGCTGTGGTAGGCACAGGGGCAGGTCTCAGCTCATCCTCTGCACCTCCCCCCTGTCCCCTGTCTTCCAGAAGCCCAGCTCCCACCTTCACCACTTCAACATGCTGACAGCACTGGCCCCTCTCAAACCTGCTGACGGCGCGGAGCAATTGGGGCTGGCACCAGCAGCGGGTGTGAGCAGTGGCTCTGGTACTGGCTACGGGTGTGTGTAGCAGCTCCAGTGCTGGCTGCAGGTGCGAGCAGGGCCAGCGCTGGCAGTGGGTGCAAGCGGCGGCTCTGGCACCGGAAGTGGGTGTGAGCACTGGGTGGGACTGCGGTGTGCAAGAGCAAAGAATTTTCAGTAACCACCAGAGGCTCACCCCAATGACAGCAACCCTGCCTTGGTCTGGCGCCCCTGCTCACCTGCTCCATCATCCTGCCGCAGCCAATGCCCACCATGTTCCACACATACCCCCTGGTGGTCAGCGCACATCATAGCAACCGGTTGTTTGGTTGTTCCTGTTGTTCTGCCGTTTAGTCTATTTGCATATTAGCCTTTTATTATATAGGACTAGGGGCCCGGTGCACGAAATTTGTGTGCTGGGGAGGGGTCCCTCAGCCCAGTCTGCCCCCTCTCACATACTGGGAGCCCTCAGGGGATGTCCTACTGACGGCTTAGACCCGCTCCCTGTTGGGAGTGGACCTAAGCTGCAGTCTGGCCTCCCTTTGCAGGAGGTGACCGGGCTGATCAGGGGAAGGCACCAGCCCCATCGCCCCACTGCTGCAGCCACTGCCAGTCACTGCAGCCACCAAGGTGTTTTCATCAACACAGACTCCAGTCCCTTCACCATGAAAAGATGACAAGTTTCTTTAGGCATTTTCAAGATGTGTCTTTCATAGGATATGACATTTCTTTCTTTCTTTTTTTTATTCTCACCTCAGGATATGTTTCCATTGATTTTTTTCCCCGCCCCTCCCATCACTGGCTTGGGCAAGGACCCCCCACTCCTCCGATGGCCGGTTTGATGTGACCTGGGTGCCGAGGATGTTCCTGCCATCTTTGTTGGGTTAATTTGCATACTCACTCTGATTGGCTGTGGGCGTAGTGGAGGTACGGTCAACTTACATGTTTGTCTGTTATTAGGTAAGATGGTAGAGTGACCAAATCCAGGACATCAGCAATGATACAAGACTATTAATTAAAACTACAGACCTATTTGAATTTCACTGGCTTTTCACTAACACCGTTTTCTGTCTGGGATCGCACGTTGCATTCAGTCATCTGAGTCTGCAGCCTCCTCACATCTATGGCAGTTCCTCAGTCCTCCTTGATCTCCAGAGCCTCCACATTTTTGAAGCATGCTGGTCACTTACTGTGTAACATGTCACTCAGTTTGGGTTTGTCTGATGTTTTCTCATTATAAAGTTATGCATTCTTTGCAAGAATTCTACAGAAGTGATGTCCTGCTCATCTCAGTGCATCATATTGGGGGTTCATGATGTTGACATGTCTTCTTGGTGCATATTGACCTTGATCACGTGGTCAAGGTGGTATGTGTAGAATTGCTCTGCTGTGCAGTTACTGCTTTTCCTTTTGTAATAAATGCCCTGGGGAGGCATTTTACACTAGATGCAGTGTTTTTTGGTGGCTCATTTCTATTGGTTACCAATTTCTTAACATTCCCAAAGGGTTTCTAAGGTGACTAGGTAATGACTCCAATAATAACAAAGGATCTAACTTGTAAATATTCATATCACAATTTTTAAATATTCCCCACTTTCTCCCTTACTTCTTTCCTAGTGAGATTTATACTCCTTCTAACCACATGAGGAAAGTAAAGAAGTGTTGGTACACTTAGGACTTTTTTTTAATATATATTTTATTGATTTTTTACAGAGAGGAAGGGAGAGGGATAGAGAGTTAGAAACATAAATCAGCTGCCTCCTGCACACCCCCTACTGGGGATGTGCCCGCAACCAAGGTACATACCCTTGACCGGAGTTAAACCTGGGACCTTTCAGTCCACAGGCCGATGCTCTATCCACTGAGCCAAACCGGTTATGGCAGGACTTTTATAAATGTAAAATTTCCTGGGGCCAAAAGAAAGAGGCTGACAACTCCATGGATAGTTACATTAAGAGTTTAAGGAAACTTACCTACAAGGTGCACCTTGGGTGGTGCCAAAACCATGTAGATATCCTCTGCACCATGTGGCAGGTGCTAAGGCGTTCTACAGGACAGTCAGGATGGATGGGCACACTGGGTGTGAGCCACCTCAGATCAGGGGAAAATGACTTATATTCTTCCCCCCATCAATGTTTCTCTCTCTCTCTCTCTCTCTCTCTCTCTCTCTCTCTCTCTCTCTCTCTCTCTCTCTCCCTCTCTCTCTCTCTCCTCTCTCTCTCTCTCTTCCCCTCCCCCCCCATCCCTTCCTTCACTCTCTCTAAATCAATGAAAAGAATATCCTCAGGTGAGGATTAACAAAGAAACAAAAGAGTTTGGTCAGATACAAATATATGTAGCTAACGTATAAAGAGAGGAAAGCTGATACGTCTGCACATGCCTCCCATGTTGCCCAACAAGGGGCTCTGCAGAACAGTCTCAGTCTCAGCAGCCGTGTGCAGAAATGGCATGAGTCACATACCTTTGAATCAATATGAGCCCGTTGCTGATTCTCTTTTCCTGGAACCTGTTTTCCAAATGACCCCTAGTATATCCTCATACCTCAAATTCTTGCTTCCCCCATCCCAGGACACTTTGCAGAATCTCTGGCTCTTCTCAAATAGATAGCAGTGGAACCCACGTTTTTGTTTTGTTTTGTTTTGTTTTGTTTTGTTTTGTTTTTCTGTTTCGATTCCAGTTGCTTTATTAGCAAAACTTCTATTCAATTTTCTTCTGAGACCAAATTAAAAGGTCTTTACAGCCAAGAAATCTTTACAGCCAATTTTCTTCTGAGACCAAATTAAAAGGTCTTTACAGCGCTGGAGAAAATGACACTCTTATCACTCCAAAAAGCTCACAAGCCACCTTTCCAGGTAGCATTCTTACTGAAATAAACTCTGTTAAACCTCTGTCCATGCTTTTGGGGAAAGATAATAATGAAAGGTCTAAGTTTGAATGATCTTAATGCAACCCATTTTGTGCTGATCTCATTGTTATCACTAACATTCACTTCTCCCCCAGTAGTTTTTAGAGGACAGTCCTCTGAGGCCTAGTGACAGTTCTGTGTACCCAGGACCAGCTTGCCAGTTCCACACATTCAAGTTTCACATATGGGGCACTTCGGCGATGTGTAGTGGGGTCACTGGTGCCCCACCCCACCACTGCCCCAGATCCGTCCTCCTGGAACCTGTGAATCTGAACTTACTTGGAAAAAGAGTCTTTGCAGATGGAGTTAAGATCTTGAGGTAAGATCCTCCTGGATTAGGGTGGGCCCTAAATCTAGTGACAAGTGTCCTAAGCAGAAGAGGAAATGAAGACAGAGACAGAAATTGGAGTGATGCCGTCACAAGCCAAGGACACCTGGAGCCACCAGAAGCTGGAAGAGGCAGGGAAGGGTCTTCCCCTCAAGCCTTCCGTGGGAGTGCACTGTCACCATCTTGATTTCAGACCTCTGGCCTCTAGGATGTGAGAGAATAAATATCTGTATGTTAAGCCACCGATGTGTGGTAATTTGTTAACGGCAGACTCAGGAAGTCAGCACCTGGAAGGCTGAGGGGAAGGGAGGAATTAAACAGAGACTGACACGGTGTTACTCACTCGAGACAGGTGGAGTAGATGGAAGCACCAGGTCCAAGGTACTCCCTACATACTCCACAGACAAGGGCGCATCGGTGAGAGTGCCAGCTCCTAGTCCAGACTACCCTGGGAATTCCAGTGGGCTCGAGGGATTGGCCGATGGACTGAGAGTCAGCAGAGCTGTCTCTATACCCTGTTTTTGTTCTTCATTTTTGCTTTTCCATCTTGAGTAACATGCTTCTTGTCATGCTTAAAAAATAACAAGTATAGCCCTGACTGGCTTGGCTCAGTGGATAGAGTGTCAGCCTGCGGACTGAAGGGTCCCAGGTTCGATTCTGGCCAGGGGCACATGCCTGGGTTTCGGGTTCGATCCCCAGTGGGGGGGTGTGCAGGAGGCAGCCGATCTATGATTCTCTCTCATCATTGATGTTTTTGTCTCTCTCTCCTTCTCCCTTCCTCTCTGAAACCAATAAAGAAATTTAAAAATAATAATAATAAGTATAAGCTCTGTGAATGCAGAGCTGGGACAGACAAGAACAAGACAATATGAGCCTTTTTGATCATGATTCAAATCATAAACAATTACCTTCCAACAGTGACAGCACAATACTGTCACTAGCACAATACTTTGCCTTTGGAGGTGGTAAATAAATAATGGCTGAATGAAGGTAAGGCAAGATAGTAAGAAGCTAGAAAAATTACTTGGCGCATAGAATGGGGAAACTGAGACAGCTGAACAAACTGGCTGAGCAATTTATAGCAGATACAGAAGGTCACTTCCCTAGAGATAACATTTAGGCCTCAATTGTATTTCAGCTCCAGGCCCAGAAAAGCAGCAAAACCAGGTGGACAACATGCCATGACAAGCTGCAATGAGTGCTGACCAATCAGGAGAGGCCATGACCCTGAAAGAGCACACCTGGAAAACTGATGAGTATTCTACAAAAACCCTCCCCTGAGACCTCCCCTAAGATTCCCTCCTGAAAGGGATAAAGCCCTCCAGTCAAAGGACTCTGTGCGCTCTCCCTCTGGGGAGGGATGTTCCTGCCATTCCCTTCCCCCCTCCTCCCCCTCCTTCTTCCTCCACAAACACCCATCTCAGGGGAGCAATGGGCAGCGGGCAGCTCCTCCTGGGCTGACCCCCTGACCTGTCCCCAAGGCCCCCTTTTCTCTCTTCTTAGTGAGCCAAAGCAGTCCAGCCTAGGCTCATTTCCACAGTCTCTCCTGTTGCTTCTTCTACTCTAGGCCCATCCTTGTCTCATGGCCCCAGCTTTAATAAGCGTCCTCTCAAAATCATCTGGAATTGTGTTGTGAAATCTTTCCTGCATGAAATCAAGAACCCACACACTACTGCCAGGCCCTAGGCAGACCCACTCAGGGTCAGTCTCCTGTCTGGTAACAAAGAATTTAAATAAACCTGTGGAAGAAATAGAATTTGCCTCATAACCACTGAAAAGTGGGCTGCACCCTACCAGAGAGTTTCTGATTCAGTAGATCTAGGATGGAGCCTGAGAATTTCTTTTGTTACAAAGTCCCAGGTAATACTGATGCTGCTCATCTGGGGACCTCACTTTGAGAACCACTGGCTGTGATATATACATATACTAGAGGCCCGGTGCACGAAATTCATGCACAGTGGGGGAGGGGGGTGTCCCTCAGCCCAGCCTGCACCCTCTCCAATCTGGGACATCCCTCTCACAATCCAGGACTGCTGGTTCCCAAATGCTCACCTGCCTCTGCCTGATTGCCCCTAACCGCTTCTGCCCGCCAGCCTGATCACCCCCTAACCACTCCCCTGCCAGCCTGATCAGTGCCTAACTGCTCCCTGGCTTGCCTGATTGCCCCTAACTGCCCTCCCCTGCAGGCCTGGTCCCCCCCCTCAACTGCCCTCCCCTGCTGGCCCAGTCACCCCCAACTGCCTTCCCTTGCTGGCCTGGTCCCCCCCAACTGCCCTCCCCTGCTGTCCTGGTCCCCCCCAATAGTCCTCATCTGCAGGCCTGGTCCCCTCCAATTGCCCTCCCCTACAGGCCTGGTCCTTCCCAATTGCCCTCCCCTATAGGCCTGGTCACCCCCAACTGCCGTACTCTGCTGGCCTGGTCCCTCCCAACTGCCCTCCCCTGCTGTCCTGGTCCCCCCGAATAGTCCTCACCTGCAGGCCTGGTCCCCCCCAATTGCCCTCCCCTACAGGCCTGGTCCTTCCCAATTGCCCTCCCCTACAGGCCTGGTCACCCCCAACTGCCCTCCTCTGCTGGCCTGGTCACCCCTAACTGCCCACAACTGCCCTCCCCTGCAGGACATCTTGTGGTGGCCATCTTCTGTCCACATGGGGGCAGCCATCTTTGACCACATGGGGGCGGCCATCTTGTGTCTTGGAGTGATGGTTAATTTGCATATTACTCTTTTATTAGCTAGGATACACTTAAAATGGAGCTGGAGCTGTCATCCCAGAGGAACTACCTTGTAGGTCTTATGCCTCAAGTCTTTAGAATGTCAAAACACGGCAGTACCTTTGGAGTGAACCCAAAGCATCATCGTGCTTCAAAGACCGTTTGCAAAGATAACATGACAGCAGTTATTTGACTACTGGAGTGAAAATTAAAACATTGTTTGGAATTGGCATTGCTGTTTTAGTTCATTTGCACCAATAGAAATGCCTTCCTTCTATTGATGTAATTGTTCCCCTTCCCTTTCTCAAATACCCATTACCTTTGTCTCTTAATCAGAACAGTATTTGGGCTTCTATCTGAATCAGTGCTTCCCCATAGCTGTTTGATCTCAAATAAATTATTGGTGTCTCTCACTTTGAAAGACCTTTTATTTTGGGGTTAACATGGCCTAGAACAAGAGTGCCAGGATTCCAAGCTTCATGAGCTCAACAACAGAAATACCACCTTGTAGAGAAAACTTTAATCAAAAGAAACTATCACAAGCTTTTCCTTTCTTTCCTTTATTGTTTTTTAAAATATATCTTTAATAGAGGCCCAGTGCATGAATTCGTGCACAGGTGGGGTCCCTAGTCCTGGCCAGTGATCAGGGCTGATCAGGGCTGGGCTGATCAAGGCCTGCCAGCCAGGGGGAGGAATGGGGGGAGGGACCGGGGGCCAATCAGGGCCTGCCGGCCAGGGGAGAAAAAGGGTGCAGGAGGTTGGCCACTGGCCCCAAGGAGGAAGATGGCCCTCAGACCCCCTGGGAAAGGGGCCATGTCTGCCATCACCCACCCCCAGTTCCCCGTCCCAGTCTGGGGCCCAAAGGGGTCGGGAGAGGAGGCAATGGTTGCCAGGCCAGGCACAGAAGGAACAGACGCTGGATGCCAATGCCACCGGCCCGCCGCAGGAGGTTGGCTGTGGGAGTACACTAACTACCGGGGGCAGCTCCTGCATTGAGCATTGCCTCCTAGTGGTCAGTGCACATCATAGTGACTGGTTGACCGGTCATTCTGGTCATTCGGTCATAACGGTCACTTAGGCTTTTATATATAGAGATTGATTTCAGAGAGGAAGGGAGAGGAAGAAAGAAATAGAAATATCAATGATGAGAGAATCATCTTGGCTGCCTTCTGCACACATCCCACTGGGGACCAGGAATTGAACTGTGATCTCCTGGTTTGCAGGTTGACACTCAACCACTGAGCCTCACTAGCCAGGCACAAGCTTTCCCTTTCTACCCCCTAGCTTATCTGATAGCAGGACAACTATGAATCATGCTTCCAACCCTTCAAGAGCAAATTTTCTTTCCTTCAGTCAATGCTGTGCTTTTCTACTTGATGCAACCTTTCTACTTGTAGCCCCATGCCTTTAGGTAACATCAGCTGCAGCCCTGTGCGTATCAATGAAGCCACTACATGATCAGGTTTCTCCTGAAGAAAGCCTGAGGAGGGCAGGTCCAGGCACTCCTGTGGAGAGCTGCCTGGGTTTCTCCCGCCACACCACAGTCTTCCAGTCAGGCTGGGGGGATTGCTAAGACTCAAAAGTTAATACAGACAGGTGAATGGATACACACAAAATGTAGTAGGCACATGTAATGGAATAATATTCAGCCTTTAAAAAGAAGGAAGTTCTGATGCACACTACAACATGGATGGGCCTTGAAGGTATTATGCTAAGTGAAAGAAGCCAGACACAAAAGGACAAATACTTTTTGGTTCCAGCTATATGAGGTACCTGGAGTAGACAAATTCATAGAGACAGAAAATAGAAGGGTGACAGCCAGGGGCCAGGGAAGGGGGAGTGGAGACTTAGTGGTTAATGGGTAGTGTTTAATAGAGTTTATTTGAAAAGATCAAAAAGTTCTGGAAATGAGTGGAGGTGATGGTTGCCCAACAATATGAATGTACTTAATGGCACTTACTGAACACTTATAGTTAAGATGGTAAATTTTATGTTATGTATATTTTACCATAATTTTCTTAAGGCAATAGAAACGCACCTTCATTTCCATTTTTAATGTTCCTCCTAGTTTTTGTAAGCACAAATCTCTCAAGTCAGACAAAAGAAAACACACAGAAAAATTATCTGGAGATAATTGCTATATCACTGTTATTTTTATTTTTCTTGTGTTTAAAATATATTTTTATTGATTTTAGAGAGAAAGAGGAAGGGAGAGGGAGAAAGAGAGAGAGAGAGAGAGATGGGTTGCCTGGCAACCTGGGCATGTGCCCTGATGGGGAATTGAACCAGGGACCTTTTGGTTCCTGAGACAATGCTCAACTAACTGAGCCACATGGGCTGTTTTTGTTATTTTAAAGAAAGTGTTACTGGAATGGGGACTGGGCCCAGAGCAGTGTGCATGTTCTTGACTTCATGTAGGAAAGATTTCATAACATTAAGTCCAGATCATTTTGAAAGTACATTCATTAAAGATGGAACAAGGAGGGGCTTAGGACAGGAAGCAACAGGAGAGGGACTAGGTGGGGAAATGAATCTAGGTTGGGCTGCTTTTTTTGTTATTTTTTTCAAAATTTATTGATTGATTTTTAGAGAGAGAGGAAGGGGGGGGTGCGGAGAGAGAAACACCAATTTGTCGTTCCACTTTAGCTGGGCTGCTCTGGTTCTAGAACGTTATGGGAAAGAAGTGAGCTAAGGCAGGGCTGCTGTCAGAGGAAAGGGGCCTTGGGGACAGGTTCAGGGGGTTACCCCAGAAGAGCTGCCGCTGCCCATTGCTCCCCTGATTGCAAGTCTACTGGGTCCCTTAGAGTTTAGGAGATGCACACCAGTGGGGGAAACAGAAGGAGGAGGGGAAGGCGTGGATGTGTTTGGGGGCGTGGAGAACAGGCCCTGGGCCCTTCATCTGGAAGGTTTTAGAAACTGTGAGTTTAGGGCCGTGGTCGGCAAACTGCGGCTCGCGAGCCACATGCGGCTCTTTGGCCCCTTGAGTGTGGCTCTTCCACAAAATACCACAGCCTGGGCGAGTCTATTTTGAAGAAGTGGCGTTAGAAGAAGTTTAAGTTTAAAAAATTTGGCTCTCAAAAGAAATTTCAATCATTGTACTGTTGCTATTTGGCTCTGTTGACTAATGAGTTTGCCGACCACTGGTTAGGGGCAGTCTTAGGTGAGGATCTCAGTAGAAGATTCACCAGCTTTCCAGGCCTGCCCTTTCAGGGTTGTGGTCTCCTCTGGATGGCCAGCACCAGGACAGGGGGTCTAAATCACATGGCCAGCGATATGCCATGGAGGAAAGGCCACCCGCGGGGGAGGTCCCACACCAGTTTTGCCTGTTGTTAGGCACTGGGGCTTTCTGCCCTGGTGACCTTCTGTATCTGCTATAAATTGCTCAACCAGTTTCTTCAGCTATCTGCCTCAGTTTCCCCATCCCACATGCCAAGGAATTTTCCTAGCTTCTCATTCACCTCCCTCAAATGGTAGGTAGAATCCTCCCTCCAGAAATGCCTTCCTGGGCTCACACTCCAGGTACAGCCACACGTGCACACACGTGAAACTGATCAATGTCCCGCCCACTTTTGCTTCCGCATCCAGCAGTGTATTTTCTCAGCGCAGTGGTTTCCAAAGTGGTGACCCCAGCGCAGCAGCATCACCTTAGAACTTGTCAGAAATGCAAATTCTCGGGCCCCACCCCCAACCAGCAACTCAGCAAATAGGGGAGAGGCTGGGAACCTGCGTTTTAAGAAGCCCTCCAGGTGACTCAGATGAGCGCTCACGTTGGAGCGTCCGTAGTCCAGGTTTCCCGCTGCCACCTGCGGCCCTGCCCCTTGCCTCCCCTAAGGGCCTGGGGCGGAATTGAGGAGCCCCGGGCTGAACACGGACAGCGGACAGGTGTCTCTCTGCTGCGGCGCAAGGGGCGCTAACCTCTGCTCCCTGCTATCCTATCGCCCGGCCCCAAGGGTGGAGTCCGCCGCCCAGTCTGCACACCTCCAGCTGCGCAGGTGGCTGGGCAGGGCCTGGAAACCAAGTCATAGGAGCAAGAAGTGAGCTAAGGCAGGGCTGCTGTCAGAGGAAAGGAGTCCCGCCTGGACTCCTCGCTCGCCAGTCGCAAGAAGCCCTTGGAGCCGCCACCATGGGTAAGCAAGGGTGACAGGGCTGGGGCGGGGTCGTCGGGGAGCATGGGCTGCGCGATCGGGGCGCTGCGAAGGGGGCGTCAGGGGTCCAGCCGGGCTGCGACGCTGGTCCCCGCAGTTGTCGGAGGCTCGCGGACCTGCGCGCAGAGCCTGGAGGGCGGGCACCCGGCGCGGGGCAGGGACGCGGCGCCTGGGCTGCAAGCGACGGGGAGTCAGTGGCTCCGGGGAAGTTACCGGGCGGGCGAGGCGTCGCTCTGCCAGGTGGTCTCCTCGCTGCAGAGGCAGAGGGTCCTGCGCGCCCAGACTTAGAGGTTGCAAGAATGAATGCAGTAACTTCGCCGGCCCGCACCTGTTGGGAATCTCAGTCCTTGGTTTCCGCTTGGGCTTGACTGGGTCGTGCGCTTGATGGGGCGCGCAGCAACTTCATCCGCCGTGGGCGCTTAGCGGCTGCCGTCGCACTTCTCTTATCCCCCGGGAGTGCTGCCTGGCCGGAGAGGAACTGGGGCTGGCCCTTTGTGGCCCCTCTTAGCACCCTGCCACCATCCTTAAACTCCAAGAGAAGGCACTGAGGAGGGAGGCTTGTTTCTCCATAGGCTCGGAGTGTCGGCAGAACAGCTAGGAAACAAGTTACCGCTGCCTGCTTCAGAATAAAGCGCTCTGGAATGACTACAGGAGCAAGAGAGCAGGTTCTGGAAGAGACCAGAGATCAGCCAGCCCCCTTCTCCCTCCAACATGGGGGAGCAAGTCGAGTGATTGCCCCTAAGTGGTGCTGTGCAAGGGCCCAGGCAGACCGTGTGGCTTTGGCAGTCCGACTTCCACCTGCCTGCGCTAATGCTCTCCTTCTACCACTTGCTACCTCTATGACTTTGCATCAGTAAATAAAGCTCTTTGGGCCGAAATTCTCAGCCATCAAACAGAAGTATCAGTGCCAGTGCCGACTCAGAGGCTGTGCTGAGGTGTGTAAGAGCGCAGCACCGGTGTGGGCTCCAGAGGCGCACGGTCCCGGCAGTGCCCCGGTTCTGCAGCAGCAGTACTGAGCGCTTCCCACCGAGGGGCTTGGAGTTGTGGCTGACAGCTGTTCCAGAGGCTGCGCGCTCTCCGGTGCGGGCTGTCAGCAGGTGCGCTTCCCAGGCCGCTGCCTCCTGGGCTAGAGTTCTGGATCCCAACTCAACCACCATTCGCTTGTCAGTCCGGTGAACTTTTCTGGGAGGTGCTCTGAGCGTTTGTGTCCCTCCGTAGCTGGCTAATACCTGCGAAGCATCTGTTCTGCATTACAACTCCCCTAAGAGTTCCAATCAGGAGAGCTGACTGGGGAATAAACACAGCTTTTGAAGCGTAGCCCCAGTGAATTGACTCTTTCCAGTTTGCAAATTGGTCCTTAAGTGGGTGTTTTTTTGTTTTTTGTTTTTGCAACTGAGTTTGGCGTAGCGTGTGAGTAGCTACAAAATGTTTACATGCAGACACCAGTTTACTCAAGTCCTACATTTTCCATATCTGGGTTTAGTAAGTGAAACAGATCATTAGAAAATGTTTTTAGTAAAGAACTAGCAGTAACTTCCCCTCTTAAGAACAGACCTTTGGTGCTTAGATTATGACAAGTGGTTTCAGATCCCCTGGTGACTGAAAGGGGAACCGCTGGAAGAGTTGGTGAGCGCCGCCCGAGGGAGAAAGGCAGGAAACGGAGCAGAGAAAAATGTTTGCTTTGAGCTGATTTCCTCTCCTGTCATTGGAGCAAATTTTGACGCCAGGTTCTTTCACTCGAAAAAAATGGAGAGGCAGGAGTTATGACCAAATAGAAAAGTGAGGGCTGGAAGAGTCGGAACTGTACCATTGAGGCATTAGTTAGACTTAGTAACACAAGCACAGGGATACACAGAAATGAACGGGATAGAAATTGCTTTGGGGGTGAGCTAAGCTGGCTGCAGGATCTGGTTAGAATCTTAAACTGCCAACCAACCCTTTGTCGGCAAACCTTTCTTGGAAAGGGCCAGAGAGTCAATATTTTCTGCTTTGGGGGCCTTACAGTCTCCATGGCAATGACTCAACTCCACCCTTGTAGTTCAAAATATGTAAACAAATGGGAGGAGCTGTGTTCTAATAAAACTTTATGGGCACGGAAATTTGAATTTTATGTAATTTTCATGTGTCACAATATAGCCTTTAAAAACTGTTTCTTCATTATTTAAAAATGTAGAAACCATTCTTAGCTTGCAAGCCGTGCAAAACCAGGTGGTGAGCCGGATTTGGCCTGTAAGCCATAGTGTGCCGACCCTTGTTTTAAAGTATGGATGTGCAGCCCTAGCTGGTTTGGCTCAGTGGATAGAGCCTTGCCCTGCAGACTAAAGGGTCCCGGGTTCGATTCCAGTCAAGGGCACATGCCCGGTTGCAGGCTCAATCCCAGTAGGGGGCATGCAGGAGGCAGCTGATCAATGATTCTCTCTCATCGTTGATGTTTCTCTCTCTCCCTCTCCCTTCCTCTCTGAAATCAATAAAAACATACTTTAAAAAAATAAAGTATGGGTGTGCTGATTGGAGCTGAGGGTGGAGAGAGGGTCCGTTTCCCAAGGGCTGTCTTGTGCAGTCAGGTCTCAGGATGGCCAAGAACCTCTCAAGTGACTGAGAGCCACCGCGGAGACCTTTGTGGGCGCTGAGATGCTTTGATTGAAGATTTTGAATATTCGATCTCTCCTCTCACCCCACCCCATTCCCTTACCCAGAGTTCGAGTTGTTGCTATAGCAAATTACTTTGGTCTGAAAAACCATAATAGATCCTGCTCTCACTTGCCACATATTTGACTTTGAAAATTAAATATGAGGAGGACTCAAGTTCTATGAAGCAAGCTCCTGTCTCTCTCTCCCAGGGCCTCCAGCTGATTCGAGAAATTCACTCACTTAATGAAGGGTACTTTATTATGTTCCTGCCCCTCGCACCCCTCAAACCACCCCCCCCCCAACTTTTAGCCTCCTGCTGGCCTTGTATGGGATTCTGGTGAGTTTTGCAAGTGGGCCTCCTGCCTGAGCATAAAATGATGGACTAGCCTGAAAGGTGCTGTGAACCTGGCCAGTTGTAAATCCTTCCGCATTCTCTCCTCTTTCTAGAGGCTCTTGGGTAAACCAAAGAACAATGCTCAGGTCACAGGGCAGCTGGCACTCCTACTACAGGTGGCACGTGTACAGCTAGAGGCTGAGATTGCTCCACACCAAAGGTGGCCTTGGGCATCTGATCCATGGGAGAACCTTCCTCCCAGACACACAAAGAGAGGACTGACATTGTTTCCTCCATGCTGCTATGACTCTGTCAGTGGTTTTCAGACTGCAGCATGCATCAGGATCCCCTGAGTGAGGGCTTATTCTGACAGGTTGCCCGGCCTTATCCCTAGACTGTCTGTGTCCGTAGGTCTAGGGCAGGGCTTCAGGATTAGTGTTTGCACAAGTTCCCAGGAGCTGCTGCTGGGCCAGGACCGCACTTTGAGAATCACTGCTCTAAATGACAGGCTCTCCCCACATCCAAACGTTGCCACCGTGCCCCCAAATGAAATCATGGCTCGTGCAGTCTGGCCCCTGGCTTGCCCAGGATGATCAAGTTTGGGGTAAATTAGCAGCTAGGATTTGAAAATTAGCTTGCAGAGGCTAAGAACATAGAGTAGAAAAGCATAGAAGTGATGAATCATGTGGCCCAGCAAAGGCTGCCGGGGGCAGGCCTACATTCCTTAAATATGTGTGCAGGTATTTCATTATCATGTGAAGATATAAAATAGTCCTGCCTTGAAGAAACACATATCCTCAGGGGTAGGAACACCCTCGCCCATACACATTTTTCTTTTCTTTTCTTTTTTTAAATATATTTTATTGATTTATTTACAGAGAGGAAGGGAGAGGGATAGCGAGTTTGAAACATCGATGAGAGAGAAACATCGATCAGCTGCCTCCTGCACACCTCCTCCTGGGGATGTGCCCACAACCAAGGTACATGCCCTTGACCGGATCGAACCTGGGACCCTTCAGTCCACAGGCCAATGCTCTATCCACTGAGCCAAAATGGTTAGGGCCCATACACTTTTTTCCATACTGTGTTATAGTTGAGGTGCATGACGTATCATAAGACCAGTGAAAGCAGCAGCTAACAGTGGCTTGTCAGAGTTGGAGGATTTGCCACCTTAATGCTAAATTTTTCCATAGTCCTTCATACCTCTGCACAATGTCCTGAGTGGAATTATTCCATTTTTGCTTTACGTGGATTTTTTTATGAATGATTTTCCTGCTGCCCTTTGAGTTTCTGAAAAGCAGAGAACAGATGGAGAGGTTAGTCAATGGGCTAGCTGAGCTAGCAGGAAAGCTCACGAGTGAGAGAGACCATTGTCGGGGAATGAATGGAAGCACGGGACTGGGACTCCACAGCCAGCTGTGTTCCCTCTCAGGGGAGCTCTAGGAGACAGTTGCATCTTGATTTCATCCCTGGCAGGAGAGAAAGTAGGTAGGTGTCCCAAGTGAGCTGACAGGGAAATAAAAACAAGGGTGGAATCTGAGGGACATTCCACGTTCCTCCATGAGGATGATGAAAGAAGGAGAGCAGTATTGTCAGCAGATGAGAACATTGACTCAGACTGGGGTTGCAACACAAAGAACCAGAGAATCATTGTTTTGCAACTTCATGCCTTGGCTTCAGAGGCCAGAAATATATCACTGAGGAAACCACGGGGTCGTCTCATGCGGCTGATGTGAACGGGGCTGTGTCACACGGGCTGGGCCATGCTTCTGCTCGCTGCTGAGATTGGGTACAAGTGCAGCTACAGTCCACAGGCAGCACAGAGCTAAAGGGCGGTCTCAGCGGTCGGAAGTAATCACAGTGAAGGGGAAGGGATCGGATCTTCACAGATGCTCCTACGAAGAGAGGAAGATTTAATTACTCCAGATTGGAAACCAACCAAGGCCTCCCACTGGGCTGCTGAAAGGAGTCTGTCATTGGGTGAGGGTGTAAGGTCATCAGTTATTGTGTGGGGCTTGTGAAACTGAGCACATAACCAAATGAAAATGTGGTTTGAGAATCAGGCTTGAGATCAGAAAATTCACAAAATGTACTTACATAACACAAGTCATTGAAAGCTCTCATGCCAAGCATTTAAAACTCCTACAATCTGCCTCAAGTGGGAAGATTTTGTTATAAAAGCTATTAGGACATATCAGGAGGTACATCTGAGATGTTCTTGGAGGAACAAACCTTTTTCCCAATTAGTCAACACACATAAACTCACATGGTGTGTTTCCTGAGGCTACTGTAAGAAATGTACCACAAATTGAGTGGTTTAAGACAATAGAAATGTATTCTCTCGTAATTCTGGAGGTTGGAAGTCCAAAATCCAGGTGTTGGCAGGGCCATGCTGGCTCTGAAAGCTCCAGGGGAGAATCGGTTCCCATGCCTTCTTCTTAGCTTCTGGGGTTGCTGCCCATCCTTGGCATTCCTTGGCTACACCACTCTGACCCCTGCCTCCATGGTCACCTGGCCCCTTCTCCTGTCTGTGTCTTCACCTCGTCTCCCCTCCATGCATATCTGCCTTCATATGCTGTCTTCTTAGCTTAGGAGGACACCATCCTATTGGATTAAAGACCCACTCTACTCTGGTCATTTGCCTGAAATGACTGCATTTCAAATAAGGTCACGTTCTGAGATTCTGAGAAGGAAATGAGTTTTGTGGGGGACATCCTCTCCAACCCAGTACACATGGTAATAGAAAAGGTCCTTTCTGAAATACTTGTATCTCTTACACATAACTTTAGGTAGGGAACATTCTTAGTGTGTAAGGATGAGCGTATTGTAGCAGCATCCTCAACTTTGGGGCTACATTTGTCTCCCCCAGCATGGCAGGTAAACCTATCTGCTAATAGTTCTGATCCATCCTAAACAACAATCTGTTTAATAACATAATAAGTGTGTGGAAAACACACCCCTCCCCCATGTGTAATAGTAGGTGAATCAGAAATGCTCACAGCGATGTCATAGACTCAAGGTAATTTACCTCAAATTAATTCTAAAACTTACGTGCATGCTCTGTTGGTATTGTAGTGTGCATCTGTGGATAAAGTTTCCAGGCAACACTTAGCTATGGATAATATTTAAACTTTTTTATAGCTTTTTCTTCTACGTATGCTCATTTTAAAATTACAAGACTGGAAAAAATTAGTCACCTAATACTTCCATGGAGAGTTGTTAGGTAATATGTAACAAAATTTAAAATATACAAATGTTTCACCAGCATTCTGCTTCTAGAAATGTCTTATAGGAAGACTCATGATAGGACGGAGGCATGTGCAGTCTAAATATCAACTGGGGAGAAATGTACGTTCCGTGCATAGCTTTGCAGTCTAACTTCCTGCTTACTGTGATCATAAAGCAAATTTTCTAGCCACGATTTCACATCTAAGAGTAAAAATATCTTTGTCTCTAATATTTAGGTCTCCAACTTAATTGCCTCCAAAACAATCCCTCAAAGGACCAAGAGATTGGTTCCTTTTGATTTAGTGACACTTGCGTGTCTTGGTATTGTTTTCTCCGCCAATATACAATATTACCAGGGCTGCTACGAACTCCCTCTTCAGTATTGTGTGTTGGGTGTGTGCAGCTGGCTGTGATGGGAGGGTGTTGTTCCAGAGGCTGACAGCTGCTTCCCTTCTTGTTCTGTTCTCTCATTCCCTTTCAGAGCCGGCCCTGAGGATGTCTGGCTTCTTGATCTGAGCATAGATTTGTTTATTCACTTCCAGCAGTCATAGCATTTAAAGTAAACCTAGCTCAGTGGGGGTAAGGGGGAGAGATCAACCAAAGGACTTATATGCATGCACATAAGCCTAATCAATGGACACAGACAACAGGGGGGTGGGGCATGAATGGGAGGTGGGGGGTAATGGGGGAATATGGACACATATGTAATACCTTAATCAATAAAGAAATTTTAAAAATAAAATAAAAAGAAGCTGGAAAAAAAATAAATAAAGTAAGCCTAGCTCGAAGTTCAGAATAAAGGATGTTCTAAATAAAGGAATGTCCAGGTGTAGATAAAGGACTTAACTTGGAGAGCAAGGGCGCCTTCCTACCAACCATCTTGCTGAAGTAGCTGAGGCAGAGCTTAAGCCTGTGCCTGGATCTTTCTGTTTTGCATGACAGCTTATTGCATATTAACTCCTAGCACCCTCTAGCCTGGCTGCCCTTTCCCTGAACTGAGGAACAAACAATCTCTGGGCATATCTGAAGCTGGTCGGATCCTGAGGCCCGTAAGGATCATTTTTTTCTGAAAGAGAATAGAAATGGCGGTCAGTGGTGCACATCTTTGGTTATGGAAGCAATGATAAAAGTCATAGTTATTTATAAAACTATCAAAGGCAGCTATATGGGCCTCTAAGCCTATCACTTTGGACAATCCTGTGTAGAAATCTTTTTAAAAGGAGAATATCTGTAACCACAGCCATAGATTGAGCACTACAGGTGCTCTCTGGATGTTATAGGTTGAATTGTGGGGCCCCCCCCGGCCCCCCAAATTCATGTGCTGAAGTTCTAGCCCCTGGTACCTCAGAACGTGACCTTGTTTGAAAATGAGGTCATCGTAGATATAATCGGTTTAGATGAGGTCATTCTGGAGTAGGTGGGCCCGTAATGTAATCCAATGTGACTGGTGTCCTCATGAAAAGGGGAAATTTGGACACCAACACACACACGGGAGAAGGCCCATGAGGATGAAGGCAGAGATGGGGCATGTTCCTCCATGTCAAAGAACATCAAAGATGGCCAGTAAGCCCCGGAAGCTAGGGAAGAGGCCTGCAATAGATTCTCCCTCACAGCCCTCGGGAGGAACCAGCCCTGCGCACACCTTGACCTTGGATTTCCAGCCTCTAGAACTGCGGGCCAATAAATTTCCATTGTTTTCAGCCACCCTGTTTGTGGTACTTTGTTACGGCAGCCCCAGCAAACCCATGTGCCGACCAAGAGCGGCCTCCCTCAGTCCTGCCCAGTGGGCCCCAAACTGAGGGATGAGGTGGGTTAAAGAAAGGCAAAGGCATGGCTATCAGACACATGCAGGATGAGGCCAGGGCAAGGCCTAGCTGATGGATGGCTAAAGACACTCAAGGCAGTTTGTTACTCACACGGCAACGGAAGGCTGGGCAAAGGTGCCACCTCGCTGTGGGCCCTGTTCCCACAACCCATCATGAGATACCCCGTTGCTGAGAAGCTACGCCAGACGGTAGCCAAATGGTTTTACATTCTGTATCTGTCTTCCTGGGGGGCAAGACAGAGAGCCCCGTCCTCCTCAGCAGGGCTCGCGCCTTTGCCTGCATGGCCTGTGTGGGTACGAGCAAGGTCACCAGTGGCCCAGAGCGCAGCCGTCCCCTGCAGTGGCATCATGCCGAAGTCATTTGATAAAACCTATGCTGTCCCATTAGCACTGATTTCCCCACACTTCTAAAGTAGCTTCATGTTGTTGGGGTTTAGCTGACACTCTTAGTTCTCAGAGGACTGATCATTCATTTGCTTTCAGCAAATGGTACAGTAAGACAGCCCATGGCCAGATTCGTGTGGCATGCTGATGACCATACACCAGTGTGTTCCCTGTTTATGTAGCTACTTGTTGATGTATCAAGGAAAAAATAGATTCTCTCGTGGTAGGGAAGAAGGTAGTTGAGGAAAGGGGTCCATTTCTATTAAAAAAAAATTACACTCACACAATTGAAAGATGGGCAGGGCCACCGTCCATAGAGGGGCCCCAGGGCCTGGGATGCAGCCCTTGCTCCATTGCCAAGCAATGCATCCACCCGGGGCACCTTTGCTTCTTGGCGCCAAGCCACTGTCCACTCGTCAGCCACACCTCCCAGGGCAGCAGCTGGCCTGCAAGATCACAGTTTCCTAATGCCTAGCAAAGTGCCATATGGACTAGCAGGAACCCTGAGGGTGGGAAATGTGGCAGAACATTCACATAAGGGGGGAAAGTCGCCAAGTCAGGCAAGAAACAGCCTCAAGGAGAGCCACTGAAGAACCAAGGGCTGGTGACAAGCCCAAAACCGGTTCTTGAGTTAACCTGACGGCTGGTCTGGAAGAAAAAAAGCACATTTCTCCTCTTAATCGAAGCTGATCAAGTGTGTGTGTGTGTGTGTGTGTGTGTGTGTGTGTGTGTGTGTGTGTGTGTGTGTTTGGGGGAGGAGGGGGGCGGGAATCAAACCAAGTGTGCTACACAAGGTACCCAAGCTCCTTCCTCTTCCCCTTGCCCCCGTCCCCATCCCTCGCCCCAGGTCAGCCACAGCTACGCCTCGGGCATATCCTTAGGCTCTTTTTGAAGTGGTACACACTATTTTCTCCAAAAAAGAAAAATAGTATATGCAGCTCTGTAACATTTTTCAAAAATCAAAGCAACTTGCTCTGTCAGGGGCAGTTGTAAAGAGACTAAAGCTACCCAAGAGGGGAAGAGAGTATCTGGGAGGCTGAGGGGGCAGGTGGGGTGCTAACTGCCCTAATGGTGCAGACAGCTGTGAAGAGCCTGGCGTGGAGCGAGAAGTCCTGTGCCTTCCTCCGTGTGGGGTGCAGGAAGGCAGAAGGCAGGAGCCGAAGGGCTTCGCATGCTGTGCCCAGCAGCAGGTCTGACCCTGCAGGCAGCAGAGAGCCAGCCAGGCTAGAGAGCAGTCCTGAAAGGCTCCATCTCGGGAAGCTCAGGGTGGACAGGACACCGGAAAGTAAGACAAGACAGAGCCTCAGAAAGCAGGAAGAGCAGGATCACCTCAGAGGAGCTGATCACCTGGATAGAAGCCACTTGGTGTGCACACCTTCGCCTCAGGCCCTTTTCTTTACGCCCCAGTGTCACTCCAGAACAGAGTCCTCCCAACCCCCCAACCACAGCACGTGGGGCATCAGCAGGAGGGCTTGATAGCATGCAGAGAGGCAGGCCCCGCCCTCAAAGTTTCTAATTAGGCAGGTTTGGGATGGACCTGAGAGTTTGCATTTCTGATGAGTTCCCAGGTATAGCTGCTGGTCCAGAGACCCCACTCTGAGAACCAGTGCCCTGGGGAATTAGAAATGACCCTTAAATCCCTCCAGCTACCCAGGAGTCACACACTGTAGTCTGCCGATCAGAGAAGCAGCTGGGTTGAGAAGCTGCGCCTGCTGCTATGGCTTGTACTTGAGAAGACTGACTTTTCTCTGTCCTAATCTCCATGCCTGAAGTTCCCAGGGTGACATCAGAAGGACCTTCTGCTTTTGAATGTGAGCAACCCTGGAGGAGACTATCTTTCTTTGAGAGCCTTCTCACCCCGGCCAAGGCTCTCCATAGAAAATTCTTGTCCATATTTTCATTTTAAGTCAATTCATTCCAAACAGCCATCCATCCTACCCAGCGGTCTTCATGGCACTCAGTGAATAGCAAACCTCATGTAGACTCTGTCTGATAAATCAACTTGCAAAGAAGGTGAAGGAGAAGGGGTCCCATGGTTAAGTGCTTTGAACAAAGCCGTGTGGCTAGGAAGAATGTCTCCATGCTGCAGTTCAACCTCCCTGTTTCCAAGGCCCACATCCTTTCTTCTGTTAGCTACAGGGGCAATGTATCTAACAGAAACCACTTAGGCTAAGAGCAAGGCTATATTCTAGCAGAAGCCGCTGCATTCTCTGGGCTCTCACATAACCTACTTTGTAAGGCACTTGCATGGCCTAAAGCATGAGTGGGGAACGTCCAGCCCCCGGGCTGTATAATGCCCACAAAATCATTTGGTCTGGCCCTGCCAAGGCACTAGGGGTGAGTTAACTAAATGTTTGACCACATATAGCAGGCTAACTTTTAAGTTGGTCATTTGGTATGGCCCGAGAATGATGTTATAAATATCCAAATGGCCCTTGGCAGAAAAAAGGTTCCCCACCCCTGACCTAAAGGAACAACGATCAACCTATTTTAATCCTGGTTGATGGAACCATTTGCAGACCACTCCTGCTTGGCAGCAGCCCCGCATTAGACATGGAGAGCGGAGGGTCAGTAACCTGCAGAAGGTAGCAGCGCTCACACAGGTTCTGCCAAATCGCATCAACAAGGCAGTCGCCAGGTGTGGACTTCCAAGGCCCCAGGTAGAAAATGTAGCTGGGTGGGGGGTGGGGGGGAGCGGCAGGGAGGGATTATGAAAAGGACATTCTGCCAACAAATAAAACTGCTAGGAAGTTTGAGACTTGGTTCTATGTAAATAGTGATTAAAAACCTGTTTACAAAGCTTAAGGCAAACCCATGCGTTATTTGCAATTGTTGTTGTAACAAATTAGCACAAAGTTAGTGGCTTAAAATGACACAGATTGATTATCTTACAGTTGTGGAGGTCAGAAGTCTACATGGGTCTCACTGAGCTAAAACCAAGGCGTCATCAGGGCCAAGTTCCCTCTGGAGGCTCCAGGGGAGAATCCATTTCCTTGTCTTTTTTAGCTCCTAGAGGCGCCACATTTCTTGTCCTGGTGGCCTGCCAGCAATGGCCATCGCTCCGGCCTCTGCTTCCTTCCTCACATCTCCTCCTCTGACTCTTTCAAGGACCCTCATGATCACATTGGGGCCACAGCCAATCCAGGATGAACCCCCATCTCAAGGTCTTAAATGAGTCACATCTGCAAAGTCCCTTTGCCATGGAAGGTAACAGGGCCACAAGTTCAAGGGAGTAGGACATGGACAGCTCGGGGGCACCACTGCTCTGCCTACCACACCCTGCAACTTCAGAAACATCGTCTCTAACACATCCAGCATCGCTTACAGTATTCCCTCCGTTTCCTTCCTGGTAATGATAGGGAACACTTTTCTCCTCTCTTAGACTTTAGCAAAGTGCTTCATCCCTTCTCTTCCCACGTCCAAAGACTAGAAACTCACTCTTTACACCCATCGTGGCATTGAGGGTGTTCTTAATGTCTAGGTAACAAACCATAAGTTCGTATTTCCACCCCTACATGGTTCCAAATATGGAATGTGCTTTGTTAGACAGTCGGAAATACCCACCATAATGGAGAGATTTCATTAAGTAATGGGAAGTGATTAGATGGTCTTTCTTGTTTTTTCCTGCTGTTCCCCCCAAGTCAGCAATCATAGAAATCTATCATGTACATTTATTTTATTAGATTCTTTAGCCAAAAGGAAGACAAAAGCACTGCTGGGCCTAGAAACAATAAGAACAGGCCTTGACTCAGTGGCTGCTCTGGGCCCCGTGCTGACCAAGTGAGCTCATGGTGAGCCTGATTCTAAACTGTCTTACTCACACCATCAGTTAAATCCAGGTGACCCGTGAATGATGCTAGAAACATCAGACCGCTCCACTATGCTGATTCGATGCCAAGAACAGACACAATTGTACCAAAGTAAACAGACTCTTGTGACTGAGCTGAAATTTGAGTTCAGACTTAAGACTCACCCTACACATGATGTCCACTTTCTAAGATAGCAATCCTGTTGACACAGGTGAATAAAGATTTTTTAAAAAAATGCTGACTGCAGTATCACATCCAGTAAACAATGCTGAATTCTGCAGGAGAAGAGTTTGCCAGCCTCTGTCCAGCAGTGCACACCTTTGGAACGCACACCTGCCAAAGATTGGAAAGCTTCCTGAGCGATGACTGGGGACTCAGATTTTCTCTTGTGTGACTTTAGAAATTTCATTTTCCATAATGTAGTTCTGGGTGCGATGGTTGCAACAAGACCTAAGCTCTCTGATTGTTTTGGTCTTTTTTTCTATAACACTATTTATGTTGGAAGTGAACAAAACCTGTGACATTATTATTTAGCAGTAATCAGTGTTAAATAATATTTAGCAAAGTCTTTCCCTGGAAACCAAAATTCCGAGAAATCTGCAAAAGGAAGGCTTGCAGGGAAGCCTCAGGCTCTCTCTGCTGAGTTTGGGTGTTCATACCTCCCTCCTGCTTTCCTAGAGAAGGTTGGAGCCCATGTGGGTGTCACTCCCTGCTGTGCCTGGTCTGTGGGAGACAGTGGTAAGACCACATTATATGAAGTCTTATTAGGCGGAGCATTGTACGGTCCTGCCACGTCCCCATATACTGTAAGTCCTCAAGCAGATGAGACACCACTACAATGAAACTGGGCTCCGAATACCGCCAGAGGCCTTTACAAAAGCATGGGTCCTTTTATTTCCCTGGGGAGTGGCGCTCTCCCCAGTCCGGTGATGAAATCTGACTTGTGGGCTGTGTCAGTCGTGGTCCCATCAGGAACAAATGCCATACTCAAAATAGGAGCATTTGTTTAAAAAGACTAATTAGGAAAGACTGATTATGGGAACCAGACATGATAGTGCAGGAACCCGGAGTCATGACCCCATTGTTACCACCCCCGGAAAGTCATACAAAACAGTGACCAAGCCCCGGAAGGAGAGAGCCACGTGGAAAGTGTCAACTTCAGAGAAGCGGTGTGGGTCACTTGAGGACACAGCAGTCTCAGGTGACCTTTCTGAGAAGGAGCCAGGAAAAGGAACACCTGACCCTCTGATCTCCTGCCGGAGCTCCCCACCGGCAAAACCATATGGGGAATCGGGAGGACAAGGGGGGACACTGATGAAATCCGTGCAGGTCAGCCTCATGGGCAGAGGGTGGCTAGCAGGCCTGGAGGGCCAATGGAACTAGCGAGTGGCAGAGCCAGGGTCTGAACATGGTGCTTGATGACCGATACCACTGGTTCTTTGGGGGACATATTCATTCAACAAACATTTAGTATCCCCTCTGGAAAGCAGCGTGCGAGGTGCTGAGGACTCTTAGGTAGTAGCATCTCCTGCTGAACGCCATGTCAAGCCCTGGCTGGGGCTTTCACGCGGGGCACTCACAGCGGTCCTGTAAGGTGGGTGGCCTTATCTTCATCTGATAGGCAGCCTGTCCGAGGAAAGATGGGCTCACAAAGTCACAGCTGGGCGGGGATTCAATCACATGTCTGGCCCGTGCCCGCATTCTTCACATGATGCCCCTCAAAGCAGCCCATCCCCACTTTCATGGGCAAGAAGAGCTTGGAATCGGGGTCCTGTGAGACCAGACAGTTTATTGCCCTCCTTGGGACAAGGACTAAAATAGCATCACTGTTCTTACCTGGGCACAAGTGAGACCATCTGGTGTGCGGCCGTGCTGCGCTGGAGAAGTGCAAATGCCCACAGACAGCATGACCAGAATCGGGAAGTAAGGCCCCACCCGATGCGTGGGTGAAGGCCTGGAAGACCACGTGGGTCTCAGCCCAAAGCAGAGTTCCTCAGGCAGTTTTGTTTCTTGTGGGATGGGCCCTGGATTTGCACATAATGAAAATACAAGGTGGCAGATGGGAGAGGAAGGGCCCTGAATGGGGAACCGTGTGAGAGTTTGAGGTGGGGAGGCTTGGTGGAGAATTCTGTGTGCTGAGCAGCTTCTATATTCAGTTCCTGCTCCGAACTGGCACAGAAGGATCTGTCTGGGTCTCAGGGCCAGAGAAGTGGCAAAACTTATTTATGTAGATCAATCGGGCAACTCAACATCACAGCTCACCTGTGGTTCTCAAAGTGGGGTCCCTGGACCTGTGTAGCAACATCACCTTAGAACTTGTTAGAAATACAAACTCAATGGGCCATCCCAGACCTACAGAGACAGCAACTCTGGGCGTGGGGTCCAGCAACCAGTTCTCATAAGCCCTCAGGGTCATCCTGAGGCACACTTCAGTTTGAGAACCACTGCTGGGGGGTCACTCATTCCTAATAGAGGAGGAGGGACTGCTCAGGGGACCCTAATAGCACAGAACTCTAAGATGTGGTCAATGGGGTCTGAGAGGAGAAGGGAGATGATTCCCCATGGAAAGGGGCCTAGCATTCCCCATGGAAAGGGGCCTTCTTTCTATACTAACACTGGGCAATGCGTTAGAATAGAAAGAAGCACGAGGAAATGTTAAGACTTGAGACAAGACTATGGGTTAAATCTTGTCAAAATTCAGGGGAGACACAGGAGCAGGGGCTGGGCAACAGGGATGAAGGGCACTAAGTTTAGAAGATGGTCAATGGCACGTGGTTTGTACCAACTCACTTGGATTCTGACCCTTTGTCTTTTTGCTCTTCTAACAATGGGCCCTGCTCCGGTAGGTATTGGAAAAGTGGAGATGGACAGCACAAGATTCTTCCCTAAAGTGGAGGCAAAAATATAAGCTGTTATTGCATTGCGGCAGCATAGGAGGTCAGAGAAGGCTTCATGAAGGGAAGGAGGGCATACAAGGAGCATTCCTGGCAAAGGATTTGCTGTTTTGTGCATGAAGGACTTTGGGTGGGTACACACCGGTTCAGTGAACAAATGGTTGGGTATTGTGGGAGCCCTCTCTGCCTGGGAAGGGGCTGGAAGGAGGGTGGGCCCAGGTAACAAGAATGCTGATTGAACCCTCAGTGTTTTAAGTACCCTTAAGCATTTTATATTTCCATTATTTAATCCTCACCAAATCTGCTGACCTTGTGAGATAGTAAAGAACATGCTAAAAGTCTGAATTTTATCCTGTGGGCAGTGGGCAACCTTTGAAGTGTTTTAAGGAGGAAATGGGTTTGGCACCATTCTCTGTGCCTCTGGTTCTCTACTCTGACCCACAGGAGAGTTGTCTGGAGCTAATTAAGAGCAGCTGCAGCTGCCAGGCCCGACTCTGGACAAGAGGGGCTGGGATCCTGGAGGTGGCTGCAGGGGTCTGGGCAACACATCTGACTGTCAGGAAAAGTCACAGGGTCTGAGTTTAGACTCAGCAGAAAGCATTTTAATTATTTGACTTTAATAGTGGCATTTTTGTTTTTCTTTCAGGAACATCCAAATCATATGTAAGTATCCCTTTTTCTTTTCTGTGTAGCTTCATCTTATAGACTCTAGTCTGTTTTGGTCCAAAATGTTCGCATTTGTGCTTCATTCACATAACAAATGTGTGTCGTGCATCTATCATTCATGAGAGGGCAGTCCTGAGTTTCTATGAGACGTTCCTTCTCTTTAGGAAATGCTTTGTGCAGCCCTTCTCAGACTAACAAAACTAGACGCTTCATTTCATCATTGTCTCTGTGTGGAGTGTAAGGGAATTTAAAAAAAATCTAATTCTAAGATTCTACCCCTGGGTAGTCACTGACAACTTACTAAATAGGCACAGGTTACTTTTCATGCCATTGGCACTCATTTGTGAAAATGGGCCAGCAAGGAGCATATTTTAACCCTGGACTGTTGTTGTTTTGTCAGAGTTGCTTTGGTTATCCCCTGAGCATCTTCTTCATCGTGATCAATGAGTTCTGCGAAAGATTTTCCTACTATGGCATGAAAGGTAACTATTTTCGACACCCACCCCCTTGCGTGCAGAATGTCAGTTGCCCCGGCCACTCCTAACTGTGCTTTCCCTCCCCTGCCCTGTCTGCTGCGGAAAGCACTCCTGATCCTGTACTTCACACGGTTCTTTAAATGGGACGACAACCTGTCCACTGCCATCTACCACACTTTCGTGGCTCTCTGCTACCTGACGCCCATTCTCGGCGCTCTCATTGCCGACTCCTGGCTGGGAAAATTCTCGTGAGTAGTTACAACTTCCTTGTTCCCAGGCAAGCCAAAAAGTAATTATTAGCTTGGTGGTTTGAGATGATGGACTCTGGGAGCAAAGAATCAGAAACCTAAAACTCTTAGGAGAGCATGCTAGACCCTGTTTCTGCTCATCAGTGTCCCCCCAGAGCGTGGCACAATGCCTGGCATTAAGCAGTGAGTGCAAGTGGCATTTGTAGGTTCTCCTGTCCTTTTTCAAGCAGCAATAACACCTTTGTCTCATCTTGAAATAGTAGCAGGGATACCATCGATCATTAATGATGTGGGAAGCATTGAGTTAAGGGCAGGGAGAACAAAGAAGCTCCCCAACCGATGTCCCAGCTGCCAAAAGGCTCACACTGCTCTATGGGCAGAGAGGACATGGGGCACCCACCCAGCCCTTGGTCAAGTGCACTCGAGCGGGGGTTATCAGGAAGTCCCCAGGACTTAATCAGCAGAGGAGTGAAGGCTCTGCCAGGCCAAGGCATGATGTGGACAGAAGCAGGAAAATTCACTCTCTCAAAATAACTCAGTACACAAACAAGCAGTGGTCCGCTCCTGGCCAAATGTTGTTACCAGGCACCAGGTAAGTATCTCTCGTTGTCTAAAGAGACAAGTACCGATTTCAGTAGTAAGGTAAAATAGAACACTGAGTCTTTCAAAGAGCTCGAAGATAAAATGCATCCCCCCCGCCTTGCTCCGGCTCCTCTGGCAAGTCTTTGCTCTGCGCTTGCAAGCTGGGCAACAAGTTCTTCAGCAGGTTGCCTTTCTAAGAGTTACCAGTTTTATTCAATTTGAGAAACAAATACATTCATGACCGGGCTCTCAAAAGTTTGAGGCCGGGGGCCTTTTTGTGGTGGAGTAAGAAGCAGATTGTACAATTAACTTGGATTTTCTTAACCCCTCTAAACACAGGACCATCGTGTCACTCTCCATCGTCTACACAATTGGGCAGGCAGTCACCGCAGTAAGCTCCATTCATGACCTCTCAGACTTCGACCACAATGGAACCCCTGACAATCTTCCTTTACATGTGTGAGTTATGTTACCTGCTACCCTACCCCCTCCCACTGGTTGCTTATTTGGTGCTCCAACTTTTCACCTTGAACTTCACCGTAAGTGTAAGGAGGCCTTTACAGCGATATAGAGAAAGCCGTTTAATTGACTTAAGTGTTGGGGCTTCATTACGTCACCATCCTAACAGTTGTCTGAAGTCATTGCTCACTTGAAGGCTTGCTGTCTGGGGTACATGTCATGTGGTGCATGGTCAGTGCACGGGATACTTACTAGTATGTTAATCGTCATGTTCCCTGGAGGGACAGACGTTACTGCCACTGACCTTGATCCTCAATTGGACCGGGTTTCCTCAAGACTCTGTACTTGTGGTTTTCTGTCTTGTACTGCACTTTTGCTGAGTTCCCATTAACTCGGTTTCATAAATATTTGTTCAAGCCCTATGTTCTGAGTCCTTGATGGACGCTGGCATTGACGCTAGCATTGACGCTGCCATTGATAAGTGCTCCTCTGTGAGATTGATTTCCCTTCACTGCAGTCTGGTCTAGTAGGCAAGTTACCAAGATTTATTTTGTTTCCTGTTCGTGTGCTTCGGTTCCGTGATCTCTAAGTAAACCATCTTATCGGTTGGGAAAATATAACTGAACTGTCCCTCTCTCCCTCTCCTTTCCTCTCTAAAATCAATAAAAATATTTTTTTAAAAAAGAAAGAAACTTAAATTGCTATCTGCAGCCCCTGAGTTTCTGGTTTGTTCATCAGTCAGATTGCTGTCCAGACGAGGTCCTTTGTTGTAACACCTGTGGTGCCCACAGGAAACTGTGCTGGTCGAGGGCAGTGGCTATAAGCTCAGTCTGGCAGCTCGGACTTCCAGTGTCTGACCCCCAGCCCTTCCACAGAGCAGCTGTAAGGCTTGGGGCAACTTATCTTCTCCACGCCTCAATTTCCTAATCTACAATATTGATTAAGGACATGGACTTTGTGGGATCAAATTCTGGCTGTGCTCCTCACTAGTTGTTTCTTAACCTCTGTGCCTAGGTTTCCTCATTTGTAATAGCACCTGCTTAAGATAGGACTGTGTGTGCTAATCCAGATGGAGCACGTGGAGCATTGCCTGGCAAGTGACAAGTGCTCAGGAAAGCTTAGCTATTTTTCTTGCTCATGGAGTTCCTATTAGAGCATACCCACAATTCTCACAAGAGTGCTGGGGTGTTATAGGTAACTGCCATGTTTTGCTGTCTTTTAAAATTCTTAGAGTGACAGCACTTAAGTTCTTAAGAAGCAAACATGAAAGAGGTACTTCAACCAGCTAATTCAGGAAGATGAATGTGATTTTTTATTTTTTATTAATTTTTTTATTGTTTAAAGTATTACAAATAGTAGTACATATGTCTCCTTGAATGTGATTTTTTTAAAGAATTCTTTCTACGCGTAGTAGTTCTAGATTTTGTTTCAGAAAGTATTTTTTAGCACTTTAAAGCAACATAGCAATCAAGAGATATGAAAAACATACACATAAAACCTAAAATTTGTAGTACCTGCTATCATTTAACAAAACTACAAATGAGGGTTGGCAAATTCTGAGTGATTTTTTTTTTTAATTCAGAAAGTAACATACTTACAGATAACTTGGATAATGCAAAAGTAAATAAAAGTAAATGATCCTTAATTCCTTCTAATTATTATAAATAATCTTTTTTAGTATTGTAAAAGATTATAATAAATGTTTTGCTTTACTTTCTAGTCTTCTGTAAACAAGTTAAGATCATACTAACTAACTTGATATTCTGCTTTGCCATTAAATCATGTTTTCTAATGTCTTTTAATGACTGTTATCAGTCTATTAAGATTATACAGAGACAATGCTTAAATATTTCACTTACCTATTCTTTTATTGAAAATGATAAGGCTGCAGAAGAACCCCATACAAAAATCTTTATTCAGTATTCAAGCTATTGCTTTAAATTTTCTAGCTAGTAAGTTATTAGATAACGGTATACACATGAAGGCCCATGAGATCAAGTCCCCTTCACCTGTCAAGACTGAATTCCTGTGCATTATCTTCTCATAGAGGTTGCTGTCCCTTCTCTGTGCTTACCACTGCACCTGTTCTGCTGAGGGAAACTAAGAAACAGGAGGTTCCTGCCTTTAAAACCTCACATTTCAGCAATACCCCCACCCCCTTCTTCCTATAGGGCGCTGTCCATGATCGGCCTGGGCCTGATAGCTCTCGGTACTGGAGGAATCAAGCCCTGTGTGTCTGCATTTGGTGGAGATCAATTTGAAGAGGGCCAGGTAAGAGCACGTGCCTTCACAGAAACCACATAAATGGACTCTAAACTTTCAGGAATCAAATTCCACCGACACAAGGTCTGTGCACCACTGGATTCTTTTCAAGTAGACTTGAAAGTGAGATACTGACCAAAATTAAGTTCGAAGCAAAGTCAGATTATCAGCTATATAATCAGGTTCGATCAGTTGTTATATAGCCAACTTCATTATACTTTAATTTTATCCTTCTTATTATAGGAAAAACAAAGAAACCGATTCTTTTCCATCTTTTATTTGGCCATTAATGCTGGAAGTTTGATTTCTACTATCGTCACTCCCATTCTCAGAGGTAAAAAACATCGGGGGGGCGGGGCTTCTGTTTTTCTTTTTTTAATTGTGGGGAGAAAGTCACGTGGAAAGTTTGTCCTTCCTTTGCTGGTTTTGTCCTCTGCTCCTCCATTATACTTCAGCCACCAGACACATAACAGAGTACACATTGAAATCCAGAGTGTGGGCTTCTTTTCCTTCCGGTTTTATCTCCTCTTCAATCTTATTAGAATCCCTGATCCTAATGACCACTGGAGGATCTATAGCATCCTTAGCACAGCAGTCACTTTTTCTAAATGATCACTAATGCAAAGTCCTTATTCATGTAAGAGATAAGACAGTAGAAGCTCTGACGCCCATTTTTGCGTTCCAGCTTTGCTTCCGGGTAATGTTCAGTGAGTTAGGGAGAATTTTGTGGGCGAGGTTTTATTCTTTGCTTTCCTATCATCTCAGATATTTCAAAAAGAACTGCCCAAGAAAGAGGAGACAGCAACTGGCAACAGCACTCAGATCTTTGTGCTTGCTAAGGATCCATTGAGAGTGTAGATTTCCCACATCGAAGGGAATATTTGGGGTCAAGTTAGACCATGGGATCAGATTAAATTATGAAATAAAATATTTTGTGGGGGTTTCTGTATTTCTGCATAGACTAGTAGTTTGGAGATGATACTTAAAACACATTCCAACTTGTTTTGTATAAAAATTTAGTAGTTTTTACTCTTATGTTATGTTTCCTCACCTCCCCCACCTTCCCACCTACTAGAATATCTACTATGCATGTGGTGCATCAGAGAATGTGTTACAGGATAACTTCTTTAAAGGTGAAATCATGATTCTCACACAAATATGAAATGAGCATGTGACAACCATTTTATATAACTTAATAATTAATGAGGAAACTAGAAAGCTACTAGTCAGTGCCAATAGGGATTTGACTAACAGATTATTTATATTCTTTTTCAGGGAAGGAATTTATTTTGCTTTGCCATGAACAGAAGTCATTACATGTTTTCTACTAGTAAACTTCTTTCTCTATAGAACTGTGAAATAGCTAGTCAAAGACAAAGCTAAAACCCCTTTAGGATCAGATTCCTGGAGGCCCCAGCATTCCATTAAAAGGATTTCCAGAATTCTCTGTTGCCCCTTCCAATGTCTTAATTTTTTTTGTATACCAATCCTAGGATTTGAGAGCTAGCAAAGTCTGGCCTCTCGGCCCAATCCAGAAATGTAGAAAAGACTATGTATTTGTGTGCTGTCTGTGGCTGCTTTCATCCTACAGAAGCATGCTTGAGTTTTTGGGACAAAGACTGAATGGTCCACAAAGCTTGAAATATTTGCTCTCTGGCTCTTTGCAGAAAAGTGTGTTGACCCTTGCCCTGTGTCATCTAAGTATTTTCAAATTAGCATGAATTCAGGGACATACAAGATTAATTTTCCAAGTCACTTTTGATTTTATTTACTGAGTATTCAGGTCATTTTTATCTCCCCCACTAAGAAAACCCACTGAATGTAAGAATTGATTTTGACTTGACCAGGATCAGACATCTACATAGGGGCTGAGGTTAGACCTGTCTCCATCTCCTGCTCTTTCTACTACAAAGATGCTTTTCTCCTCTGGCACTGACATCAGTGAGGCAAATGGATATGTCTAAAACATTAAGTGAAGAACAATACGTAATAACCAGTTAGGGATTTTTAGAAAATGGGAACTATATGGGCATTACCAATGCCATAATGAATTTTAATCTGGTAATTTCTCCCCAGTTCAAGAATGTGGAATTCACAGTAAGCAAGCTTGTTACCCACTGGCGTTTGGAGTTCCTGCTGCTCTCATGGCTGTTGCTCTGAGTAAGTAGAATCAGTTGAATTAATTCAATCCTATGATCAGATCAAGCCTTTACTTAATCACTGTGACCACTTCTAAAAAGTCATGTAACAAATTGTAATGGTAAATAGTATGAAGACTTGCCAACCCATGTTAAACATGCTCTGAGAAGTCAAAGAATGTAGAGTTGGCATTTTTCAGAAGGAATAAGATCAAAAAAGTGTTCACAGGAAAAGGGATCAACTGACTTGGACATCTAAACATTTGATACTATTTAGGCAGATTGAGATGAAGATGGTGAATCTGCTGGACTAGCTGAACCCATAGCTGAAGGCTTTCCTTCTTATCAACATGTGCTCATCTCCAACTTGAAGACATGACAACATGGTCCAGTTGTTTAAATACTTCCAATTCCATCTAGATTTCCATAGTGTAGCATCTCAAAATGTTTCTACTAGAATACCTCCCCTCTAGCATGAATATATGTGTGCTAGATGCATTCATTCACACATGAGTTCTTGGCACTGGCTTTTTAGGAAGTGTGAAGAGATTTCTACATGGGATAGTTTGGCTTGAGAGATGGTGGGGGTCTTCATTTCCTAGGACTGCCATAACAAAATACCACAGACTGAGTGGCTTTACCAACAGAAATTTATTCATTGTCTCACAGTTGTGGAGGCTGGGAGTCCAAAATCAAGTGTCAGAAGGGTCATGCTCCCACGTAAGGCCCTGGGGAGGGTCTCTTCTGGCCTCTCTCCCTCTCATGGTACCCTGGCTTGTGGCAACAGAATGTCAGTCTGCCATGGCCTTCCCTCTGTGCTTACATCTGTGTCCAAATGTCTCCTTTTCATAGGGATACCTGTCATATTGGAGTAGGGCCACCATAATGATCTCACCTTACTTGATTGTCTGCAATGATTTTATTACCAAATAAGTCATATTCTGAGGTCCTGGGGATGACAACTTCAACATCTTTGGGTACAAGAAGGAAATAGAACCCAATTGCCATTTCAAGCTCAGAATTCTCCCCTTTATATACGTTCATTTTCTTCCACAATTGTTTACTGCCACACTCCCCTAAAAGGCTCATGTATACCTTTTTCTCTCTAATTCTGAGTGAGGAAATGGAGATAGAGAGAATTTCAGAAACTGTTGTTTTAGGCTGGACACTATATTAAGTTGTCATTAGGTAAATTGTCATTTAGTCTGTATGAGTCATTCTTACATCAAAGATTATGCTTTTTCTTGTGGAAGAACTGTATCAATACTCTCTCTAGAAGTTTCTATCTGCAGCAATCTTATGCTTGAATTAGGCTTCAGTTAATCAGAAGCTTAAATATTAGCTAATTTAAAAATGTACTGGCCTGGCCAGTGTGGCTCAGTGATTGAGCATTGACCTATGAACCAGGAGGTCAGTTGGGTTTCCCATCAGAGCAGAAGCCCGGGTTACAGGCTCAATCCTCAATAAGGGGACTGATGTTTCTATCTCTCTCCCTCTTTTTTCCTCTTTGAAATCAATGAAAAATATATTTTAAGAAAGTATAGACTTAGTCTGTTGGGCATATCTTCCATCCATGTTTGATTAAGGACAATTGGCATTGGGTTAGACTACAAGTAAACTCATCTTTCGTTAATTATAAAGAACATCTATAATAAGGCACATAGTTGGAGATAATGTTTGAGAGTTGGCACCTATCAAAATCTAAGGCCCTCTCTGAATGGAGGGAAAAAGTCTAATTCAGATGATCAATTAGTGTTTTAAAATTTTTTTAATTCTGGTATTGGATAATCAGAAATTTTAGTATAAGGATTGTGTTTTCAGAGTTTCTTCCAGAAATGCTTTTTTCCCCTGCATTATTTTTACAATATGTCTTTCCTAAGAGTTGCTTCATTGTAAAAGTGCTTTTACATGTGTAAAACTGGAGCTGCAGATGCAAATAATTGTAACTGTGATTCTGTACCGTGACCACAGATAAATTCTGTTAACGTGAGTAAGTAAAAGTTCCAACAGATAGTCCTTATTTCTTTCTGATGATTAAAAGAACTTACCCAGCCAGTGTAGCTCAGTGGTTGAGGATGGCCCTATGAACTAGGAGATCATGGTTTGATTCCCAGTCAGGGCACATGCCCGGGTTGCGGGCTCAATCCTCAGTAGGGGCCATGCAGGGGGCAACCAATCAATGCTTCTCTCTCATCATTAATGTTTCTATCTCTCTCTCCCTCTTACTCTCAGAAATCAATAAAACTTTATTTTAAAAAAGAAGAACTTTTTCTTGTCATTGCAACTGAAAAATTAAAGCTGATTTTTGTCTTTATAGAGTAAAACATTAACCTAATATGTAAAAGCACTTATTTCTTTGTCTCCCTTTACGTAGTGATAGAACTTGTGCCTAAATAGCTGAACTAAGAAATGTGTCACTTTATAAGTCTTTGAGCAGCCCCAAGTTTGGGGAATTAGATAGTAGTAGACTTCGCTGTTTGTATGTGAGACACAGATATAACAGTACTCAGAAGCTCCTGTGCTTGTTAGGATCAAAAGCACTTTCTTCACTGGGAGGGAGGGAGCTACCCCCATTCTATGAGTAACCCTGGTGTATCCAGAACAAGGTTATAACTCAAATAAAAGCACATCTTCTGGGTCCCAGGTAGTTCTGACAACACCCTGTTACACATCTTCTTTTGCCCTGCAGTTGTTTTTATCGCTGGCAGTAGCATGTACAAGAAGTTCCAGCCCCAGGGGAACATCATGGGTGAGGTGGCCAAGTGCATTGGGGTAAGTATCTCAGTCGCTCTCTCTCAGTGGCATTTAGTCACCCCAGAACCTTTCACTTCCTTCAAATTAGAATTCAATGAAGTGTCGACTTTCCTTTAAGCGTTGTATTAGTGTTCTTTACTACGGGGGTGGGCAAAAGTGGGCTAAATTACCAGCCACCATTACCTAAAAGGTAAATCACAAGTAAGGATACGAAATAAAAACAATAATAACAACACAAATAATATAAATAAATAATACAATAATTAATAAATAATAATACAAGGATAAACTGTTTTGCATGCTCACAACTGTAAACCTACTTTTGCCCACCCCTGTGTTTTGATAAATTGAGTTTTCTTATGAAATTCGCCACATGGAAAAGGACACAAAAGAGAACTCAACTAAAGAGGGATGGAGATGACTCTTGAACTTGTAAAATGAGATCAGTGGGCATGGAAAATCAAACCCAAGCCACCCCTCACCTATCAAAACGGCAAGCAGTGTCTGATGTTTGCTGGGCAGCAGTGGTTTGGTGCTGCGTGTCAGGAGTCTGACGCATGGAGTGTCCTTAATCCTCCTTTCGCCAATCAAGGCTAAAAACATAACTTTTAAAAACCAGCACAAATTCACATTCAAAGATTATCAACGTAATGTTTACAACAGCAAAAACTGAACACAAAAAAAAACAAATATTTGCAGCAGCAAACATGTAAGTCCACCCAAAATGGGAGGAAACGGCTAACTTACGACTGTGCCGCGTTACGCAGCCCTCAGAGGTCTCAGAGCCCTCAGAGACTGCTTGGTGATGAGAACATGCGGAACATGGTTTCTTCCATATACAGCTGCATAGTGTATGCACATACGGGCACATATAAAGTCAGAAATAAGTAATGGAGTCAAATAACTTTATTCCCCTATTTATGCCCCATATTTTTAGTGACTATGTATATTGTATAATCAGAGGAAATGTGTCACATTATAAAAAAAACTAGAGGCCCAGTGAGCGATGGAAATCCTGCAAAGAGGCGCCCCACCTCCCACCCTGCGAGGAGGCACCCCGCAGGGGGAGGTGTTGGGGGGGGGGGTCGGGACCCACGCCTGACTAGTGTAGCGCCCGCCGCAGCATTGTGTCGGCTGGGGTGGGGGCGGGCTCGGAGGTGTGGTGGCCGCTCAGAGCACATCCCCAGCTGCAGTGTTGTGTCCGCTGGGGTGGGGGCAGGCGCTCCTGTGTGTTGTGTCTCCACTCTGGCCCACCCCCTGCCCCAGCCTCCCTGCAGCCGCTGGGGCTGAGGGCAGCACGCAGTCCCCTTCCGCCCATCTGTGGGCGCAGCTCCTCCTGAGCAGGTCGTGATGCCCAGCTAATTAGCATATTCCTTGTTTATATATATAGACTAGAGGCCCGGTGCATAAAATTCGTGCACGGGGGAGGGGGTGGTGTGTGTCCCTCAGCCCAGCCTGCACCCTCTCCAATCTGGGACATCCCTCTCACAATCCAGGACTGGTGGCTCCCAACCGCTCGCCTGCCTGCCTGCCTGATTGCCCCTAACCACGCCCCTGCCAGCCTGATCGATGCCTAACTGCTACCCTGCCAGCCTGATCGATGCCTAACTGCTCCCCTGTTTGCCCCCAACTGTCCTCCCCTACAGGCCTCGTTCCCCCCAACTGCCCTCCTCTGCTGGCCCGGTCACCCCTAACTGCCCTCCCCTGCAGGCCTGGGTCCCCCCCAACTGTCCTCCCCTGCAGGCCTGGTCCCTCCCAACTGCCCTTCCCTGCTGGCCATCTTGTGGCAGCCATCTTGTGTCCACATGGGGGCGGCCATCTTTGACCACATGGGGCGGCCATCTTGTGTGTTGGCGTGATGGTCAATCTGCATATTACCTCTTTATTCTATAGGATAGTTGTGGATAATTTTTTGGATGTAAAGGCAACCTTAAGATAAAGTTAGGCCCTGGCCGAGTAGCTCAGTTGGTGGGAGGGTTGTCTTATACACCAAAAGGTTGCTAGTTCCATCCCAGGTCAGGATTTGTGCAGGAGGCAACCAATTGATCTCTCTCTCTCTCTCTCTCTCTCTCTCTCTCTCTCTCTCTCCCTTTCTTCCTCCCTTTCTAAATAACACCAATAAAAAAAATCCTCAAAGATAATGTTAGGTCACTTTCTTTCTCTTTGCCTGGCTTTATTGCATTAAATTATATATGGGCACTTTACTTTGTGAAATTAATGTGTCCTCTCAGAATTGTTTTTGTTCGCTTCCCTTTCTGCTATTCCTGCTTCCTTCCGTACTTTCCTCTAACATAAATTACATCAATCCCCATCGCAAATTTTTTTCCAAGCTAGGAGGGGATCTTACCAATGATCTCTCCACGTCCTTCCTTCCCAAGTAACTGACAACTTAGTTCAAACTCCAAAACAACAACTTCATGCTATTTAGAATCATGAGACTTGTATTACCCTCATCCAAAACCAGCCCACAGCTCTGAGTTTCTGCCTTTCAGTCATGCATGTCCCCAACTAGCCCCACCACCAGCTTCTCTTGCTGCTGCATAGTTATAAATGCACTTGGCTTTTCCTGAAGGCCTCTTACTAACAAGAAATCTTAGAAGCTCCTAATTGTATGATGGAGGGTCAGTATATTTTTCTAATCAGTGTTACTGTGTTTTAAAATATGTTTAACTGTAGCCATTACTTTTTATAAACCCATTTCTGTATAGTGGGTTCTCACTGTCCTTTATATGGCTGTACCATTTATTATAGACCTTCTGTATAATATGGTGGCCACCAGCCACATGTGGCTATTGAACATTTAAAAGGTGGCAAGTTCAACTGGGAAACAGAATTTTAAATTTCCCTTAAAGTAATTTAAATTATATAATTCCTTATATATGTATTTCTATGGAGTGGGTCCTTTTAAATCTAAAAACTGAGACTTAATTCAGTTATTGGAAAATTTTAAAGTATCTTTGGAACAGCTTAAGTATGTAACTCTAGTTTTTCAAACATAAATTTTATGAAATATAAATGCAGATCAAATATTCCTGATAAAAATTTAGCACTCAAATTAAAATGTGCTGTAAGGGTAAAGTATGCCCTGGGTTTCAAAGACTTAGTATAAAAAAGAATGTAAAACTTTTTATGAATTTTTAAAATATTGATTACATATTAAGATCATGTTTTAGGTTTGTTGGGTTAAAAAAATATATTTAAAATTAATTTTACCTGTTTCCCTTTTGCTTTTCATTCTTTTCTTGGAATCAGACCTTTGGAGCTATTTATTTATTTAAATAAATAAATCACCATTGCTTTTTAATATGGCTACCGGAAAACATAAATGTTACACGTTATGTTTCTATTGACTGCTACTCTGTAGAGTATAGTAGTAACAGTGTGACTTTGTTTACCTCAACTCACGTGAAGATAGCAAGAGTTTAGAAATAAATGCATCCTGCCTTTTAGCAATGTCATACTAGTGTACTAGTATACAATTTTATATTTTGCGTCTCTCACCCGTCTTCCATTAAAAGGAGTTTAATTGAAATGTGTTTCCCTGATAAAGTAATCAGTTCTGTTCTGAAATGTGCTTTTTCTTCCCTCCTTCAGTTTGCCATCAAAAATAGGTTTAGGCACCGGAGTAAGGAATTTCCCAAAAGGGAGCACTGGCTGGACTGGGCCCAGGAGAAGTATGATGTAAGTGATCGTATTGCTGCAGTGTCCCACCCAGGGACCTTCCTCTAGGACCTGAACACCCACAGTTACAACTCGTCCTGTTAAGGCTTCATGGATGAGATCACCAACTGTGTCCTCGGAACCTTTAACAGCATGTTAACTAAGGCTCTGGGAGTGTGATTGTTTTATATTGAGAAGAACTTGATTTACAATAGATATAATGTACCTGGAAACAATATTATCTTGCCATAGATGTGCATTTGGTACCATCTGCCAATTAATATACGTAATTGTGCTCACATAACTTTAGTTTGAATCTAGAAGAGTTAAAGGGTGATGGTGGTGGAGTTTACATTTAGTAGAATTTATATAAATTTGAGTAATTTACCTCCTACACAGACATTTTCACTCGTATTTAAAATAGCTTAGGAAGTTTTGTTTTCAAAAGGAACCTGGGGTAGGGTTCTTCTGAATTGTTCATCACCTCCCAGCTTGTCTTCAGATGCAGATAAGTCCACACTGAACCTAACATTGCTGATGACTGTGACATAATCCTGTCTGACTAGTCCCTCCCCCACTCCAACCACAGGAGCGGCTTATCTCTCAAATTAAGATGGTTACGAAGGTGATGTTCCTGTATATTCCACTCCCCATGTTCTGGGCCTTGTTCGACCAGCAGGTAAGGTGAAACTATGTTTTCGTACATCTTCATGTAGCAAACCTTTGGGTGCTACCATGTACCAAGCCATAGTATCTAGTTCTTTAAAACGTTCTCTTCCAGTTTCTCTTTTATTCATTTACTTGATCACTTAATCACATTGAGTTTCTTTTTAAAAAACCAACTCGAGGTGGTTCTAGCCACATCTCTGTTGCAAAACAAGGAAGAAATTAGGTGTGTTCAAGTAAAGGAGACTTAGAAGAGACTGGATCCAAGTGCCCAACACTCTTTCAAATAAAAACTGAGAATAAAGAAAAATTGAGAAAAGAAAAACTGAGAAAAAAAAAAAAAACTAAACACAGAATAAAGAGTTTTCCCATTGATGCATCATGGTAAACACATGTATTACCTTTTCTGGGATCCACAGAATATTTTAACTGGCAGGAACTTGACATCTTTCCACCTAAATGGGATGCGTGATTCAGAAGCACCATCCAGGGGTGCACGATGACTCCCTGAAGTCGGTCTAACCAGAGCAGGGAACTAGACCCCTGTCATTGCCTTGTCGCCTGCTCTTTCTCCTACATCTGTAAGATGCTGGCCTCGGAATGTTTCAATGCAGAGTTAGATAACTGAATGGATGATGCCTACTAGTCAAAGGAATAAGATATTATTCCTTTTAGAAACTAGAGTTTTTCAAAAGTTCACAGGCATGTGTAATTTTATGGTTCAGGGAGGATTCTTGTATGGATAAACCAGCTCTTGTAAGAAAGTTGAGTGTACACATTTAATCTCCTTATTGGTAAGTGTGAAATTGAGAACAGCATTTGAAACACCAGGGAGGCAGTTTTGCACATTGATACAAACCTGTTACTGGATGTGGACTTGCACTAGAAACACACTCACCACCTTTTAGCTGTGTGTTTTGGGGCAATCCCTTAACCCTTCTGAAAGGAGAGTAACCCTCGGCAAGGCTGTGAGGATCCACATGGAGAACTAGGGCATACACCCCTGTATTAAGAATTAGAACAGTGCCGTATTCCCGACTTACTGTGATGTCCTCCTAATGGAGTAGATCGGTTACGTTGAAACATTTACGTCTTTAGTCCTCGGTGGGAATAATGATACTTGTACAGTCCTGAGTCGTCTTTTCCTAGGAAATAGGTTTAACGTAAACGAGGCCGCTCAGGTTTAAATTTGTCACTGTCTTCATGGAATCACGTTTTAGGACAGCTTGGGCTGTCAAAATGGCTCTTAGCAATAACGATGCTCTTGAAACTGTGATGCCAGTGAATATAGAATATCCTCGGGCTGTAAAGCTGCTTTTGCCTGGCAGCTAATGTCTCACTTCCCACCAACCTCAGAAATGCATTTTTGTCTTTCCTCAGGAAAGCTTTATCTCAGAGCAGAGCTTTGTAGGTGCTCTGTCAGGGCCAGGGGTATTATGTTAACTTGCAGAGCAGAAATGCAAGCTGTTTCTCCTCACCCAGTATTACATGGAGCTGGGAGATGAACTCGGCATTGAAAAAATTTTAAATCCCATAACATTTCAGACCTCATTCCTGATTTGGGAAAAAGAATCAACATTGACTTGTAAAATGTTTAAAAACCCATATTCCCAAATGATGCAGTATACTTACTTGTTTTTAAGGGCTCAAGGTGGACGCTGCAAGCAACAACAATGAATGGGAAAATTGTAAGTTTAAGACATCCCCTGGTCACTGTTCCTTCGTTTCAGGCCCTTTGCCCCCTTTCTCCTTCGTTTTCATGACATTCCCAACCCCCCAGTTGATCATCTGTGGGCACTTATCAATGAAACTCCTCCCCCCTCTGTTTTTAGGGACTTCTTGACATTCAGCCGGATCAGATGCAGGTGAGAGAAAATAATTAAGTTGCTTTCAGAGATCAAAGTCACCTTTGGGTCAATGGTAACAGTCCATCTCCACTTCATCTGCAGACTGTGAATGCCATCTTGATCGTTGTCATGGTCCCCATCGTAGACGCTGTGGTGTATCCTCTGATTGCAAAATGTGGTTTCAACTTCACGTAGGTGACCGGCAGGTTGGGGTTGAGGCTCCATTAGTCCTAGGACTTTGCAACGAGGCTGCACTCCCTCAGCTTCCAGGCCTCCGTGGAAAAAAATAACCTGTCTCCTCTCCCACAACACCATCTATGTGATGGGGCTTTTAAAGAAATACATCTGAGCCCTGGCCAAGTGGCTCCATTGGTTGCAGTGTCATCGCATGCACCAAAAGGTTGTGGGTTCAATACCCAGTTGGGGCACATGCAGGAGGCAACCGATCAATGTTCTCTCTCTCTTTCCCCCCCTTCCTCCCTCTCTAGAATCAATACAAACATATCCTCAGGTGAGGATTGAAAAAAAGAAATACATTTGAATTAGATGTCTGTGTGCTGATGTTTCTGAAGACTTTCTCTTAAAATAAAATGTTATTACCAGCAGCCTGAAATAGCCTCTGATTAAGGCTCTCTCAGATATGCTGAAGGTTGTTCAGAACAGGCGTCCCCAGGATGTGCCACTTTGGCCCACAGAGTATTTTGTATTTTGAGCTGAACCCAATCTAGACCCTGTGGGCCCACGAAAAAAACTGTCTGTCTCTCCCTTGAAGAACTTAAATTGAGGGGCTTGCCTATAATGAGTCATTACCAGAAATAACTTTTTATGACTTATCTAAATGGCAGAGAAACATCTAAGTTACTGAACAACTGCTTTTCTTGTTGTCTTACAAACTGCCTCCTCCCCTCTGAAGCCCCAAGGCATCTTGACTCAGGATGCTATCTATAACCCATTTTCCCTTTCTGTCTCTGAACCTCTCATGTATGTGGGGTTCCCATCCATACGTATGCAATTAAATTGGGTTACTTTCGCTTGTTAATCTATCTCATGTCAATTTAATTATTAGACCAACAGAAAGAACCTAGAAGGGTAGAGGAAAATGTCTTCCTCCCCCATAATCTAGATGATAAAATGTTAACTATCATCCAGAGTATCACCCGGATTGTAATTTCTAGAAAGTAAACGTAAAAACACAAATGAGACTCTCTATTCCAGTGGTTCTCAACCTTTCTAATGCCGCGACCCTTTAATACAGTTCCTCATGTTGTGGTGACCCCCAACCATAAAATTATTTTCGTTGCTACTTCATAACTGTAATTTTGCTACTGTTATGAATCGTAATGTAAATATCTGTGTTTTCCGATGGTCTTAGGCGACCCTGCTAGCGGTTCTCAACCTGTGGGTCGCGGCATTAGAAAGGTTGAGAACCACTGCTCTGTTCCATTTAATGTCCCTAGTCTTGGTCATGGATAACAAATGAAGAGGCTCTTTCAATCTCGTGTTTTGGAAGGGAAGTTAGTTTTGTTTGAGGATGGCGGGAGAGGAGTGCGTCTTTGGGGGGCATGTCATTAGCTTGTTTGTATGAGACTGGTTGGGAGTCACTCTCTTGCTTGTCTCATCAGCCCCTTGAAGAAGATGACAGTCGGGATGTTCCTGGCTTCCATGTCTTTCGTGGTGGCTGCAGTTGTGCAGGTGGAAATTGATGTAAGTTGTCCTCTGATTCTCCAGTGGCCGTTCTTGGCTCAGGCATTCAGGTGGGGTGTTCAGGAGTCTTCTTTCTCCGGGAGTGAAAGGATTAGGGGAGGCCAGGATCTCTGCTAATAAACTGTCCTGGAACTATGGACAATGCACCCCAGGGGCATAATAGTCCCTTTCTGACAGCATGGACTGCTGGGTGTTATCTCTGCAAAGGATGCAGCCAGGAATAGGGTCAATAGGTACATTTAATTAGGAGGAAAGCTGGACCATGTTTACATAAGGAGCTTCCTTTGCAGTTTTTAGAATGGGAGATAAGTTTATGAAACTAGTACTTTTATGAACTCCTGAAAGAGCTAGTGAAAAGAGGTTCAGCACTCACAAAGTATTTCAAAACTGTGTCAATCGTCTTCTTGATGGGCTTCTGCCCTTTTGTATTCTAACTTTTCTAATAATGATTAGTTCCCAAGCTAATTCCCATGTCTATTGGACCCACAATGGGGCTAAACTAGACTCCTAATGCCCTTAGTCTAAGATCAGGTCCTAGGAACCTGGTGTTATATAGTATGTAAGATAAGAGGTAGAAGAGCTCTCACTTTCTCTCTCTCTCTCTCTCTCTCTCTCTCTCTCTCTCTCTCTCTCTCTCTCCCTCACTCTCTCTCCTTCCTTCTCTCTTTTTTAATCTATATTTTTAATTGTGATAACAATATACATAACAAAATTTACCATCTTAGTCATTTCTAAGTGTACAGTTCAGCAGTGCTAAATTTATTCACATTATTGTGCACACAACCTTTAGAATGCTATTCATCTTCCCAAACTGAAACCCTACATCCATTCAACAACAACTCCCCATTCCTCCTCCCCAACCCCCAACCCCTGGTAACCACCATTCTACTTTCTGTCTCTATGACTTTGAATATTCTAGGTACCACATTTAGTGGAATCACACAGTATTTATCTTTTCGTGACTGACTTATTTTACTTGACGTAATGACCTCAAGGTTTATCTATGTGGACCATGTGTCAGAGCCCTTTCTTTTTAAGGCTGAATAATGTTCTGTTTTATGGATATAGCACATTTTGTTTATCCAGTCATCTGTTGATGGACACTTAGGTTGTCCCACCTCTTGGCTATTATGAATAGTGCTATTATGATCGTGGGTGTATTCCGTTTCTCTTGAACATAGCTAGCTTTGTGGGAAATTAATTGTGGAGCTGAAATAGAAATAGATTGCTTTAGTGACAGTGGGGTTTGAGAGAGGACATGTAGGGAAAAAGCAGAAACCTGAGAAAAGGTGTGGAGGCAGGAGGGCATAACTCATTTGTGAGAGGCTGTTTAGAGCACCATGTCCAGGGCTGAGGCCTGGGTGTCCAGAGTTGGAGGGGAGGCATCCTGAGAAAGCAGCTCTCAGGTGCCACAAGATAAGCATTCATTTACGCCATGGTTCCTCTGACCCCCTCAGTGATTAGGCTTCTTAACCTGGCATCCCTTGGCCTGGAGGAGGGAGCAAGAAAGCCTCTTTCTGATTACTTCCATGTTCTGTACAAACATCATTTTCCACGGCTGCTGTGAAGTGAGTGTTTAGAGGCTTTGGGGGCTAGTAGGTGGTGTGCCTCAGCCAGCATAGCTTTCCGTGGCTGGGGAAGGGGACTTTAGTGCTCTGGTTAAGGTATATTCTATACAAACTGAAGACCTCACTGCCAATTGTCTTTTATTTTGTTCAGAAAACGCTTCCGGTCTTCCCTGAAGGAAACCAAGTCCAAATTAAAGTATTGAATATAGGAAGCAATAACATGACTATATATTTTCCTGAAGAGACGGTGCACGTTGGCCAAATGTCTGCAGTAAGTAGACGGAACAAAAATTTATGTTTCATCATCTGGCCTGAGTTATAATAGGATTTGCAGAATCTGATCTTCTTGGTCCTGGTATAAATTCCAAGATAAGCCCAGAAGGGAAATGTCTTAATATCATGATCTCCTTTTGGTTTCACTCTGGACCAGTGCACATCAAACTTTAATGTGCATATGAATCACCTGGGGAGCTTGTTAAAACACAGACTCTTGATCAGTAGGTCTGAAACCTTCCATTTTAACAAGCTTTTCGGTGATATTGCTCTGCTGGTGCATGAACCACACTTTAAACAGCAAGATCTGCGTCGGTAGTCCTCCAGCAGGGGCAATATAATGGGAGAGAAGTTTATAAAACTTGTTCTTTTATGAACCCCTAAAAGATTTAGTTAAAAGAAATTCAGCACTCACAAAATACTTCAAAAGTGTGTAAATTATCTTTTTTATGGACTTATTCCCTTTTGTATTCTAACTCTCCTAATAATGGTTAGTTTCCAAGCTAATTCACATGCCTGTTGCACCTACAATGGAGCCACACTGACTCCTAATGCCTTTAGTCTAAGATCAGGTCCTAGAAATCAGGTGTTCTGTGGTTAAGGGACATTTGACAATCTCTGGAGACATCTTTTTTATTATCGCAACTGGAAGTGTGCTATTCTCCTATGTAGAAGCCAGGAGGCCACCACACAGTCCCTCCCGCCAACAAAGAATTACCTAGCTCCACATGTCAATAGTGCCAAGGTTAGAAAACCCTAATGTGGACATTCATTGGTCTGGATTAAAGTTCTCAATCTCGAGTCCTTATTTGGTCACCTGAAGAGCTTTGAAAATTCTATCTGGGTCCCACCCCCACAGATTTTGATTGAACTTGTCTCATTCCTATTTAGACACTGTTGAGAAGCACTACCTTAGATCTTGCCAAATTAATAATCTTGAAGTAAAAAAAAATTTAACTCCTAATGCTTGGAGCAACCCAGTATTGATTATCTCCAGGACTGATGCTGTTCTTTGCCCAATGATAGAAATGATTTCTATAGCATTTATCTTCATAAAACAAAATGGAAGTAAAATGCTGGATGAAAAGTGTAATTCCTGTGGTAATACTAAACAACTCCATGACAGAGTCTGTAAGGGTGGGGAGCTAAGACATGCCAGCTCCCCAAAGGCACTTTTTGATGTGTGTGAATGTGCACTGGGAATGTCTAATAATATGCCATGACAGTGTTCAGTTACACAGTGCAGAGCAAGACTCTGCAGTGTTAACTATGACTCCTTGTCCCCCGTTACAGACAAATGAATTTAGGACTTTTGATTTGGACAAACTGACAAGTATAAGCATTTCTTCTCCTGGATCACCAGTCACTCCAGTAACTCCTGATTTTGAGCAGGGCCATCGCCATACCCTTCTAGTGTGGGACCCCAATTATTACCGAGTGGTAAGTAGCTGGATACCTGCAGCTGACGCTTTACTACATGTGCTATTGGAGACATGATCTTTTAGTGGTGTGACTTTTACTTCCATGTCATAATATATTAGATAACCCTCAATTTCTTGCTTCTTCAATCACACAAGTCATTTGACTTCCAATAAAAGTTTGACTGGTGGATGTGAATGGTTAATATTAAAAAATGTATAAAGAACTTTTGAGTGCCTTGGCCAGGAGGCTTGGTTGGTTGGAGCATCATCCCATAAACCGAAATGTTGCAGGTTTGATTCCCCATCAGTGCACATACCGAGATTGTGGGTTTGATCACCTGTCGGGGCATGTATGGGAGGCACCCTTTTAATGTTCCTCTCTTCTCTCTCTCTCTCTCTCTCTCTCTCTCTCTCTTTCTCTCTCTTTCTCTCAAATCAATAGAAATGTGTCCTCGGGTGAGGCTTTTTTTTAAAAAAGAGAAACTTTGAGCATGGTGTGTGTGTGTGTGTGTGTATGTGTATACATATACATAAGTCACACAGAGTATGTGTGTGCATTCTCAGTGACTTTTTGAAATAAAGTTTAAAATATGTCTTTAATTGTATTAATTTTAAAACCTTGCCCTGAGTAATTGAGAAATTGGTACAGTTTCTGTAAAAAGTATAGTGAATATATCAGGTAAAAGCAATAAAAATACACATAAAATATATCATGACAAAGTATAGGATCTAGATATGCCATTTAGCATATAAAGAAGCTGTGAAGGTGTCATTGAACTAAATGAGGGAGTTGTGGATATTCTGCAAGGTGAATGTAAGTGAGCTTCTATAGAACTGCAATATTGAATTAAGACTTCTGAGTCATGTGTTTAATTAGGGAGCTGTTGAATGGATTGTTCGGAATTCTTGGAGCACAGTGTTCTGCAGAACCACTGGAAAGCAAGCATCAAAATTTGTAGAGATACATGTTAACTTCAAGGAAAGCTAGGGCTGAAGGATGGAGCCCTGCAGATGTAATCACTATGCACTTAGCTCCCAGGATAAATGTCAACATCATTCTTCTTCTCAGAGGCTGAAATGGTCATCTAAATGTATTCTAATGGGTTCGATTTTAACACGTTTTCTTTCTCAGATAAAGGATGGCCTTAACCAGAAGCCAGAAAAAGGACAAAATGGAGTCAGGTATGTGTATGTCTTTAAAAATTAAGTTGTATCAGCTTATTATGGAAGCAATGTATACCCATAGTAATGTCCAACTGTAACAAGTATATAAAATGAGAATATGAGTTTATCCCAAGAGGGTATGCTGGTTCATTATTTTTTTTAAAAAAAATTAACCAATATAATTCATTATCTTAAAAACTAGAGAGGAAAATCCATAAAACCATATCAATTGATGCAGAAAAATAGCATTTGATAAAATTCAGTATCCATTTCTGAGAAAAATTCCCAGCAAACTAGTAATTGAAGGGAACTTTCTTACTCAGAAAAAGGATATCTTTAAAAAATCCCCAGGCTACCATTATACTTAGCGGTCAGAATCAAAGTGATCTCCCCATAAGAACAGAAACAAGGTAAGATCATCTATTTTCTTTACTTATATTCAACATCCTTCCAGAGGCTAATGCAATAAGACAAGAAAAATAAGTAAAAATATCTAGATTGAAAAGGAAGAAATAAAACTCGCTACTCACAGATGGCATAATTATCTGCCTAGAACATCCCAAGAACTCTACAAGAAAATCTCATGGAATCAATAAGTGAGTTTAGAAAGAGTCCAAGGTACAAGGCCAACCACAAAACAAACATATTTCTATACACCAGCAGTGAACAATTGGAAACTGAAACTTTAAATAACATTTACAGTAGCTCCAAAATAAGGTGAAATACTAGTTTTAAATCTAAGGAAACATAAATAAGATTTGAGAGTTGAAGCTACAAAAGGCTTAGGAAAGAAATCAGTGAAGAGCTAAATAAATGGAAAGATATACTGGGTTCATTGATTAGAATACTTAACGTTGTAAAGATATCAGTTCTCCCCAAATTGATCTGAGGTTTATTGAAATTCTTATCAAAATCATAGTATTATTTTTCATTTATTTTTTCCAGTTTTATTGAGTTATAACTGACAGTGTTGTATATATATATATTTAAAGTATACAATATCATGATTTAATATATGTATACAATGTGAAGTATTTCCACAATTAAGTTAACACATCCATTACCTCACAGTTACCTTTATTGTGATAAGAATGCTTAGGAGCTAATCTCTTAGCAAATTTCAAGTATATAATACAGTATTATTACCTATAGTCACCATGTCATATATTAGATCCTCAGAACTTATTCATCTTAGAACTAAAAGTTCATACCCTTTACTGAACATCTCCTCATTTCCCACTCCCTTGTCCCTGGCAACCACCATTCTACTCTCTATTCTATGAGTTCAGTATTTTTTTGTTGTTGTTTTTTTTTTTAGATTCCACATATAAATGATATCATACAGTACTTGTCTTTCTCTGACTAATTTATATCACTTAGCATAAGCCCTCCAGATCCATCCAGGCTGTCACAATGGCAGGATTTTCCTCTTTTTATGGCTGATTCATGCTCCATTAGATATAACATATATTATATACATAATGAAAACTTTCATATGTATGAAAATATTGATAAGTCAGATTTTACCCTAACTAAAAACATTTGTCCTATAAATCTCACTGTTAAGAGAATAAAAGGATAATCTACATATTGGTAGAAAATATTTACAAATCACATATCTGGCATAGAATTTGTATCTAGAATATATAAATTACTCTCAAGACTTAATAATAAGAAAATAACCCAGTTACAAAACAGAGCAAAGGATTTTAACAGACATCTCAGCAGAAAAGATATACTAATGGCAAAGAAACACATGAAAGATGTTCAATATCATTGGCCACTAAGGGAATATAAATTGAAACCACAGTGAGTTCATGACACCTATTGGATGGCTATAACATATTTTTAAACTGACGATGAATTAAGGCCACCCTAATTAATTTTACCTCTTTAAAGATCCTATCTTCTAATACAGTCACATGATAGGTACAGAAATCGTTCATGTAGATAATGTGATTGTATGCTTCCTTAGTTTCTAAAAAAAATCTCAAACTTAAAATTTGAAAAAAAGCTATGCAAAGGTCTGGCTGTAAGTTCAGTTTATTTCAACCCTGTCATACTGATAAAAATACTTTAAGGAGGAAATGAGAGAGAGGCATAGTGGCCTTAAGTAGATTTAAAAAGAAACCTTCATTTAAAAAGTTGTGAAGGTTTTACTAAAGATACTGGAACAACTGGAAATTCACATGCAAAAGACTGAAGTTAGTCCTTCCCGACCTGATACCATAAACAAAAATCAATGGGTCATAAACCTAACATGATGAAAACAATAAAATTTATAGAAGACTAACAGGCGTAAATGTTTGTGACCTTGGGTTAGGTAATGGCCTTTTAGGTATGAAACTAAAAGCACAAGCAACAAAATAAAATAATAATAACTTGGGTTTCATCAAAATTGAAAACTTTTGTGTTACAAGTGATATCGTCAGAAAAGTGAAAAGACAATTCACAGAATTAGTGAATATGTCTGCAAATCATGTATCTGATGAGATATATTCTGAATATTTAAAGAATTATTACAAGTCAGTAATAATATGACAGATAACCCAGTTTTTTAAAGGGACGAATATTTGAATTGAAATTTTTCCAAAGAAAATATACAGATGCCCAAAAGCCCATGAAAAGGCTCTCAACATTATTAGTCATTAAGGAATTAAGGTGATTTGACTAATGAAAATCAAAACCACAATGAGATTTCACACTCACTGGGCTCTGACAAATACAGACAATAATAAACTGCTGGTGTAAATGTAAAATGAAGCAGCCACTTTGAAAAACCGTTCTTTAAAAGGTTTAACATGGAGTTACCATATGATCCTAGGTATATGCCCCAAAAAAATGAAAACATATGTCTACCCAAAAGCCTGTAGATGAATGTTCATAGAAGCATTACTCACAATGGACCAAATGTGGAAATAAATGCCCAAACTGATAAATAAACTGTGGTCTACCCATTCAATGAAATATTACTTAGTCATAAAAAGGAATGAAGTACTGATATATGCTACGTAACATGCATGCACCTTAAAAACATTATGCTAAGTGAAAGAAGCCAACTGGAAATACCCCATCTTATATGATTCCATTTACATGAAATGGCAGGCAAATCTATAGAGACAGCAGATTAGTGGTTGCCAGGGACTGAGCAGGGGCAAAGGGAGTCACTGCTAATGGGTACTGAGTTTCTCTGGAGTGATGAGAATTAGATTATTATGATGGTTACACAACCCTGTGGACATACTAAAGCCACTGAATTGTACTCTTTAAATTGGCCTGAATTTTGGTGGTATAGAAATTTATTCACAAAGACATTTTTTTTAAAAAATGAGAAGGACCCAGTCTCAGCACCTTGGTTATTCTTGAAGGAACTGATCCCATCTTGTCATTTTCTCAGCTGGTTCCCATTCTCCATACCTCGTTCCATATTCACTTTGTAGCCTTTGATCCTGGCACTTCTGAGAGGCCCAAGCTGCCTTGAGCCTAGGACTGGCTGTGTCTGATCAAAGCTGGTAGAGCTCAGTAAATCATGGGTCTGGACTCTCCTCACCCTTCAAAACACTCAGTGTGTTTGCTGCTTATGCTCAACTATTTTCTATCTTTTCTATGTGTTTTCATGTAAAAACGCATCTGATATGTAGGATGTTGCATTTTTTTAGATTATGTTCATTCTTTTTGGTATTTTATACCAGCCTGAGGCATATGTCAAGCAGGTAATAGTACCCTAGTACTCTTGTCTGAGGGTGGGATTTATTCAGAGCCTTATAAGTTATAAAGCCAGGATCCAGGCCCAAGGGTCTACTTCCTAACTTCATATTCTGCCCACTGTCTCGCTTTTGAATGGTTCATCTTAATCTTTGATAAAAGCAGCTTTGACAATTTGGAGCAGTATTCATTCTACCTATTAGGCTCCTGGTGATACACCAGGTTCCATTTTCTTTATTAATCACCTATCAAACTACATCAAGTGGAATGCCTAAGGTTGTCAGGCCTGAGTTTAATTCATACGTTCTCAGCAACTTCTGCTTCTGGTCTTTCACCACATTAGCTCTAAAGCTTCTGAAGCAAGGAACGCAAAGGCATAACTACCTTCTTAAAGGGGAAGGGATCGGCACCTAGTTCAGCCTGTACCTAATATCCCAAACATCACTGAAATAGTTCCTAGTCACAACGTACTTAGAACAGTTCCTGGCATTTAACTGTATTAAATAAATTGCTTTAGGTGTGTCCTCATGAGTGGGTGAGCCTGGGATTGCTTACCTTCTGCCTTTACTCTAGACATCTTCAGTTCCCGCTGACAGGGAGCATAGCCCAGCTTCAGGTGCAAATCCTGTGACTGAGAGCAAATCATTCCCTAGTGCAGCCACAAGAAAGATGGTTTTCTGTTTCAGATTTGTCAATGCTTTTGGTGGAAGCTTCAACGTCACAGTGGATGGGATCCTATATGAAGACATTACCAGTTATAATGTCAGCACATATAAGTTTTTTTCTTACGGCACGTAAGTACCTATACTGAATACTTTGTTCCAAAGTTTATGGATTCCAAGTCTCATTCTTTAAACAGTACGTTGAAACTTTTAATACCCAGAATGTAACATATATTATTCTTTCTTTCCATAGAAAAAACATCACACTAAGCTCAGCAGAGATTCCAGGAGGCTGCAATAACTCTTTTAAATCATCCGACTTTGGATTCGGTAGTGCATATACCTACGTAATCACCAAGGTTAGGAGCCCATTCCATCAAGCCAGAAGTGCTACTCAAACCGTCTTCATCTGAGTCTCGCAGACACTTAGAACACAGTCATGTTTTAACCAGAGTGATATTAGGATCTGTATTTTTAAATGGGCTTAGAATTAATCAAGTTCACCACCAAGTCTTTAACTTGTCATTCACTTAAGTTCACTGTTAGAATAACATTGAGCTGACTGACTTACTCTCACCAAAACTTCACGTTGACCAGTATCTGATGCTCTTAGTGCACAGAGATGGCAATCTTTGAAACAAATCTGACTCCCAATCTACTCTTATTTAAAGGGAATACACTAGGGAACATATTTTCAAATTCCACCATAGCTATCTCATCATGAGTACAAATTGCAATGCTACATATTTACATTGAAAATGTGTACTTACTTGCCCTAGCCTGTTTTTCCCAATGGTTAGAGCATTGGCCTGCAGACAGAAGGGTTTCGGGTTCAATTCCAGTCAAGGGAACGTACCTCTGTTGTAGGTTTGATCCCCGAGCATGCGGGAGGCAACCAATCGATGTGTCTCTCTCACATCAATGTTTCTTTCTCTCTGTCTTTCCCCCTCCCTTCTACTCTCTCTAAAATTCAATGGGAAAAACATATCTTCAGGTGAGGATTAGTAAATAAATAAATAAACATAGATAGATAGATAGATAGATAGATAGATAGATAGATAGATAGATGGATAGATGGATGGATGGATGGATAGATAGATGAAAATTTAAAGAAAAGAAAATGTGTACTTACTTGGTAAATCATTTGATGTAACTCTAGAAGTCAAAACTTAATTTTCCAATTTGAGCAATTTTTACTTTAGCAGCAATCTTGATTTTCATTTCTTTTTCTCACTTTTGCCTTATTGGTTTAGAGTAATGGATGCCCTAAACTGAATGCATTTGAAGATATTTCACCCAACACAGTTAACATGGCCCTGCAAATCCCACAGTATTTCCTCATGACCTGCGGCGAGGTGGTTTTCTCTGTCACCGGACTGGAGTTCTCATACTCTCAGGTTTCTTGTTCATTTTTTTACCACCCTTCCTCTACCCTGCCTTCAAAACACTGCTGGGACTTCATTTAAATCTGTGTTAGCTATATATTGATAGTTCAGAAAAGCTCTAGAAAGCATTATGGTATATTCCACCAAACCAGGTTTTGAGGTCACCATGCCTTGTCTTTATTGACTGATAGCATTACTGTTTAGCTTTGTGAGTGTGTATATCATCTGTGTCTCTATTCCCACAGTCATACTCAGAGGTCTATAGTCCTAAGTAGGAAAAACTATATTAACCATGGTCACCAGGGTCATGAGAGTCAGGGGGCTCTTCTTCCTGAAACAAACAAATGGTATCAATGATTCATAGCAGTGCTCACTTCCAGGCCTGTGTCCTCATTATCTATATGGTTCAGTCATGGTCTCTCCGTAGCTCCTAGTCAACACACAGATTAGGGCCTAGCTTTTAAACATTAAAAAAAAAACATTGCTTAGTGTATATTACATTAATGAGGCAAAGTTTGCCGATACCTGACTCAGGGCTTAATTTCTGAATGATTTTATCAAAGCTACAGTTATAGTCATATATGCCCATCATATCTAGTACCTTCAAGTTTTGCAGTAACGATTGTAAATATGAACTGGATGATCCCTTTGTGTGGTGACCTCACAGGAGATGATATAACCTAGGTGACAGAAGTTAGAAGAGAGGCTTTGGTGACGTGGCAGAGAAGCTCACAGGAGAGCAATCTTGCCTCCCAGAGTGCATCCTCCATGGGGGAAGTGGGGGCGCGAAGGTGTTCCGGATGGCTTTGCCTGGAAGCCCTTCTGTAGAAATAGGATCCATTCACCTGTAGCTTTGTCTGTCTAACTAGGATGGCAACTTTGCAAGTACGGGGAGAGTGAAAAACAAGGGTTCCTTGTATGTTCATGCCACTTGAAGATTTGGGGTATCTTGCTACCCAAGCAATTATCCCTTTTACATTCAAACCAGCCTGACCTTTAATGTGCACTTTTAGGGTGACTGCTTACATAAAGGAATCACTGGTTGTGTTCTCTTGCTGAGGTTGAGATCCAGGTTGGCATTCTCTTTGCTCTGCTTCCTCAGGCTCCTTCCAACATGAAATCGGTGCTGCAAGCAGGGTGGCTGCTGACAGTGGCTGTGGGCAACATCATCGTGCTCATCGTGGCAGGAGCAGGCCAGTTCAAGGAACAGGTAGGGGTGGGAGAGGAGAGCTACCTTTGTCTCATCTATCATGCTGACCCTTCCCAGCCATCTTCATATACACGGTCATCTCAGTGAGTGGCTGAATAAAACTGCCAGACCGGCCAGATGGGGCGGTTACCAAATGGTCTTATGGCCAAGTATGTGCTGATTCTTCTCACTTCCACTGGGTGTTATACAGTTGAAAAGTAACAACCAAAATAACCAGATTGAGTTAACATACATACACCCTGATACCGTTTACTATCAAAGAAAAGGTCTTTCCTGGCTTCAGTGAATGCAACGTAATGGCCCCAAACTAGGCATGTTATCCAGAAACTGGCATTATTCCTAAAGTTAAAGGCATCCTAAAGTGGTTGTAATTTCTCCGACTAAAATAAAGTAAGGGCTTTCTATGATACTAGTAAACTCTCTCCTTCAGCACATCAGCATATCCTCATGAGGGGGTTGTCCCTTACCCTGCCCCATCAGTTTCATTACTTCCCCTACCAGGTCCCCTCAGAGCATGCGCTATTGCTACATGCTTATGGGCTCAAGGTACTGCAAAGGATAGCATGGGGCTCTTCCCTTCAAACAGTTCAGCATATTCTTTCTCTTTCAAGAGTACTGCCTGGTGTTGCTTTGGTCTCCCAGAGCCCAGCTATGTGCCTTACGACTTGGGTTTTTCAGAAATCTTTCCTCATCTTCCCAAAGTCTTGTGTTTCTACTTTCCAGTGCTGTAAGAAAGAATGTTATCTTGATACTTGAGCATTCATGAAAGCTGGCCCTTCTGTATCTGTGGCAATTACTGACGGTTCTATATCTATGGCAGAAGCCTACCAATGTTCCCTAACAATTTAATGTCAAAGTACCTTCCATCTGGGCATAGTAAGAAAATATACATGTGCTATATTCACTACTATAACTGAGATTGTTTTTGTTTTTGTTTTCCTGCTCCAACTCCAATTTCTTCAAAGTGGGCCGAGTACGTTCTGTTCGCTTCGTTGCTTCTGGTTGTCTGCATAATCTTTGCCATCATGGCTCGATTCTATACTTACATCAATCCAGCAGAAATTGAAGCTCAGTTTGACCAGGATGAAAAAAAGAAGAAGCCAGAAAACATATATGCCGAAATAGATCCCGCCTCACAGACATTGCAGACAAAGATGTGAATGTCAGGAAGCCAGAGGAGGATGAACTGGGCCCAGAGTATGCCCTGACTTGTGTCTCAGGCGGCAGGACGCTGTTGGATGGCCCCTAATGGGGAAGATACCAGCATTATGAACCAGGCCAAGAAAGCAATTTTCCAAGCAGCCCTCGGTGAACCTAAAACTCTGGAGGAAGTCTTTTTTTTTTTTTTTTAACAGAAATCTTATTTAAAGTATGCATGCGTGCACATACACATTTTTACAGCACTATGAGCATTCCCTTCATTCAGCTCTTTTCCTGTCACACAAATGAAGTTATTTGGGACTAACTTAATTGTTGGAAAAAATGACCAAGTTCCATATGGTTTGCATTCTAACACTATATGAAAACAATGTTAAACGAGTCCAGAGACAATGTGAAAGTGAATTTATAGGCTTACGGATGGTATATAATAAGCTAGTATTAACTGATACCTTTACCTTTTGTTTTTTTGTTTTGTTTTGTTTTGTTTTTTCAGTCCCTACCTCTTTTTAAATTATGTGTAACTTAAAAAACCACTCAGGTACAAGTCAATAATGATTTTTAGAGTCTCAATGGTATGAAATAAATTCCTGTTCTTAAGAATAAATCTCTGCATGTCTTTTGGTAGAGCAATTCTTAACATGTTTCCTGATTATCAAAGCTGGACACAGTTAAAATTTCATCAGAGGTTGATAAAAGCATGAACAAAAGAAATGCCCACATTAATACATGAAAGGAACATGAAATATGGAGGTTTGTTTCTTCCTCGTTTTATTCTCCCCAGGGATATGAAATTCGTGCCCGGTGTGGGGGGTCCTTCAGCCCGGCCTGCACCCTCTCCAATCCGGGACCCCTCGGGGGATGTCCAACTGCCGGTTTCACAATCCAGGACCGCTGGCTCCTAACCGCTCACCTGCTTGCCTTCCTGATCGCCCCTCACCACTCCACCTGCCTGGTCACCCCTAACTGCCCTCCCCTGCCAGCCGGGTCGCCCCTAACTGCTCTCCCCTGCTGGCCTGGTCACCCCTAACCACCTCTGCCTCGGCCCCTGCCACCATGGCTTTGTCTGGAAGGATCTCCAGAAGATGTCCCGTCTAATTAGCATATTACCCTTTTATTAGTGTGTGTGTATATATATATATATATATATATATATATATATACACACACACACACATATATATATATATTCCTCTTTTATTACTAAGATCTTTCTATGTACATATTTTTGTACCATCTCAAAGTGATTTTCTCAATACTAAAGCATTTTTCTGCTTAAATAAAAATTCTTCTAAACCATTATAAACACTGAATGCCTAATTCATTCTATAGATACATTTCATTTAACCATTCCCAGGTTTCAGACCCAAAACAAGTCTACATTAGCGCTCTTATAAAAACAAGCCACTGTTCTTAGACAAACTTGTACACAGCCCTGAATGCTGGAACTGGTTCCTGGATTGCCAAGAAGGGCCCATGCTGGACCTCTGAGATGTTTCATGCACATGCTTGTCATTGCACTGTGGACACAGAATGAAGCTGGTGGGGGAAGAGGGGCGGGGGGGGGCTCAAAATCCAGAAAGAAATGCACATGAGATGATCACACCTCACTGAAGACCTTCTCCACCCTTAGGATCAAGTGCTCATTCCTTAACTGGGGCCCATGAGGCTCCCTTTTCTCTGGACATAGCTCTCTGCTCTCTGCTCACTCTGATCTAACCAACAGTGAGTTTCTTCAAGTTCCTGGAATGCATCAGGTTCTCACTTCCAGGTCAAAGGCTAAAAAAAAATCAAATCCTGAGACACTTATTCTCTACCTACTGTTCACTCAACCTCTCCATCTGACTTGGTCCTCTTCATTTTCAGGATTCAGACTACTTCCTCCAAGAGTTTTCCTGCCCCCATTCCCCTGCATTGGGTTGTGTCTCCTTTGAGGTCTCTCCCAACACACACCCTCACTGTATTGTAATTATCTAGCTTTCCATAGACCGAAGCTTTCTGCATGCACTCTGTTCTGCTTTCATTCTCCAGAACACAGTAGGCCTCTACGTGTTAAATAAATGTGAACCTTGGGCTGGAGGAATGAGATGGAAGAGATGAAGAACTTAACATTCAGTAGTGATTTGAATGAGCCTAATTAATGAAGTCTAGTGTGAAAGACTAGGTACTAGTGTACAGGATGGCTAATTTTGCCTCTCTGATGATTTCTACTCTCTAACTTCTATTTTATGCCTTTGAGGGGGGAAGACAACAGTGATGAGCATTCAATTTTCATTACTTCCCTTGTCAGTAATCGAAAGATATGCTACTTCTAACTCTTCTTGCAGCCTAAGGGTAACCTTGGGAACCTCTGGTTCTCTTAGATCTCATTTTCTTCTATGAAACAGAGAGAACTCTAGATGATCTGAGTTTCAAAAATCCTTTGTTTGAGGGTGTCTGGCACACAATGGGCTTCCAAATATTTGAATGAAGACCCGCCCCTGTATGGACTCTGATGTTAACACTATAGAGTGCTTTGCATATGGATGGAAATGACTCCTACCTCATCTTCATAGGCCTTTAAACGATATGATAAAAGCACAGAGGAGAACTGGGGCACTTGGGTCATGAGGGTAGAGTTTTCAGAGTAATCTTCCCTCTGGCTATTATTTGACCACTTCCAAGCATAATTAAGACTGATGGGTGCCAACATGGGTGTTCTAGATGTGAGACATAAGACAATGGCAAATGTCATGTGGTAGGGGTGGCAGAGGGGACGCGTGAGGCCAGGTCAATAACTTCTGGTCTTCTTCCCTTTCCTCAGCCCCCATTTTTTTGTGTTTGATGCCTTTCTCTAAGTTCTGGGCTGATCAGTGTAAAACAAAACTAGTACATTTGAAAGACTGGCTGACGGTTGAAGTACAATTCAACATGGAAATACTTTCATTGAAAATAGCAGGGCTTCATTGTTTATACCAAAAAGCCAGAACATTGTGAGAAGTGTTTAATAATGTTCATATGAGTTGTTTTCATATCAACCTGTTCTTGTTTTGTTTCCACATTTCTCTATAAGGTGTTTTTTTTTTAATTTTGTGGATGTTCTTTAGTTCTTTCCAGGTAATAAAATATTTGTTTTGCAGTCTATCTTAGACTTCATAAAATGACTTTATTAAATGTATGTTCAAGTTTGATTTTTGTTGACATTTTAGCCATAGATTTTGTCATGCATTCTGGGATTTTTTTTTTTTTTTTGCAGCTTCATTTTTTTAATGACAAACAATAGTAGTTAACACTTATTGGATAATGAGTATGTGTAGATAGCATGTTATGCACCCTGTTGCATGAAGTTTACAATCATATAACCCTTGTAACAGCTCTATAATGTAGATCACTATCATTATTATTATCCCCATTCCACAGAGGAGAAAGCAGGCACAGAGAAACCAAGTAGCGTCTGGCTCCTGAGCCCAGGCCAGTCACTACACAAACTCGCCTCTTGATGCCAATGTTTAATTGCCAGTGTGGATTAACCCCATTGTATCCTCTTACACTTAGGAAGGTCTTATTACCCCTGTTTTAAAGATATGAAAACTGAGAAATACCTAGCTTAAGCAATTTACCTAAAGCCATATACCTAGTAGTTGGCTGAGGCAAAATTTGAACCGAAGCATGTCTGAACAGAAAGGCCTGTCTCTTAACCACCAGGCTATACTGTCTCCTTTCACACAGTGAAAGGCAAACATGATGGTGAGAGTGATGTAAAGGGGCCAAGAGCAAAATGGATGCTGGACGGCCTCAGAGAGGCGAAGGGTCCACTTGAAACCCAGGGCGGACACCCCAGGGCTGGCCTAGAAGGACAAGAGGGGCTGTGTGTAGGGAGGAGAGGCTGGTAAGTCCTGTTCTCAAAGGATTAAACAGAAAAGATTCAACACATTTACCACCTTAGAAGGAGCCAGGGCCTCCTGTAAAAACCTCATGATGTCCTGACAATGCTGGAGCCCCGCCCCCACGGATCTGAGGTTTGCTCGTCCCCGCTGCCAATGGGAGTCCCAGTGTTGGCTCCTTAAAGGTTGTGGTGATTCGCTCTGAGGCTTGCCATGCAGAAGCCAGTGTCTCACCTTGAGGGGCAGCTGGCTCGAGGGGCAGGGGTGGGTGTGAGGAGGAGTGGCCCGTGGCAGTGCAAGAGAAGAAAGGAGGCAGGAAGTCACCACACAGGACAGCAGAGAAGTGCAGAGAGAACTCTAGATGATCTGAGTTTCAAAAATCCTTTGTTTGAGGGTGTCTGGCACACAATGGGCTTCCAAATATTTGAATGAAGACCCGCCCCTGTATGGACTCTGATGTTAACACTATAGAGTGCTTTGCATATGGATGGAAATGACTCCTACCTCATCTTCATAGGCCTTTAAAAGATATGATAAAAGGACAGAGGAGAACTGGGGCACTTGGGTCATGAGGGTAGAGTTTTCAGAGTAATCTTCCCTCTGGCTATTATTTGACCACTTCCAAGCATAATTAAGACTGATAGGTGCCAACATGGGTGTTCTAGATGTGAGACATAAGACAATGGCAAATGTCATGGGGTAGGGGTGGCAATTTTTAATTGTGGTGAAATATACATTAAAAAATTGACCATGTAGCCATTTTTTCAGTGTGCAGTTCAGTGGCATTAAGAGCCTTCACGTTGCTATGCAACCATCGCCTCCATCCATCTCCAGAACTGTTTTCATCTTGCAAACCTGAAACTTCATACCAACTGCCATTCATTGTGCACGGCGCCCCCCACCCCCCACCCCGTCCCGACCCCGACCCCGACCCCCGGGCCTCCAGAGAAACGAGAAGCATTTCTCCTTCCAGTTACCTTCATCGTGTGATGTCAGAGGGAGCCCTGTGCATCAGGGGCCCCATCTCCAACCTGATCAAAGGCAATAAACAGGAGAGAGCCCAGGCCTCTTGGGGCCCCAGGTATGTCAGTAAAGACCCGAGTTTACTCCATCCACTGCCGTGTGACCAGGATGGCTGTCCATCCACTTTCCTGTATTCTACTAACCTCTGGCAATTAAAGCCACCAGAGGTTTTATTGATGTAACATCTGGCTTGTTCTAAGGAGACTTGCAGAATCCATACATGTGTTTAAAGACTCCAAAGGAACGTGGGTCATCTGCTAGGTCACCATTCTGTTGACCCTGGAACAACGAGCCTTTGTACTTTTAAGGCTGAATGTTCTGGAGGCCAGTGTGGAGCCCTATGAGCTTCCTATTTGTGGGGGAGGCAGAGGATTGGTCCCCTCTGCAGGCTGCTGTGCCTGGGCACTGCCTCATCCTACGCACTAGGTCAATGAAGTTTCCCGTAGGTTTCCATTTCATAGGAAGCTCCTACAACACTCTCTTCTCTCTCCCCGCCGCCCCATCATCCCCCCGCTTCCCCAGGAAAGAGAGATGGGGTTGCCGGAATTCTGCCTGACGGCTTTCCCCAGCTTTGCAGTTGTCAGCAAAAGATGCCTAGAGCCCCTCCTTCCCTAAACTGTGCCTTTGGACAGAGATGACATTCTCTGCTGCCCCCTGCTGTTCAGCCCAGATTTTAGTCTTTGGTAAGACTGACCTTCAAACAAACTTCAGGAGGTCACTAGTCTTTCCTATGTCTTGGTTTGGTTTACAAGCCTGGAAAGAACCCTTTGTACAGGAAATACCTCAGACATATTGTGGGTTTGGTTCCAGACCTCCGCAATAAAGCAGGCATCGCAATAAAGCGAGCCAGGGTCTTATTGCTTTCAGTTCGTAAAAACTGCAACTTCCGTGAAGCACAATAAAGCGAAGCCCAATAAAACAAGGTAATCCTGTATGTCTCCCTCAGCTACTAAAAGTCGCAGCCCATGTGTGTCCAATAAGTATTAAGGCCCCGCAGCAGGCATGCTGGGAGCGAGGGAGTGAGCAAGCTCTCGTGATGGAATCGTCGTCCTCGTAAGAAGAGGAAAGGAGCTCCCCCGTCGCCCCACAGTGAGAAGACCGCAGCCTACAAGCCAGGAAGAGAGTCCCACCAGAAACCAACCCTGATGGCATCTTGGACTCCAGCCTCCAGAACTGTGAGAATATTAATTTCCTTTGCGTTGTTTAAGCCCCCCAGGCTGTGATGTAGTGATAATGGCAGCCTGATATGACTAATACAGGGACCAACTGTCCCCATTTGTCAGGGGCTGAGGGAGCTCCAGGGACAGTGCTGAGCAAACCAGGATGAGCTTATGAACCCAAATTTATGAACGGATGTATGTAAAGTGCTTGGGCTTCCTACAGCGCACGGCATATAGAAAGTGCTCTATAAGTGCTGGCAATTACCTCATGCCTCCAACAACTATTTAGTAACCTGCTCTGTGCTAAATGTGGTTTAATACACAGGGCGTACAAAATAGATAAAGCCTGCCCTTGTGGAGTTTACAGGAATTTATAATCAGGATCTGGCTGCGACTGGTTGATAATGGGGGCTGTGTCAGGATGGAAGGACAAAGTTCGGACGGGGTTGGGCCCTGGGAGGTGGCCCTTCGGCACTGCTCTTAGCTGTCACCCTGCAGAAGTCACCAAAGGAGCCAGACACCTCAGTTGTTTCACGTTTCTAAAAAATGGAAGCCCGAGAAGCTGGGTAGCGCCAGGGCCTGGTCAAATGATCACAGGTGTTTTGCCAAATGGCTCTGGGCCAGCCCAGCTGCCCCGAAGTTTCCTTTTGACTAAGCGGGTTCATCACACAGCCTGGAAATTCCCCATCTTGGCCACAAGACAGCAGAAGAGAACATGTTTTGGAAAATGTGGTGCCAACCAAAGGCTTTTGTAAATGTCAGAAACGTCTTACCAGGAATTTCTCGTGAATGCACATCAGAAGGCCTCATCAGATACTGAGTATTTATATATATATCTAAAAGTTTCTTGGGACTGGCGATTAGTGCACTTCTATTCTCTATGGGACTCGGACACAAGTTCCAGCAGGGGTCACTGTTTCTCAGTGTGTCACCAGGCAGCATGTGGAACTACTGGCTTTATGAGATTTGGGAAAGAAACTCATATTTATCAAGCACTGCCTACATGCCAGAGTTTGCATTATTTTACATCTATCCTTGTCCACTCTTTATTCATTCAAAAATATTTATTAAGCTTCTACTGTTTACATGTATTTATGTAGGCCAGATGAACTAATAAATATATGTCAGGTGTCAATAAGTGCAATGAAGCAAAAATATGCAGAGTAAGGGGTGGTGAAGGCTGGTATTTTAGATGGGGTCACCGAGGAGGTCTTCTCAGAGGTGACATTTGAGCAGAGACCTGAATGGAGTATGGGAGCAAGACAGGCAAATGCCTAGGGGAAGGCCTAACTGGTTTGGGACAGTGGATAGAGCATTGGCTTGTGGACTGAAGGGTCCCAGGTTTGATTCCAGTCAAGGGCACATACCTGGGTTAGAGTTTTATAAGATCAATCCCCAGTAGGGGGCATGCAGAAGGCAGCTGATCAATGATTCTCTCTCATCATTGATATTTCTTTTTTTTAACATTTAATCACCTTTATTTACTAGAAGCCCGGTGCATAAAAATCATGCACTGGGGGGGGGGGGGTCCCCTCAGCACAGCCTGCACCCTCTCGCAGTCTGGGAGCCCTTGGGGGATGTCCGACTGCCACAGAGATGGGAGAGGCTCCTGCCACCGCTGCTGCACTCGCCAGCCGTGAGCCTGGCTTCTGGCTGAGTGGCGCTCCCTGTGTTGAGCATCTGCCCCTGGTGGTCAGTGCACGTCATAGCAACTGGTCATTAGCCTTTTATTATATAGGATTGTTTGTTTGTTTGTTTTTGTTAATCCCACCCAAGGATATTTCTCCATTGATTTTTAGAGAGAATGGAAGAAAGAGGGAAAGACAGAGAGAAACATCGATGTGAGAGAAACACATCGATTGGTTGCCTCCTGCAGGAGCCCTGACCAAGGCCTGGGCTGGGGAGGAGCCTGCAACCAAGGTACGTACCCCTAACCAGAATCAGACCCAGGACCCTTTGGTCTGCAGGCCAACGCTCTATCCATTGAGCTAGGGCTCATCATTGATGTTTCTATCTCTCTCTCCCTCTCTCTTTCTCTCTTAAATAATAAAAATCTATTTTTAAGAAAATGCCTAGGGGAATAACATTCCAGAAGGGGTCCTAAGAAGGGCAGATGTCCTGACATGGGAATTTGGTTGGTGTGTTTGAAAATAGCAAAGAGGCTCCTGTGTCCAGAGTGTAGTGAGCAAGGGATGAGAGAGTGGTGACCCAGATTGACCACGCAAAGCCTTGTGGGCCATATAGGGACCTTGGGTTTTGTCTTCTGCATGTTGGGAAGCTATCAGATCAGAGACTCTCAATACTGCCTGTTCATTAGAACCATGTGAGGAGCTCTAATTCCAATGCCTGGGCCTCGCCCTAGGGCCTGGAATCAGAACTCTGGGTTGCAGCTGGGCAGCCGGTTTTTCCTAAGTGCTCCCGGGGATTCTAAGAAGCAGCCACGGCTCAAAACCACAGCATGCGATATCATGTGTGAAACCAAAATAAAAACTGCAAAAACATAACGTGAACACTGTGGTTAAGATCATGTGCCTTTCTGGAAAGACAACTTTAGATCTAGTCAGTGCATGGAAATGAGGCCTGGGTCATGGAAGACAGCCCTTCAAAACGAAGCACTTTAAGGGGGAACTCCTGCCTCCCATCAACCCAGGTGAATCTTTACTGGGAAAATGCACTTTCTAAAGCATCAGAGTCGCTCAGTGCTGTGATGACTGGCGTAATAAGCATGGTGATAGAGCTAAGTACAGGCATATTTCCTTTCCTGTGTATTTTTCAGAATGTGAAGTTTAGATATAAATTTCTCCAAAGCAAGGTTTGGATATTCGTGGTGCCGTGGTTAATAACAAGCATAATGAGGTGCTGGTGGTCACATCTCCATAAAGTGTAAAACCTTCTCACATCCTTGCCCTTCCTTGTGGGCCTTTGCTCTTTCATCTGTCCACATCCGCATGTGATCGGCTGAAGGAATCTATGGAAATAAGGATGTTAATTGAATTGAGTGAGTGTGTTGACTTTGAGCTAGAGAAAAACATTGTATTGGGGGTCTCCTAAGCAGACATCAGTGGTGCTTGGGACCCTGGTACAGACGTGTGTAATTTTTAGATCATTTTCTCCAGCAAGGTCTGTCAGCCAAGACCTCTGCATAGAGGAAGTATGAATACCATATACACATGTCCTGCTTGGACCCTATTTTATTGCAAAATAAAGTGTGATGAGATTCCCTCCTGGCCTGAGTTGGGCTCCCATCTCTACCCTGGAAAGATAACCGATTACCAACAGGTTGGACATCCCTCCATTTGCTGGAACTCCCTCCAGGAGTTCTCCTGAACCCAACAAGCCCTCTTCTCGACCACCTCCTTCCTCACCTGACTCCTCCAATCGCCGCACCAGCCCTGGGCCCAGGAAGCCTTTAGATGTAGATGTTGACCTCTATGTTTCCCACATTTAGGCTGAAGGCTGAAATTCATGTGAATCAAATATCAGTTAAATGTAGCATTTAATAGAGATTAAATGAAACTTTTTGACTGGTCTCTGAAATTTCTACCTCCTTGCAACTAAACACACACACACACACACACACACACACACGCACGCACACACACACACACAACCCACAAAGAATAGTGCACCCTCAACAATGTGGTTTGGCAGCAGAGACAGGAAAGAGCATTCTGCTGGCCCCTCTTTGTTCCTCTCCAGAGCACCTAGCGAGGTGCAAAAGCACAGTACACGGTGGAGCGCTAGGCTTGCAGATCAGGTGCCCTTAATCAACAGCGGGGCAAGATCGCATGCCGAGTGGCTGGTCACCTGCTACCTCAGTCAGCTTCTCACTGGAGCTTTGGGTGCATGAAATCTCCCCACACCCACCCGAATCAAAGTCTTTGTTCAACCCAATCCATTCTTTCAAATACTCTGTATTGATGTAGTATATTTATTAAGTTAATTGCATCAGTGTTTTGATCAAATCATTATATGCCAAATCTAAGAAGGCAAAGATCTCTACAGGACTTGTTTTGAAAAAGAGCAGCCCTCAATCTTCCCTGCCCCACCCAATTCCCTCTCTCTAGGAACCATTTTGAATTGTTTCATCTGATTGTTGATCTCTAAGTAGCCTTCTTCGATAACTACTTGTTGGTTTCCAGTTTTAAACTTTCTGTATTAACTTCCTACTACAGAGGGTGAGAATTTGTTTCTTTGCACACAGCTGCCATTTACACCAGCTACAAATAAATGCACACATGTTTGTGTGGGGAGAGGGGTCCCCGTTCCCCAATATACCTATATAGTGATTTTTGTTAGATTAATATTCGCTGTCACATCATTATGCTCCTGTGAGCTCTGTTTTCACATAAGCCACATAGTGTACTACAACTTTTTTCTTCTCTGCACAATACCGTAGTTCGGTTTCCCTGGCATTCTGTTACAATTTTGCTTACTTTCTACATATTTTTACTAATTCAACCTCCAAATCTCCCTGGTTTAGTAAATCTCTCAGTATGATCACAGACACTAAATGTTCTATCCATTTCATTCATTCAACCATTTTCTTTTATTAGAGATGATTGTTAAAGCTTGGGACAGTGAAACAAGGAAGGGTTTAGGCTAAAAGAAGCAACAGGAAAGAGACGAGGCAGGGAAATGAGTGTAGGCTGGGCTGCTTTGGCTCACTAAGAAGTCAGAGAACAGGAGGCCTTGAGGACAGGTCCCGGGGGTTAGCCCTGGATGAATTGCTGCTGCCCATTGCTTCCTGGTTACAAGTCTCCAGGGGTCCCTGAGGGAGGGAGAGCACTTGTTGGCACCTTCGTTTTGAGGGTTTTAAAGGCTGGGAGTTTAGGGGAGGTCATTTCATCATTTTAAAGAGGTTTCGTCTAGAACCCTCTAAAGGCCAGGAGGATCCTTCTTGGGGTTTCCTTTACCTCTCTACTTTGTCACCTCCTGCATTGTCTATCCTATGTCACCTTTTTATTTATTTATTCCTTTTGTGTTCTTTTGGTTGGGTACTTTTCTGTAATATCTCCCTGGGAAATGGAATATGGAAGGTAAATTTTTTCTAGGGTCGTGCATGCATGAAAATGCTTTTATTCTCCCTTCGCATTTGATTGGCATGTGTATAGAATTCCAGGTGAATGCCATTTTCCCTGGGATTGTGAAAGCTGTCGTCTCTTTGTTTTCAGTGTCACTATTGAAAGCCCAAAACATTCTGATTATCAACATTTTGTATGAACACTTTTTTTTCTCTAGAAGCTGGTCAGATTGTTTCTTGGCTTCTAGTAATTGAAATTTCATGGTGATGTCTGCTGGTGTGGGTCCATTTTGTCTACTTTGCTGAATGCTCAGTGGACCTTTTTTATATGGGAACTCATGTCCTTTGAGTCTGGGCCATTTTCATGAATTTTAAAAAATTCTGTCTCTTCCATTTCCTGTTCTCTCTAGAACTCCCTGTTATTTAGATGTTATTCACTCCTGACCAGCCCTCTAATTTTCTTATCCTTTCTCTCCCAATTTTTTCTTTTTGTTTTACTTTTGAGATTTCTTCAACTTATTTTCCAAACTCTCTAATGTATTTTTTAAGTTTCTACCATCATGTCTTTAATCCAGAGTCTTTTTAATTCTGAATTGTTATTTATGGCAGTACCCAGCTTGTATATCCTGATGACAGCATCCTCTAGTCTAACCTTTACACTATTCCTGTGGGTGCTTTGTATAGTCTCTATTCCCTCCAAGTTGCTATTTTTCTGGCTTGCTTGTTTCTTACTGTTTTCCAAATAGTGCATTTACTCCAATGTCCTATGATTCTTAGCTGTCTGCTCAGAGTGAAGACGAGGGGTCTAAAAAGCCAATTGGAATCTCTATGCACAGGCCCGGAAGGTGGCACTTTTAGATCTGATTCCCTCCAGCTAATCCAGATGGGAGGATGAAAGTATGACTGTCCTGAGCTCCAGGTCGGGGAAGAGGAGGAAGAGCTTAGCATTCAGGGTGTACAGCTTCGTTTACACTCTGTTTGCCATCTAGTACCCTGCCCCCAATGGTGCCAGCTGTCTCCTGAGCCGGTGACCCTTGGTTTTACCCTCCCCAAAGACTGGCTGCCACCAAGGTGGTGGGGCAGGAAACGTTCTCAACTGTGCAAGGGCAGGAGGGCCTTTAAGGATCAAATTCCTGCTTGTTACTCCACCTTCCCCCTGCTTCCTAAGGTACCAGTGCTGCTGATCCCGAGGAAGGAGGTGGTGTGTGTGTGTGTGCGCGTGCAATCTGACTTGTTTTATGGCTTGCCTATAAAACAAGCTTTTGATCCAGCTTTCTGAAATCAGTTAAGTTACTTACCACTGCTTTTTGGCTTCCAAAATTGTCAATATTGTCTCCTCTCCAATTCTTGTGGGCTTATACATTTAAAGGAATATATTTTACCATCTTTGCCATCATTTAGTGAGCTTAAGGAGGAAGTAAATGTAAATGTTTATATTTCATTCTCATCTCTATCCAGAAGTCCCAGTGCAGCCTTCCTTATATTAAACATGCTTTCCGTCTCTACTCTTCCCAACAGTTTGCTCAAAAGCTTGGGAAAGCTGCCTTTCCCTCCAGGTGTAGCTTGCCAACCTGTCCTTCCCAAACCCAAAGCCGTCTGATGGACCCCGCAGAGGCCAGCCGGCTACCTGCTCTCCTTCCCTAGGGGTCTCAAGCCATAAGCCAGAGTACAGCACGCAGTCAGGACAGCAGGCAGGACAGTGGGGCTAGACACCGGGGATCTGGAAGAGGAGACATGGTCCCCATCACCTTCCTCACTGAGAACCAGGCGGCCTCAGATTCTCATGCGGCCACCTTGCATCCAGGACACTTGTTTTCTGATTGGTGTTTCATTTTTTCCCATCTGCTTAGTCATTTAGAAACAGGAAAAACCCCAGCCGTGTACTTGCCTTTGGCTGCACGTAACAGAAACCCCAATCGAGACCAATTAAGTGACATGAACATTGTTTTAAGTTACATAGTTGAAAGTCCGAAGGCGGGATAGCCTTCCGGGCTGGTCGATCCAGCTGTTCTACAGTGTCATCGACAACTCAGTTCTTTCAGGCTTTCCCTTTCCTTCCAGTTTTTCTCCATTCACACTGTTCTTGTCTCATTCTAAAACCAGTTCCCCTCGTGGGCGATGGAAGACTATGCCCAGTGTGTGTGCACAGGGCAGTGTGGACAAAGAGGGCCACGTTTGAACCCTGACAAGCTCAGGGGAGGCCTGTATGGCAGCCTCACAACACAGAGACCTAAGGTAACCACATAGGATGGTCTGAAATGAAAACTTCTTAACTCCCCTAGACAGGTAGCTCAGTTGGTTGGAGCATCATCCTGATAACCAAGGTCGCAGGTTCAATCCCTGGTCAGGGCACACACAAGAATCAACCAATAAATGCATGAATAAGTGGAACAAGAAGTCGATGTTTCTCCCTCCCTCTTTTTCTCCCTTCCCCTTCCTCTCTTGCAAATCAATAAAATTAAACAAACAAAAAAAACCTTTTTTTTTTTTTTTTGGTCAACCCCTCCCTTTTATCCTCTCCCCCCACAAAAAACAAAAACAAAAACAAAAACAAAAAACAAAAAAAAACTTTATTAATTAAAAGTTAGTCATGGCAGGTAGTCATGTCCTAGGCTGCTATCTTCCTTGACAAAGGTCAATCTTTACCTTAAATGAGCCTGTCTGTTGTCTTTTTGCCTCTATAGCAATATAGCTTTGGAAAGTCAAAGTAATCCCCTTTTTTTCAGACCCCTCAGGGCACAGTATCCCACTAGAGCAGGAGACCACAGAACTCCTCCTGGTTATCTTGTTCCCCACATACCAGCTCCATGTGCTGTAAATGTTCATTGTTAGCTGTCCTATACTTACCAATGTAAAAGAAGTATTTGTCTTTTCATTTTACTCTTTATCCAATCTCAGAGAACTGCCTGCTTTGCTTTCTTCTGCCCCTTAATCTACCACCAATGATTTTCAGGTAACACTCCTTACAGCTCCTCCCCTTATTCTATTGTGTAAAATAATCTGCAAAACTGCCATTCTCTTGAGCATGTTCTCGATCCATTGAGATTTTGCTTCCTGGCAATTGTCTTCAGTTTGGCTCAAAGAAAGACAAGAAGAAAAGGAACAAAATTCCGTCTTTTCATTTTCATTGTATACCACATGCCAGCCATGTCTGCTCTGATAACTGTTAGCAGAGAATGGACAATGGGCTCAGGTCTTGGAGGTCGAGTAAGAGTTAGTCAGGAGACCAGGACAGGGCAAAGCAAATGAATGTCTTAAAACTAGAGGGATGGCAATAGGACCAGGACAGAAAGAAGAATTTTCAGGGGACATGAAGTAATTGGGAAATGAAGAGGGAGGAAGGACCAGTGGAGGGAGATTTGGGGGCATGGGAACCTGGAGGGAGAGAAAAGCCCCCTTAAGACACTACATCAGTCAAGCCCTATTGTGACTGAATTGTTCCCTCTCCACCCCCAAAAAATTCTGTGCAGTCCTAACCCCTAGCACTTGTGAATGTGACCTTATTTGGAAATAGGGTCTTTCCTGATGTAATCAAGTTAAGATGAGGTTATGCTGGAATAGAGTGGGCCCTTAATCCAATATGACAGAATTTAGAGTTTCTGATCCTCCAAATTGCCAGGAGTGGGAGAGGGATCCTGAGACAAAGGAGTATTAAAACGAGAGCGCTCATCAGGGCTGACTTTGATGTGAGAGCCATTTTCTTGCTCACCTCCGTAACTCCTCATAAAACATGTTTCTTCCAGAGAACTGTGTTAATCGGGTTTTCTTATCCCTGCTAACCAGCTGATGTTCAACCAGCTTCTTGGTTTCCCTTCCCCCATTAGATTGGGTCTTAAGGATTTGGGGGATGGTGGGATTGGACTTGGAGACCAGGCCTCAAACCCCGCCAGCTGCTCCAAATGCCCACGCAGGCCTTGCCTCAGTTTTGTTTCTGCGTCTGGGGAGGTTACCCTGCTTGTTCTTAACAGCCCAGAACTCCCTCTGCATTTTAGATGTAGGCTTTTTTTTTTTTTTTTTTTTTTTTTAAAGAAAAGGCTAGCATATTATTATGGAAACCATCCAGGTACTTTATTACATCATAAAAGGCATGACATTTAATATCCAAATGAAATAATAAGAATTGGAAAAATATGCCTTAGAATAGAGCAAATAACCAAATTCCAGTTAAAAGCTCTTAAGATTGCTATGTCTCCTATCAGTTTTCATCTATGAAGCAACCATTTCCAAGGACAGAGGACTCGGAAGTATCATAATAGTTCTGATACAGAACAAAAGGCCATCCATTATGATCACTTTCCTGAATAAGCAGGGCTTTCTTTCTCATTTAACTGTAAAAATGATGGAGTAGTGGCCTCCAGGAGGAATGTGAAATGCTTTTTAATTAAAAGATACATTTGAGAAAGAGGATTTTATTTATAGATGATCACAATCATATAGTCAAATTAATGAATCATGTTAGGTTGGTGTCCAGTTAATCATATTTTCTTATTTTAAGAATTCTCACAGCTTCCTCACCATACAGATTAGTACATATTAAAGTGGTTAGAGCTGGGATTTTTCTGAACAAATGAAATGGAAGATCCCTGTTACAAAAAAAGAAATAGTTATAATAACAAAGTTACAATTACTACCAGTTTTTGAGCTCTTACCATGCCTGACCCACATGGATGAACTTATTTCGTCTTCACAGCAGCCCTGTGGGGTGTGTTCTGTTACCCATTTACAGATGAAGCTCGGGTTCTATTAAGTGTCAAGCTGAGTTTGTCCACTATGCTTTTCATCCTCAGGGTTTAAGAAGGCTTTTCCCCAACTTATTTAAAACAACTCCAAGTTTTGATTTTAAAAAAAGCTGCAATTCAGGTATAAATTAATAAGACCTGGATTAAAATGTTGACCATGAGACTAGAAAAAGAGAACATTTAACAATGAAGTTATATGTTCTCCCTAAATTGATATGAAAAATTAACACATTCCATATAAAAAAATACATATTTTTGTTTGTTTGATTGACTGACTTTGGAATTAACTAATTCTGAAGTTGTACAAATAAACATGCAGGAATACCAGGAAAATGCTAAACAGGAAGAGCATTGAGAAAGGACTATCCTAAGTGATTGTCAAGAACTGGGAAGAGCCCTAACCAGTTTGGCTCAGTGGATAGAGCATGGGCCTGCGGAGTCAAGGGTCCCAGGTTTGATTCCAGTCAAGGGCATGTACCTTGGTTGTGGGCACATCCCTAGTAGGGGATGTGCGGGAGGCAGCTGATTGATGTTTCTCTCTCATTGATGTTTCTAACTCTCTTTCCCTCTCCCTTCCTCTCTGTAAAAAAATAAAACATATTTTTTAAAAAATAAAAGAACTGGAGAGAATCAGAGACAGTACCCTTCTTGCAAGCTAAAAGTTAGTCTGGCACCATTACATGGCTAGTAGGAGACATGAGATGCTGGGTAAAGTCAAAGTGTCAGCATTATCAACCTTCTTTTCTTTTTTAAATCCTCAACAGAGGATATGCTTATTGATTTTAGAGAGGGCGGATTGGAGGGGAGAAAGTGAGAGAGAGTGAATTTGAGTGAGAGAAAAGACATCAATATGAGAGAGAAATATCAATTCATTACCTCCCGGATTCTCTCTGATCAGGGATCAAACCAGCAACCTAGATATGTGCCCTGACTGGGAATTGAACCCACAACCTTTTTGGTGCACTCCAAACCAACTGAACCACCTGGCTGGGGCAGCATTATCTACTGTTTGTATGGGTTCCCCAAGCCCTAATTCCAACAGGTGACACCAAGAGGGCCAGTTGGGTTACATTAAGAGGCAGAAACTGAGCTTAGGAAGCCCAAATCTTTCATAACTTTTGCTTTCAGGAAACACTCTTTCACTTACAAGGCTGTTTGCTACACACATACCCTTGAAAAAATAGCCCAGAACAAAGTCATCTTCAGTTCAAAAGATGTAAAAAATGCAAGAAACCCTAAGACAATTGTCTCTCAACAGATAGCACAGCATATTATACAACCTCTATAATTAACACAGGTCATGAAAAGACAAACAAATGGAATCCTATATAATAAAGATGCAATATGCAAATTGACCATCACACCCTCACACAAGATGCCTGCCCCCATGTGGTCAAAGATGGCTGCCACAAGATGGCCTGCAGGGGAGGGCAGTTGGGGGTGACCAGGCGTTCAGGGGAGGGCAGTTGGGGGCGACCGGGCCTGCAGGGGAGGGCAGTTGGGGGTGACTGGGCCTGCCAGGGAGGGCAGTTGGGGGTGACTAGGCTGGCAGGGAAGGGCAGTTGGGGGCAATTGGGCTGGCAGGAGAGCAGTTAGGTGTTGATCAGGCTGGCAGGGGAGTGGTTAGGGGGTGATCAGGCTGGCCGGCAGAAGCAGTTAGGGGCAATCAGGCAGGCAGGCAGGCAGGCAAGCGGTTGGGAGCCAGCAGTCCTACATTGTGAGAGGGATGTCCGAGGGGTCCCAGATTGGAGAGGGTGCAAGCTGGGCTGAGGGACACCCCCCTCCAGTGCACAAATTTCATGCACTGGGCCTCTAGTAGATATAAAGATCAAAATAAATCCAAATTATATGGGAATTAGAATTTGATAAAAGTGTCTTATCAAATTGTTGGAAAAAACATGGACTTTTCAGCTCGCTTGGTTGGAGTGTCATCCTATACACCAAACGGTTATGTGTGTGATTCCTGGTCAGGGCACATATTTAGGTTGTAGTTTTGATCCCCAGTTGGAGCCCATATGGAAGGCAACCAATCAATGTTTCTCTCTCCCCCTTCCCCTTTCTCTAAAATAGTAAATAAACATGTCCTCGGGTAAGGATTTAAAAAAAGAAAATTCTGCCTCCAGCCTGCCCTACAGATTTTGGAGTTGACAGCCTCCACAACTGTGTGAGCCAATCTCTTAAAATCTATCAATTTCAATATTTCTCTATTTTCTATATAGACTATCTATATATCTATATATCTATAATAAAGAGCTAATATGCAAATGGCTGACACGCCCTCACATTGTCACGCCATCACGCCATCACGCCATCACACCATCACACCGTAATTGCTCTGGGGAGAGAGGAATAGGGACCAGCCAGGCACAAATGAGCTCTTGAGAGAGGAATGGGGACCAGCCAGGCTGCAGCCCAGGAGAGGGACAAGCTGCACGCTCCATGGTCCCCACAGACCGGGGCGCCAGCGCCTGTGGCTGCACCTGCAGCCTGAGAGAGGGACAAGCCACCCGCCCTGCGGTCTCAAGGGCCTGTGGCTGCGGCCTGGGCAAAGCCTCCCGCCCACAGTCCCCTATGGCTGCAGCCGGCCCGGGCAAAGCCAGCCTGGGTCCCAGGTGCCTATGACCAGCCAAAGGAGGGAATCCTGGGTCCCAGGTGCAGGGTGAGGAAGAGGCAGTTAGGGGCAATCAGGCCAGCAGGGGAGCAGTTAGGGGCGATCAGGCAGGCAGGCCAGTGGTTAGGAGCCAGCGGTCCCAGATTGCAAGAGGCAGTCAAAAATCCCCCAAGGGGTCCCAGATTGGAAAGGGTGCAGGCCAGGCTGAAGGACCACCCCACCCCCCATGCACGAATTTCGTGCACCAGGCCTCTAGTATCTATATCTATAATAATCTATATGTATAAAGAGGTAATATGCAAATTGTCTGTTATGGTGTCATAGTAACAACCGAGGCTGTGCACACATGGAGCACCTCTAGGTCTCCTCCCAACACCCTCCCCCGCCCCCGGAAGGCAGTGGTGGCGGCTCCCTCCTCCTGTGAAAGCGATGCAGCTCCCTCCCACCTCCCGCAGAATCGGCGCAGGTCCCTTTTGGCTCCCGTGGAAGTGGCACAGCTCCCTCCTGGCTCCCACGGGCACAGGCAGCTTGCTCCTGCCTCCCACAGAAGCAGCGCGGCTGCCTCCCCCCTCCCACGGAATTGTGGAATCAGCACAGGTCCCTCCCGGCTCCTGTGGAAGCAGCACGGCTCGCTCCCACCTCCCACAGAAGCAACAGGCTGCCTCCAGCCTCCCGCGGAAGTGGCGCAGCTCCTGTGGAAGCAGCGCGGCTCCCTCCCGCCAGCTCCTGCAGGCACGCTGCAGCTCCCACCAGCTCCCGTGGAATCGGCATGGGTCCCTCCTGGCTCCTGCAGAAGCAGCAGGGCTCACTCGCAGCTCCCACGGGCACCAGTGGCTTGCTCCCACCTCCCACAGAAGCAGTGCAGCTGCCTCCCACCTCCCACAGAAGTGGCGCACCTCCCGCGGAAGCAGCGCAGCTCCCTCCTGCCAGCTCCCGTGGAAGCGGGGGCAGCCTACTGCACACAATATCGCGCACTGTGCCACTAGTTAAAGCATAACATGCTAATTAGACGGGATGTCCTTCTGGACGAAGCTGGGGCTGTGAGGGAAGCCCAGGTCCTGGGTACCTACCAGCGGCCGGAGGGAAGCCCAGGTACTAGGTGCCAGAGGGAAGCTGGTGCCGGCAGCCGGGGGAAGGAAGGCCTACTCTTGTGTGAATTTTGTGCATCGGGCCTCTAGTGTAGATGGTTGGATGGATAGATAGATAGATAGATAGATAGATAGATAGATAGATGTTTGTTTGTTTGTTTGTTTCTCTGGAGAACCTTAATACAATGGGTTACCGGCTATTATACATATCAAAATATATCCCTACAATTCATTTATTCATTGCAAAGGGCAAAAAGGGAACTTTGCAGTGGAGACATAGAAGGTATCACCTTCACAGAGTGATCACCAATAATGGGGGAACCCAATATCATAGGCCTCCTGATGTGATGCACTAAAAATGCATCCTGATGTGATGCACTAAGAATGACCCGATATCATCGATGTAGAAATCCTGCCCAAAATGAACAACCCAATTCTAATCAAGAAGAAAGCTGACTGTAATCATGAGGAAACAAAGCTAAAATGGAACAACAATCTACAAAACAAATGGCCTGTACTCTTCAAAAAGACATGTCAACTAAATGCAAAGTGCAATCCTGGATGAGAAAAACAAATTGCTATAAAGGATATTACTGGATAATTGGTTAGATAATAAAATGGCATTGTGAAATCTCCTGATTTTGATTAATTATACTTAGATAAGAAAATATCTTTGTTCTTATTAGAGAAAGAAGAGAGAGAGTAGAGAATAAAATCAAGGAAACAGCCCTGGCCGGTGTTTCTCAGTGGTTAGTGTGTTGGCCTGCTCACTGAAGGGTCTCAGGTGCAATTGCCTGTCAAGGGCACAAGCCTCAGTTGTGGGTTCGCTCCCTGCCCATGGTCAGGGTGCAGGCAGAAGGCAACCAATTGATGTCTCTCTCTCACATCGATATTTTCCTCTCTTCCCTCCCCACTTCCCTCCCTTCTGCTCTCTCTGAAAAGCAATGGAAAAAATATCCTCAGGTGAGGATTAACAACAACAACAAAAAAGCAAGAAAACAAATGTATAAAAATGGCTAAAATTGGCAGAGGGTATATGGAGTTCATTGTACTATTCTTGTAAGTTTTCTGGTATCAGTTTTTTCAGAATAAAAAGTTTAAATTAAAAGAAAAAACATAAGCATTGTAAAATTTAAAATCCAATATGAACAAACCTGCTTTGAAAAGGCAGACATAAGATTTCCAATTCATTTAATTATTTGGCAAATTTTCTTGTGCCTCTGCTCCACTGCTTTAGGCATATAATCAAGGTGAAGTAAGATATTGTTGTAGTGAGCTGCCCACTTACCCTTCCCCAGCTATCTGATTCCTGGGGTGCCCACTTCCTGTTTACTGATATAATCAGTATCTATTCAAGGCCAGGTATTGGGTGGCTTGATATAAGAGCTGTTTTTTAAAATGCCTATACTTGTAGTATATTTTTCTCCCTTTACCTGTTTATTCCAAATATTTCTTGAATTCCAGTTCATTCTGTCTTAAAGATCTGCTCAAGTACATTTCTATACTCAACAACAGGGCATCTGTGCCATTGTTAGGATTTTAGCACATGCCTGTCAGTAGCAGAACCAGCCCATCAAGGGGCTCAGCTCAGGAGGAGACATGCAGTGAGAGAGACACAGGGTTAAGCTCTGGGAGATGGAAAGAGAACCTGACAACAGGGATGTAGCCACAAGCTCAGGTTTCAAGGGCAGGCTTTGGGACCCTTCAAGTTGCAGGGGACAAGGTAAGATCCCAGTCCTGGAGGAACAAGGTCTCTAGACAAAAGAACTTAGAACAGGAGTAGAAACAAGATGAGGATGCAGGTGCTAAAATGCTCCTACCAAACAGGGCACTGGTCTCAAAAAGATATGCAGATATCCCTTCCTTGAGAAGGAAGAGGAGATCCATATAGGATGAGCTGCCAGACTAATATTGTCATAAGCTCTTGAGCTCACAGCTTCTTCAGCTATTTTGGTTACCCTTTGACCTTTGCCTTCATTGTCCTTCACTCACCCCCACCTCATCCCTTCTCAATTTCCCCATAGACCACTCATTTAGAACTGTGTCGACTCAGCTTAAGTAAGGGTGTCCTCTGGGACTACAGAGGCATTGAATGTTTTTGTTTTATTTTTGTGTTTTTTTGGCTGAATGGGATAGCTGAGTCTTAAAATCAATATTTAACCACTGATCTTTCAACTGTCTCCATAGTTTTGCCAGTGGTTGCCAGGGATTGGGGGAATAGAAGAGCACAGAGGATTTTTTAAAAATTCTTTATTGTTTAAAGTATTACATATAGTATTACAATGTAGGGAAGCATGGGACTTGGTTGGAAAGTTCATAAGGAGGACATTCTGAAAAAAATGAGTGGGCTGAAAGCAGCCCATCTTGTTTATCGGAATTCCAACTTAGGGGAGTGCTGAAGGTGGTGCCCCTAATTATTCCTTGACCTTTCCAAACAAGTATGTGCATGTGCAGACCCCCAGGTGTTTGCTGGAATCCTTATGCTTAATCTCTAGGTGTCCTTGCTTAAAGGACACTGCAGACACATGTGTTCTACCCTACTGATTGTGTCTAAAAGATAAACTTTATCTCAAACGGCTGTTACAATAAAAGCCTAACAAGGCAGGCAATGGAGGCTGTCTAGTTCCTTTAGCCAGGTAGTCCCTTAGCCCTCTCTTTCACAGCAAATGTTGTGTCAGAGTAATCATTCACCCATCACTCAGGGTCTGCTGGTCAGCCCTGGCAAAGTGGTGCCCGTGTGAGGACCAAGGAACACAACGAGACATGGCAGAAACCTTGAACACAAAGAGGAAGGAAATGAAAATAACTGTGCAGTAAGTCATTGGAGCTCGCTTGGGATTTCCAAGTTCGAGGGGATTGTTTCTCAGCTAAGGTTTCACAATAGGACAGCAGCTGTTCACCAAGTAACAGATTTCTTTGTTACTGAAACAATTATTAAAAGCAAATGGTGCCTCAGTTATAGAAGAACAATTAAAGAGCCTGTTGCAGACTGTTATAATTTACTAGAGGCCTGGTGCATGGAATTCGTGCACTCAGGGGGGCTCCCTTAGCTCCACCTGCACCCTCTCGCAGTCCGGGAGCCCTTGGGGAATGTCCAACTGATCCATCGGACATCCTTAGGGCTGCCATGGAGGTGGGAGAGGCTCCCACCACTGTTGCTGTGCTCGCCAGCTGTGAGCCCAGCTTCTGGCTGAGCGGCACTCCCCCTGTGGGGGCACACTGACCACCAGGGGGCAGCTCCTGCATTGAACGTCTGCCCCCTGGTGGTCAGTGCTCGTCATAGTGACTGGTCATTCCACCTTTTGGTTGATTTGCATATTAGCCTTTTATTATATAGGATAATACTTGGTTCCCTGATGCTGCAACATTAGGCCTTGATCTCTGGGAACAAGTAGGTAGGAATTTAAAAAGAAATCAGGCCCAGGGAAAACGAGTGCCCTTGTCATCATTAACTATGTGGGCTCTTGTTCGAGCTGCACTATGCCCACTTCATACTGAGGATCAAAGCCTTCAGAACACCAGGAGGATTTACCACCGCCCCCTCCTCCTGAAGTAGAGCCTATAATACCTAAGGCCCCACCGTCAGAGGAACCCTTTCCTGATCCTCCCCCTCTGCTCATCGACTAGTTCCTTAGTTATGGGATCATGTATCAGGCAAGCTATATTAGAAGGAGAGCTTTTGGCTTGCCCAGTTATGCAAGATCAGCAAGGTAATTGGATGCATGAACCACTCTCCTTTAATACCTTTAAAGAAATAAGGAAAAGTATTAGAGAAAATGGGGCTAACAGTCCATTTACAAAAGGACTCCAAGGCGAGGTGAGACGAGGCAAGGCATCTTGCCTACACAGCAGGAAATGGGGGAAATATGTGCAGATAGGACTGTGATGCACTGGCAGGTCCCTGCTCTCTCCCGCTTCTAGCTGCAGCCCTGCATCAGCCTTGGGAGCAGGGCTTCTTAAGTTGCTTGTTTAATGACTCTGACTCACCACCTGAGGCTTGTTTTTGTTCTAATTTCCATTATTATAGAAACCTTATCTTTGAGTCAGGGTAAGAGATAAAAACGGGAGCATCGAATGGGTTGGGTGGGGGCGGCTGGAGATTAAGGCTGAGTGGGGAGAAGCAAAGGGGAACATAAGCCCTTATAAACCTTCCACCTTTGCCTGAGAGGGCTTGGCTAGCCAGGAATGTGGAGCCCTCTTCCCTCGCTGTGGGCTGCAGGGGCAGAGGGAAGACAGAATCTCATCTGGAAGGGAAACTGCCCACACAGGCCTGTGTACCTGCCAGGCTTGGTGGCTGTAGGTCCCTGGAGTCCCTCTAAACCTGCAAGTCCTTGAGTCCTGAATCAGGTGGGGCTGTACTAAGGGCAACTATAAATCCTATATAATAAAAGGCTAATATGCAAATCGACTGAACAGCAGAATGACTGGTTGCTATGATGTGCACTGACTACCAGGGGGCAGATGCTCAACACACAAGCTGCCCCCTGGTGGTCAGTGCACTCCCACAGGGGGAGTGCCAGTCAGCCAGAAGCTGGGCTCACAATTGGCAAGCACAGCGGCGGTGGCAGTAGCCTCTCCTGCCTCCGTGGCAGTGCTAAGGACCCCTTGGGGATGTCCAACTGCTGGCTTAGGCCTGCTCCCCGGGACATTCTCCAAGGGGTCCTGGACTATGAGAGGGCACAGGCTGGGCTGAGGGATCCCCTACCCCTCACCCACCAGTGCATGAATGTCATGCACCGGGCCTCTAGTTTAAAAATAAGAGGCTTAATTCTCCCAGGTGAGAGGAAGGGGGAAAGGGTTTACCCCACCTCTCCCTTTTCTTTCAGAATTTCTTTGTCCTTTTCAAATGTACTTAAATCTTTTTTGTGGCCATATAAGTAACTTGCCAGTCTTACAACTCAGGACTGTTTCCTCAAGGACCTGGGAGCCACCTCGTTGCAATGTAATCACTGAGGAAGATAACACTCTATCTCCCAGGTTCCTGGGAGCCGATGGCCTAAATTGTTACCTGACGCCACCTTGCGGAAACCTACCTCATTGATTTATCCGTGTAGCAGCATCAGAGAGAGATTGTTTTGTCTTTGCAGTCCCTTCAGCAGGTTGCCTATGATCCTCCTCTCATTCTGGTTTAATGCTTATTCAGTAATATAACTGTTTTCCACCTGTGTGGAGAGATTTGGGGGGTTAGGTATGGATTTTGTTTTCAATTATATTCCCCACACTTTGTACAGCACCAGGGACATGAATTTCATGTCAAGGACAAGCAGGAAGACATGGAAACCTCTCTATAGACCCAACAAAGGCAGTTCAGACCCAGCTCTCTGTGGCTTCTCTCCCAAATTCCTAGCCACTCACTTTTTATATCTGTGGGCTTTGAATCTATGGGGTTTAATCTACAGGAACAACATTTTGTAAGTGACCTGAGAGGGCTGTTGATGGTCGACATGCTTTGATTCCATCGCCAACCTGGGAGGCCAGGTGAATGGTATGATTCCTATTACCTGCATGGCCCCAAGGAGGCATCAAATCCTATGCTCACTCCTCACTTTGCTGCCTGCCCCTGGCTGTGGCTGTCCTCTCACTCAGCAAGCCAACAAAGTTAAAGAGGCCTTCCCACTGCACGGGATAAGAATTACCTGTCCCAGGATCCTCCCCCTCACGCCCCCCCCCCCCCCCCCCCCCCCGCTCCCCGTCCCTTCTCACCTCACCGTCCCTTCTCACCTCACCCAGGAAGGCTCTGCAGGCACACTCAATCTTAACCTCTTTGCTTTTTGCAAATGTCCACCAACACCTCATGTTTTGAGATGGAGTTTAGAAGAAGAAGGTGAGGACTAAAGAAGGGTGGATTGCTGGGGTGTTATCCAGCATCTAGAAGGGTTCAGGAATCTGGAGAAAGGCTGCATGTAAATTAATAGAGACTAGACATGAAATATAAATTTGAAAGGCATTTTGGGGAGCCAGAGGAGACCTAGCTTCAGTAACCAAGTTCTCTGAATCTCTGGACCCCTAGCTCTTTATTAACACAAATTGCTCTAAAGCAAAGCAGATATACATATCAAACGTTAAGGTTTGGTATACAGTAGGCATTGTCAGATTGGGGGAAACTGCCTTCAGCTGTTCAGCTGTTTGACCAGCAGGAGGTAATAACATGTAGATTTTCAGGTTTGGGGAAATGCTTTTAGCTATTCCAGCAGCAGGTATACTCAGCCATGTTGAATAAGCCCCAAGTTCCATCAACCTTTTGATGAAACTTCTTGCATTTATGACATGCTGGAATTAGCCTCCAGCAGTGGCTATGGAGAAAGTTATTTGAGAGCTGGGTGTGTAAGTGGAGGGCACCATGGGGGGCAGGATTTTAGGACATTCATGGGCCATGCATTTTGATGCACTAGATGATTAGATGGGAGAGCCATCCATCTTCAGTAGGGCCTTTGGGTTTGGGAATACAGGGCTCTCCACACCATTCTACTCTTCACCTTGATATTGGTGGTCCCAAATCTGTTACCTTTTTGGGGGGATACCTGGGACAATAAAATGAAGGGAAGAGATTAAATATACACATGGGCAATGGCCAGACCAGATATAACAGTAGCAGTTGCAGCAACCAGCTCAGGAATCTGGCCCACTATCTGCAAGTCAGACTTGCAGCAAGTCAGAACACTATCTCTAGCAGCCCATCTAGGAAGCTAAACAGTAGCCCCTCTGACAATTGGCCAAAAATGGCTAGGACTTGATTAATAACTGAAAGCTTCCCTCAGATTTGTCCCCACTTCCAACTTAGGAACAATCAGGAAAAGCTGAACATACTCGCTTAGCCAATCATCCAGGACACCCCAGTTCCAGTTAGCAGCCTCTCCAGGCCAGCAGCCTCCAACCAGGGCACACTGGGAGCCTCCCCTCTTTCCTCCAGGAAGCTCTCCCACTCCTCTGACTGCCTTGAGTCTCTGCCAACCACAAGTGATGGTAGCTGCCTCTCTTGCTAGGGCAAGCTCTGAATACATAGCCTCTGCTTTTCTCATTGGGTTGATCTTTGTTTATTTCCACAAAGAAAAGACCAACTTTGCTTGTCTCAGAAGAGAGAAGGTTCCTTCCAGGGTTGGAAATGGGTGAGGTGCATGATGGGGCAATGGCCTCCCCTCCTGCCAAAGTAAGTTTGTGGGGATGTGTCCAGGAGGCCAGGATGCTTTTCAGAACTGGGCATGATGGTCAAGGTCACCACAGGCAGAAGCTATGAAAGATATCATGCCAGTTTCCAGCTTGTGGCATAAAGGCCCTCTTCCTTCCAGAGTCCTCCCATTACCCTACCATCGGTCCTGCCACCTCATTCCAGCCTGGCCTCCCCGCGGGAGAGGGGATGAGGCAGGAGTCTGTGTGGTTTTCACATGTTATGAGAGCACCTCCCTCACATGCACAGTTACTGAGGCATCAGATCTGTAGGCATCATTTTGGAGTTTCGTGGGCAATGAACCTGGCCCACCTCCTTTGGAAAGCAAACAAAGGCCCTACTGGAAGTCCCCCTGGCAGAGCTGTAGGCAGTGTGCAGGTGGCAATAAGGGCTGGAGGTAGGAAGGAGAACACAATGAGAGAATTAGCAGGACTGTGCCTGGCAATGCCTTGGGGTAGTATGATGGCTGGTGATAGCGTTGGTCAGATACATGACCCAGGCAGACTCTTCTTTCCCATCCCAACCACCATGTTTAGACAGAGACTGAGTCAAGTTGCCAATAGAAACAGTGGCTCAGCCCTAGCTGGTTTGGCTCAGTAGATAGAGTGTTAGCCTGGGGACTGACAGGTCCAGGGTTTGATTCCAATAAAGGGCACATGCCCAGGTTTCGGGCTCGATCCCCAGTAGGGGGCGTGCATGAGGCAGCTGATCAATGATTCTCTCTCATCATTGATGTTTCTATCTCTCTCACCCTCTCCCTTCCTCTCTGAAATCAATAAAAATATATTTTTTAAAAAAGAAACAGTGACTCAGATCTCCTGAGATAGTTTCACGTACCTTCTCCAGCTCTTCCTTCATGAAATGAAATAACTTTCCAGAAAAATATTCAGAGATGTCCCTTGCTTTTATCTTTTATGCTAAGCCCTTAGGAGAAATACTATAATGTTACTAAAACTGATTCTCCCATGTTTTGGGAGAATGTTAACTCAGCCATGTGGGATGATCCAGGGATTATAAAGAATCATACATAACCAAGCCCCCAAATGTCAGCACCGATCAGAGATGAGATTGGACACTAAGTGTCCTTGCTAACTCCACTATTGTTGTTCTTTTGTTTGTTTTTGCTATTGGCCACAGAAAAACCCTGTAGTCCTCATAGAATTAAGGCACTGGGATGAAAAGAGAGGAAATGACAAAGCAAATGCTAGCAAGCATCTGTGTGGCTGAAAGCACCAGGTAACAGGGATGTTTAGGTTTGATCTTGTCATCAATGCGTAGCCAGAATCGATGGGGAGCTGTCCCAGTCAGATGGCGACAGCGGTAAAGTTTGCTTGGTCTGAGAATGTCTCAAAATGACACCCCTGTGGGTATTCAACCTGGTGAATGCACTAAGGTTCACTTTTGGACCTTTTTTTTTAAAAAAAAAAAATGCTCTGAAAAGCCCTCAGAGATGATGAGCCGAGCATTGTCAAACTCCGCTGTCTCCCATTACGTTCCCATCCCTTTTAGTATAATTACTGTGTCGAAGGCCATTATCAGCTGTGGGAGACTTTCTCAGCCTTTCTCATTTTTAACTGTCAGTCATCACACTGGAAATTTTTTCACTTCCTGTTCCATTTTTGTGCTTCTTCATCTTACTACTTCCTCGCTATCACTGACCCTTATTTTAGTGACTGCACTTTTCAATCAAATTAAAATTCCATTGAAGAGAAAACATGTGGAAGACAAACCTGAAACGTGCTTACCGACGGAGAAATGCTAAGCATCCAGACCCTGGCGTCCTTTACATTAGTGGCGCCTGGTGAAGGAAGCCGCCTCCCCTGACCTGGATACCAGTGCATTCTGCAGCACGCCGATTGCCCTAATGCTACTAAGATGCTCCAATAAAAGCAAGTTACCGATAGAGGAGCAGTTGGCTTAAAATGGGTTTTTATTAGGATGAGGCAACGTGCAGCGTTTTTCTTCATAAGAATAATTATAAGTCCTAGGCTGGGTCATGTTCTTTTCTCTTCTAAAGCCGTGTGTCCTCATTTGGTCTGGAAATGTCACAGAGAGCCTGAATGATTAATGGAGACGCTTAGGAGAGGCTTGGGGCTCTGCCAGCATTTCACGGTGCACTACGGGAACACAGTTAACCATTCCTAAGCTCAGCCTTGCCATCTCGCTTGCTCGTGATCCTGTCGCAGAATGCAATGCCATTTCAAAATGAATGAAGGTGACGCTTCAGGGGTTGGGACAGAACCAGCAGATGCAAAGCCGTGGTTGACCTGAGTGCTAATTGTCTACGGTGTGCAAAAGCCATCGACATTAGACATTTCCTACCAAAACGGTTTCTCAAGGTCAACGTCTTACCTCACTAAGCATCATACAAAATATTATTTTTAGGTTTCCCATGGCAACAAGCACACGTCCATCACAAGCATATTTCACGTGGCTCAGCCAGGGTTACTCCTGGGACTCGGCCCCGGTCAGGCGCAGAGCACATCTGTCTCACTCTCTCTTCCTTATCACTTGTTCCCCTACGAGCACAGTACATTGCCTCCCTTTCTGCTGCCTCTGCAGCCGAAAGTGTAAGCATACAGAATATCAAGTCCTTCTGCCCGAGAACCAGTCGTGGTGGTAGTATCCCCACTCACCAGCATCACCAACCCAAATTAAGCTTTCCCTAGACTTTGCTGTTTCTCCCTGCACTTTGATAGTCACTGCTAGCATGTAAGACTTTCTTAACTCCAGATGGTCCCTGACCAGCCTTGGTATCACTTAGAGTTTCTAGACTCCTAGTCTTGGATCTGCCCAACATCACAGCTCCCCATACCTCACTGTGGACTTCTATCCTCAATGAGACCAAAGGGAGTTCCTGGGCCAGGCCAGGCATGGCGTGAAGTTGCCTCAGAGTCATCATGAAATCCCCAAGAGGCAGCCTCCCAGAACCCAGGTGATTGTGACGGCTGTTCTCTCTAGTCCAGTAGTTCCCGAAGTTCCTGACCAGCATCACCTGAGAACTAATTCAAAATGCACAACTGTACTCAATCAGAACCCCTGGGCATGGGGCCCAGAAATGGGTGCTTTAACAAGCCTGCAGGTGATTCTGATACACAGGGGAAATGGGCAGAGGACTTCAAGGCTTTGCTGATGTGGCGTGCCCTTCATACACCTGCTTGTCACTAAGAGAATGCACAGGCCTCAGCTGGCCCACTGGGCTGGCAGGCCCTGCCCACAACCCTGGTATTTCTGGACTGGATCAGTAAGTCATCCAGATACCCAAAGACAACAGAGATTTCTTGAAACAGGACCCTCACGAAGACAAAGGTGCTACAGCACCAGCTGCATTATGTCACCAACACTTCCTACCCTGGCTGGAAGGCATCATGCTCCTCTGTTCCAGGAAACAGACCATGTGGGAGTGGCTGCAAAGGACCACCGGATGCAGACCGTGGCTGAGCAAAGTTAGCCTGCGAAATCCAGGACTGTTTAATCTTATGCATCCAGTAATCACCAAGAAGGAACCCATTGCTTTGCATGTAATAAGTATAAAGAAGCCCAGCCGGCTTGGCTCAGTGATTGAGCATCAACCTATGAATCAGGAGGACGCTGGTTTGATTCCTGGTTAGGGTACATGCCCAGGTTGGGGGCTTGATCCCCAGTAGGAAGTGTGCAGGAGGCAGCCGATCAATGATTCTCTCTCATCATTGATGTTTCTATCTCTCTCTCTCCTTTCCTCTCTGAAATCAATAAAAATATATTTAAATATACACTGAGTGGCCAGATTATTATGATCTCTGAATGCATAATAATCTGGCCACTCAGTGTATATCCTATATAATAAAAGGCTAATAATGCAAATTGTCCCCTCGACCAGGAGTTTGACCAGCAGGCAGGCCGGCCAACCGCCCATGTCTCCTCCCCCTGGCCAGGCTGGCCAGACCCCAGCCATGCACGAATTCATGCACCGGGCCTCTAATACATACATATATATATATGCTATACACACACACACACACACACACACACACACACTGAGTGGCCAGATTATTATGCGATCAGAGATCATAATAATCTGGCCACTCAGTGTGTGTGTGTGTGTGTGTGTATGTACACACACAGACTAGAGGCCCAGTGCATGAAATTCGTGCACTCTCTCCAATCTGGGACCCCTTAAGGGATGTCCAACCGCCCGTTTAGGCCTGATCCCACCTGGATCGGACCTAAATGGGCAGTTGGACATCCCTCTCACATTCCAGGACTGCTGACTCCCAACCGCTCGCCTGCCTCTGCCTGATTGCACCTAACCACTTCTGCCTGCCAGCCTGATCACCCCCTAACCACTCCACTGCCACCCTGATAGACGCCTAACTGCTCCCCAGCCGGCCCAATTGCCCCCAACTGCCCTCCTCTGCTGGCCTGGTCACCCCTAACTGCCCTCCCTGCAGGCCTGATTACCCACAACTGCCCTCCCCTGCAGTCCTGTTCCCCCCAACTGCCCTTCCCTGCTGACCTGGTCTCCCCCAACTGCCCTCCTCTGCCAGCCTGGTCACCCCCAACTGCCCACAACTGCCCTCCCCTGCCAACCATCTTGTGCTGGCCATCTTGTGTCCACATGGGAGCAGCCATCTTTGACCACATGGGGGCAGCCATCTTGTGTCTTAGAGTGATGGTCAATTTGCATATTACACTTTTATTAGATAGGAGATTATATATATATATATATATATATATATATATATATATATATATAGAGAGAGAGAGAGAGAGAGAGAGAGAGAGAGAGAGAGAGAAGTGCTCCAAGACATCTTGAAAGATATAGATTACAATAGATTCCAATCTCAAGTTAATAATTATTTTTTCAGCCTAGCTGGTTTGGCTCAGTGGATAGAGCACTGGCCTGCGGACTGAAGGGTCCTGGGTTTGATTCCAGTCCCGGGTTGTGGGCTCGATCCCAGTAGGGAACATGCAGAAGGCAGCCAATCAATGATTCTCTCTTATCATTGATGTTTCTATCTCTCTCTCTCCCTTCCTCTCTGAAATCAATAAATACTTATCATTAGTTTTCATTTAGTGACTTATGTACCAGACATTGTGCTAGGTGTTTCTTGGTTGCTCCTCAGAACAACTGTATGTGAACAATGTGTTGACGGAGCGATGTCAGACAGTGGAAGGAACCGGAGTCGGGGCACTTGGGTTGGAGGCTCAGTTCTGCCACTAACCACAAACTAACTGTGAAATAAGGGATAAATAGTGCTGGATTCCTGTTTTGGGTTTTTTTTTCTAATGGATTAATGAGAAAATGTTTATAGCTACTCAAAAAGTAAGTTTTGGTTATGACTAGTAACTCCCATTTTACACATAAGGAACAAAAATCTTGGAGAGGTGTATCAGAGGTTCTCAATGCTGGTTGCACATTCAAATCTCCTGAAGGGCTTTTTAAGAACCCAGTAATCCCCAAGTACAGCAGGTTGGATTGAAACCAGTGAGCTAAATGAGTTGCCCGCCATTACACAGCCGGCAGGTGGCAGGGCTGGGACTTGAGCCAGGTCTACTGACACTGAAACCCAAGCCCTGCTGAAGAGGCAATTCATGGAGCTCATCATGTAGGTAACACCTCTGAGGCGCAAGGCAGGTGTAGTGCGAAGATGCTGGCCTCCACTGGACTTCCATGTGACAATAGTTAATACTTGTCGCGGGAAGGATGGTATTTCCCAACAGATCCAGGTAAGCATCTGTCTCAGGTAGTGCTGATCTCAATGAGAGGGACCCTTGGGGAATAGAGTGGACAAAGTGTGAAGTGACAGAGAAGGATCAAAAGGTTGCCTTTTGATTAAAGGGATTACTGTGCCACTTAAAAAACAAAAGCAAACAACGTAACAAAAACAAAAAACACAAAACACCGCCTCCTGACATTACAAAGTGAGCTGTGTGAGTCACAAAGCACGTTCATATATTTTTTTCTCAGCTCTGCCCCTTCCTAGCTGAGTGTCTTTGGGCAAGTTACTTAACCTCTCTGTTTCTCCCTTTCCTACTCCAAAAAAATTGGGATGATAATAATTTCTGTCCTAAAGTGTTTCCCTGATGATTGGATGAGATAATGTATGTAAAACACTGAGAACAGGGACTGGCATATAGAAAGTGTGCCACGATGTCAGCAGTTATTAAATTCAGACTTCACAAAAACCTGGGCTCAATGTTTTACCCAAGCTAACAGCTGGTGATGCAGAGATAGTGTCAAATCCAAGTTTTCCAGTAGGTCTAAAGGTCCTCCCTTCTATAACCACATCTCATAGGTCCTATCTTTGCCATCTCTCACCTGAGCTCTTCAGGGATGCCTACCTGGATCGCTGTCTGTATGTCCTTCTCCATCTAATGCCTTCTTCCTCCTTTTTATCTGTTTGTTTTTGTCTTTATTTGTGATTGTAAAAGTAAAGTACTTCACTTTACACTATAAAGGTAAAACAGCAGTAGTGAAAATTGTGGGGTAAGAAAAATCCATCAAGAATCTCACTACAACTGGGTGGGTCAGTTGGTTGGAGCGTTGTCCCATACACCAAAGGGTTACGGGTTTGAGCCTGTTTGTATGGGAAGCAACAGATCAATGTTTCTCACATCACTGTTTTTCTGTTCCTCTCTCCCCTCCTTCCTGTCTCTCTCAAATCAATAAAAATAAACAGCCCTAGCTGGTTTGGCTCAGTGGATAGAGCACCGGCCTGCAGACCAAAGGGTCCCAGGTTTGATTCCGGTCAAGGGCATGTACCTGGGTTGCAGGCTCCTCCCTGGCCCAGGCCCTGGTCAGGGCTCTTGCAGGAGGCAACCAATCGATGTGTTTCTCTCACACTGATATTTCTCTCTGTCTTTCCCTCTTTCTTCCACTCTCTCTAAAAAACCAATGGAAAAATACCCTCGGGTGAGAATAAAAAAGAATCTGACATAAGGCCTTACTGCACGGTTATGTCCTAAGCACACAGTTCTTTCCATCATGGCGCTCATTCTTTAAAGTCCTAAGAGCCACCAGGAAAACTTGGTTACAGTTAAGATTCCTGGGCTCTAACTTCAAATGCAGAACAGGGACTGGAGACCTAGATATTTCTGGTAGCATCGTCTTTGAGAAATATCCTTGTGGCATCATGTACATTCCTATCGTATTTCTCAGAAACGTTTCACCACAAACCCCTTTCCTGGTTGCTACATGGGCTTCATAACTATAAATTGGCCTCTACAGGCTTTCCGCGGTCTTCATATTCACTGTGACAGTATGGGTGGTATTCTCCTAGCCCAGTGGTCGGCAAACTGCGGCTCGGGAGCCACATGCGGCTCTTTGGCCCCTTGAGTGTGGCTCTTCCACAAAATACCACGTGCGGGCACGCACGTACAGTGCGATTGAAACTTCGTGGCCCATGCGCAGAAGTCGGTTTTCGGCTCTCAAAAGAAATTTCAATCGTTGTACTGTTGATAGTTGGCCCTGTTGACTAATGAGCTTGCCGACCACTGTCCTAGCCCACCCAACTCAGAATCGTTCTGTGGTTGTGTTGATCTCAGATAAAGGGCATAGGAATACAACACTCAGTCAAGGGGATGAACGGTTATACACCTCTGGTGGAATCTTTCATTGAATCCATTTAAGCTGCCCAGACAGGTCTGGGTGGGATGAAGCCAAGAGGAGACCCAAAGTTGAGAAGCAGACCCAGAGTCTGAGCGGGATCAATCCCAGAATCTGAGCTGGGCAAAGTCAAAGTCGGGAGCAGAAGATTTAAGACTGCAGAAATTCCAGAGCTGGTGGGCGGAGCAGCTGGGAGAAGGCCTAAACCACCAGGTGTATGTGCCTGGGGCTCAGAATGTCAGGAGGCACTAGGAGAGAGGGCCCTGCTTGCCTTGCCTGGTCCCTTCTCTCTTAACCACATGGACCTTGACAACTGTTCAAGGGATTCTTCTGAGCTTCATGCTGGAAAAACCTTTTATGCTAAATGACCTGCTCAGGTTCATCCATCTGTCCCACTCCTCTGGATTTAAAAGGCCCTTCCTTTCCCTTGCCACATATTGTCTTGGTTAATTAATGCGATTATATCCTTGGCTGGATTGATGGGAGGACAAACGCCTTCTAAGGGAGAGGGATAGCCAAGTAACCTGGTGTTCCAGAGGCCTTATTTTCCATCTTCCCTCCCTCAATGTTGTCAACCACTAAAGATGGAAAGGGCCTTGGCTTCCGGGAGCACAGTTGTGCTGTGCATATCTGTCACAGGGACCCACTCATACAGAAAGACTCCCCCAGAAGCAAGATGGGCTCTCATCTCGTTGCCATGGAAGTCACCAAAGGCCTCCTGCTGTTCCCAGGCTCCTTGGCATTGCAGGTCCTGCCATTCAGACTCACTGAGGGTGAGCGTGCAGCGCTCAGCAAGCCCAAATGCTCGTTTATTAACTTACGGCAAAAGCAGTCACGTCTTCATTTCAGCTGATCAACAGAAAGCCATGATTTTAGAAAACCACATTGAGGTCAGAGTTGCACAGTGAATACAAAATTAAAGTAAAAAGCTAGAGGCTGTAAGGAACATTTTCACCAAGGCAGGGTCAGGGGATAAGTTCCTGTTCCTCACTCTTGAGGCCTGAGCATTATTTTATCCTGTCTGTGAACCCTCTTTCTCTCTGGCTCAGGGTCTCTGACCAGTTCCTTTCCCTTTTACCTTTCCCTTTTCAACGCCTCAAGCCAACTCTCAGAACTAAACTCGCCAGCTCTTGCTCCATCGTCAGCCTTCGGGTGGAGTCTGTGCCAACTTTCCATGCACTTCCTCACTAGGACTTGCTGGCTTTGTGATAGTTTCTGATAGCTTCTCTTTTTAGGCCAATTTCCCCTTCACCTCGTACTTGGCCTCCTTGCCTACATGCCCTTTGAGATCACATAATCAAGGGAGAGGAGGTTTGGACGTGTCAGGGAAATGCTGTCAAGCTTGAGAAACTGGTTTTGCAGGAAGCTTGCTGGGTGAGAAACAGGCTTCACAGAAAGGGCAATTGGCACGAAGAAGCCTTGAGTGTGTAGGAGTGTGTGTCAAAGTCCAGTTTCCTGCGTCCACATGTGGGCAGACTCCGGTGAGGCCGGTCTTCATCCACACAAAGCTTCCTGGTCCCGATTTCCAGGAGCTGATGATGTCACCGGGCAGAACTGCAGGACTGGCCGTGACCCTTTACTTACTTTCCGTGCCCTTTGCAAATGACAGCCTGCCACGGGGACTAGGCCAGGAGCCCCCACCCTGCCTTCACTTCTCTTATCTCTACCACAGGGTTTCTCAACCAGCACTGGTGACATTTTGGGCTGGATTCTTCTTTGCTGTGGGAAACTGTCCTGTGCATTGTAGGAGGCTTAACAGCATCCCTGGCCTCTACCCAGTCTAGATAGCAAACAACTTCCTGGTTTATGACAACCAGAAATAGCTCCAGACATGGATAAAGATCCTGGGTATGGGGGTAGGGGACCCAACCACCCCTGGTTGAGAAGCACGGATGTAATGGGGACCCTGTGCTTTCAAAATCACAGGGAAGAGGCCGGGAGAGAAAGCAGCCGACACTAATTGCCTCTCATTTCAGGTAGTTGCAGAGAGACTGGTGTGAGGGAAGTGTTGGAGTAAGCAGGTGTGTCCTGACTCAGAGGACTCAGATGGGCCCTTGCCTCTATCTCAAAACCCATTAAAGCTTTGTGCAGAAATCTGCCTTTTCATAGATTCTGGCCAGTTTTGGAGACCCCCCTGAAGGCTACCCACATCTATTATGTTTACTCATTGTGACTCAAACTAAACAGGATTTGGGAAAAAAAAATTTATTATTTTTTTGTTTTTTTGTTTTGTTAATCCTCACCTGATGATATTTTCCTTGTTGATTTCTAGAGTGGAAGGGAGGGATGGAGGAGGAGAGAAAAGGAGAGAGAGAGAGAGAGAGAGAGAGAGAGAGAGAGAGAGAGAGGTGAGAGAGACACAGCAATTGGTTATCTCTCTCATGAACCCTGACAGACCGGGGCTGGAGATCAAACCTGTCACCCAGGTATGTGCCCTTGACCAGGAATTGAACTATGGACTCTTCGTTGTGCAGGCCAATACTCTAACCACTGAGCACACCAGCAGGGTGGAAAAAAATGTTTTAAAGAACAAGACTTTTAGTTTTTTAAAGTTCTCAAAGCCAGAATTTACCCCCAGCATCTTAGGAAGTATTATTGTTGTTGATGTTGGCATGGCATGAACAACGTTGAGGATAATGGAAAAGAAAAATTCTACTCTTATGCTAGTCATCAAATCCAATAGCTTTCATTTTTTCATTTTCCTTCTAATCCTTAACCATACAAATACATGTTTTTCTCACACATTAAACTCTTGAGTAGATCCAACTTCAAATTCTCAATACTACCTTCTAAAGAACATTTATGGAATATGCAGGCATGGGTTGTTCTTTCCGTGTCTGAAGATACTTTGAAAGAAAAGGTGGACTAATTTGCAATCATTGATTCAGCGGTGGCAGAACATTTAGTAGAAGGCATTTAGGAAGGCAGCTTCCTTTTGATGACCCAGATGGGTCCACAGCACTCCACTTAATCATAGGACTTTAAACAGGTGACCTTAGGAAACAAAAAGAGCTCTCACTGTACAGATACTGTCATCCAGATATGCTGACTGGTCTGCCACGATAACCTGAAGAGTCGATGACAGGGCTGGGAAGAAACATCAGGCCTCCTGGTTCCCTGACCAGAGCTAATGGCCTTTCACCACACCCCCTTCCTTATTGCATGCCCATAACGTTTTCTGAGGGAAGGACAGTCAGAATGAAACAATATGTCTACGAGGAAGCACATACACAGCCGGTTTCCACAATGGGTTTTAATTTAATTTCCCACACTGCAAGGATTAAGGTTTGGGGTCTGTAACAATTAGTAGAAATTGCCCAAGACAGAAGTTAGGAAATATGGGTTTAATCTGGACTGCTAACACTAGCTGAATCACTTAACTTCTCTGAGCTTTGGTTTCTGAATTTGAGAAACGTCAGTAAGTCCTACCAACTATGTATTAGAAATCTAAAGAACATTCTGTCATTTGAACAAATAATCACCCACTTCAGAAATTTTATCATTTAAGAAAAATTTTGGTATGCAGAAATAGCATTATGTACAAAAAATACTATCACCCCTTTGTTCATAACTACCGTTTGTTAAGGCTGCTATGCGTGAGTGCTGCTGTGCTAACTGATTTATCTAATCGTCATAACAAGTCAGCGAGCGTGGTGGGTATTGTAGTGTTTATTGTACAAATGAGAAAACTGAAGGCCAGAGAGGAGAAAGTCCCACCCCAGATTACACGTGGTAGGTGGGAGGACTGAAGTCAAACTTCCACCACCTTTCTCGCAGCCCATTTTCCTTCCACTGTGCCTTGTTCTTGTTTGTATTAGCAGCCGTTTGGAAACAACCTAAACAGCCAATGATAAGGATTGATTTTAAGATTTTACAATGGAACATTTTCAGCCATTAAAATCCTGTTTCTTTTTTAAGTTTTTAATCACTTTTATTAAAGTGCTTAATAGAGCCTCCTCCCTAATAGAGATGGAGAGGCACCCGTGTAGAAGGAAAGGATGAGAACAGATGAGCTTGGGTGGAGGAGGGTGACAGCAGGGATGGACACCAGCCACCTTGTATAAGGCATTCACAGAGACGCCAGGCCAGTGGGCCAGCAGACAGCATAAGCATAAAGCCAATGAGAACCGACTATAAACTCATGTGAGAAGATACGTTGCTAGGATTTAGGTTTGGCTGCTCTAGCAGAGAATCTTCTATTTAACATGACTGAAGTATAATTTTCTTGCAGAGAAATCCAGGCAGGTTGTCCGGAACTGGATTCCCAGTCCAGAGACCCCTTCCTTCTATTATGTGCCACTGCCATTCACAGCACAGTTTCCATCTCCTCAGTCAAGAAGACTGTTCTAGTTCCTATATCCTAGTCAAGGAGATGGATGAAAGGGGAAGGAATGGAAGCACCCTTACCCTTTGGGGCTACAATTTGGACATTCTGAGAATCAGTTTATGCACACCCCATTGGCTAGAACTTGATCACAATACCACATTCAAGGGAGTGTGGGAAATGTAGTGTTTAGCAGAGCCACTGTATGCCCAACTGATGACCCCATTGCTACCAAATTAGGGGAATCTATGAGGATTGACAATTAGCCCAAAAGGCTAAAGGAAGACAAACAAGAAAAGAGTTATTATCCTGTTACCATATGTAGAAATTGTCAGAGAAGTGCTACTCATGAAAACACCAAAACATCCCCAAATCTATTTTACACTGCTCTACTTTTTATGGAGTTCTTATTTCACCTGCTTCGATCTCCATCTCCCTAAGAGACACTGAGTAAAGTCCTACCTTATCTCTCCAGGCTTCTTAGAGTCACATCTGAGTTGTTATTGGGTGGGACGCTGTGCTGAGACTGGACTGGAGATGACAAAGTTGTTGTTTTCAGTATAGTAAGCTTAAGAACCAGGACACAAGATTGCATATAAAGTTGAATCACAACTTTTATTCTTAAATGCACAGGAAATGTTTTGGAGGGAAACACCATTAGGTGAGTGCCTGTTTTTGATGTTAGGATAGTAAGTTTCTACACTTTTAAAAAAATTGTTTTCCAAAATGTCTAAAGTTTCTTTGATGAGCATCTATGAATTTGATGTTCAGAAATTTTTAAAAGATATTTTTAAAATAGATATGTTTATAAACCACGATCTTCATGTCAATTCTTATGTGAAAACAATGAATATAGTATATGTGAAATTGCTTTGAAAACTATAAGGAAAATTGAAAAAGCAAAAATTTTCAATGTGTCAAATTATCTAAAGAATGGACATTACTAGCAAGGCAGTGGATTGAGGTGTCACTGGTTCTTCAAATACCAAGGCAGATTAACTGTGCTCTGAAAGCTGAGGTTTGCTAGCACACAGGCTAATATTTACCATTTCACCTGTGAAGGGGTTCTGTCATTCTCTCCTTTCTTCAGACAGAGAAACTGAGGCTTCCGGTTATTAGGAAACTAGCCTAGATAACGTAGTGATCTAAGGCATAATTTTAAAAAAAGCACTACTGATCAAAACTAACCTGTCTAAACAGACTAATTACCAGTGAATAAGTAATAATAATAATAAAAAGTGAAGAGTTCTACTAAACAATGCACCAGGTCCAGCTTTCACAGGGGAATTCTATCTTCTATCTACCTTCAAAGATCAGATAATCCCAGCGGTCTTTAACAGTGTAGAGCATGGAAAAAGAAGGAAAATTTCCAAGGCCATTTTATGAAACAAGTGTCATTTTGATCCCAGTATTTGATAAAGATGGCACCAAGAAAGAAACCTATAGACCAATTTCACTTATGAATAGCAATGTAACAATCTTAAATAAAACATTAGCAACAGCACATTAAAAGTAATGCATCATTCACTTTATTGATGCAAAGTGAATTTGATCTCACTTTGCATCAATAAACAGACCCTTTATATGCTTAAAGTCTATAAAGTTGTATGTTGGTGCCAGTCGTATCTTACTCCACCTGTTAGCTACCATACTGCCTAAATAAGAACATACTGAATTTTTTAAGTGTGTTAAATACATAAGAATGTGTATCAGTCATAAGTGTAAAAGTTGGTAATTTTTCACCAATTGAGCAAACCCATGTGTAGCACGCATGTTAAGAAATAGAGCATTATCAGAATCCCAGAAGCCCTCTCATGCCCCCTTTCACTCTTAACCCCGCTCGGGGTATCTACTATCTTGATTCCTAGCACCATAGATCAGTTTAGTTTACTTTTGAACTTTATATAAATGAATATAGTATGTATTAATTTGTGTCTAGCTTCTTTCACTTGACATTATGTTTTTGAGATTCATTATATTATTGTGAATCAGTGTGACTATACCATAATTTCATGGTCCATGTTACTGTTAGTGGAGAGTTGGATAGCTTCCAATTTGGGACAATTTCAATAGTGCTGCTATGAAGTTTTGTACATGTCTTTTGTCAAACATATGTATACACTTACCTTGGACGTCTATTTAAGACTGTAATTAGTGGGTCTTGGGTATGCCCGGCCCAAGTGCATGGTAGTGTTTGGTAAATATTACTAATTTTCCAAAGTGATTGTGCCAATTTACACTCCCAATATCAGTGCATGAATGTTCTGGTTGTTCCATAGCCTGACTAATCCTCAATATATTTTTGTCTTTTTCCATTTTAACCATTGTGTTGAGTATGTAACAGTGTCACATTAGAGCTTTAATTTGCATTCATGATGTCTAATAAGAATGAGAATCTTGCCTAACCGGTTTGGCTCGGTGGATAGAGCATCGGCCTGCCTGTGGACTGAGGGGTCCCGGGTTTGATTCCTTGGTTGCGGGCACATCCCCAGTAGGGGGTGTGCAGGAGGCAGCTGATTGATGTTTCTCTCTCATCGATGTTTCTAACTCTCTATCCCTCTCCCTTCTTCTCTGTAAAAAATCAATAAAATATTTTTTAAAAGGAGTACTGAAGACAAATTTTTAAAAAAAGAATGAGAATCTTGTCATATATTTATTAATCATTCTTTTTTCTTTCAATTTAATAATTTTATTTGTATTTTTTAGATTGAAGTGATTTATTTATTTTTTATCTAGTTATAAATATATATTCATTATAGAACTTTTTGAAAATATAAAGTCTTAAAAAAAAGAAAGCAACTATCACCCACAATCCTAATACACACAGATATAGAGTGATAACATTTTACAGTTTTCACAATTAATTCTGATTTATGTTCTCAATTCAGAGTAAAAGAGGAAAAAGTAGTGTATTACAGAATTTTTCTCAAGGAGAGACCACTTTTATTTAGCAATATCTCTAAATAGACATGTTTTATTATAAACTTAAAGTCCACAAGGCTTAGATTAAATCTTATAAGACAAGGCAAAGGATATCTAACAATTTTCTCCAGAACATGGACAGAAATCATAACCTGGGAGGAGAGGAATTAAAGAAGAGGGAGGGGCACATCCCTTGCAAGGTATAAGAAATGGCCAGTAATTTTAAATTAAATTAAATTAAAATTTTTTCCATCACCATTTATCCTCCTATACCCTGTGCCACCTCCATCCACCCCTCCAGTCATTCTTGAAATCATACTTAAAGTTGTCAGGCCACTTGAATTTTATCTCATTTTGCATCAATAAACAGATGCATGTGTTAAAATTGAGTGTGGATACCTTTTGTGTCCTTGGTAATATGACACTTAAACAGCTCTCACCCACATAGTCCTGTCTCAAGAGTGGTGTGTGATTAGAGTCCACTAATAAAAAATTAATTTCAAAATAGTTTTTGCATTACAATTCTCAAACATTATAAAAAGAAATACATAGACTACTGTAATGTCTCTTTTTCTCTCTTATCTCTTACTCAGAGCTCCCCTAGCCTCTTTTTTTTTTCCAAAAAGCATTAAAAAGGAGAGTTGTAAAATAGTTTTCAGTGAGAAACTCTTTTCTATCATTTCTTAAAATCCAAATTCATATGAGATTGATAAATGCGACCTCAAAAAATATAACAAAAACCACAAAAGCTCTGCATCTTTTTTAATATTTCACCAGAAGTCCTAGGCAGTGCAATAAGGCAAAACATAGAAATAAAGAGCATAGCCCAGCTGGTGTAGCTCAGTGGTTGAGCATCAACCTATGAACCAGGAGGTCATGGTTCGATTCCTAGTCAGGGCACATGCCCGGGTTTCCAGCTTGATCCCCAGTACGGGCCATGTAGGAGGCAGCCGATTGATGATTCTCTCTCATCACTGATGTTTCTATCTCTCTCTCCCTCTCCCTTCCTCTCTGAAATCAATAAAATATTTAAAAACAATCAAAAACTTAAATGCTGAAAGCAACTAATGAATACCTAAATTAATGGAGAGTTCTGAAAATAGAACATGGAGATGATGATACAACAATGTGAATATACTTGATGCTATTGAACACAAAAGAAATGGTTAAAATGGTGAATTTTATATTAGTCATAGTTTAACCACAATAAGAAGTAATAATAGTAAAAGAAAGAAAAGGTAAAGTCTTACTGAAGTAGGGCGGGCCCTAAATCCAACATGACTGATGATTTTAAAAGAAGAAAAGACACAGCTGGGAGAAGGCCCTGTGAAGGTCCAGAGAGACACCTGGGGAAGCCGACATTGGTAAGACGGAGGCAGGCATGGGAGTGATGCCTCTATGAGCCAAAGGGTACCAAGGGCTTATGCATCCCCCAGAAGCTCAGAGAGGGAAGGCAGCATCTCCCCTAGAGTCTTCAGAGTGGACAGGCCCTGCCGACACCATGACTTTGAACTTCTAGCGTCCAGAGCTGTAAGAGAATAAGTTTCTGTTGTTCTAAGCCACCCAATTTGTGGACTTGGTTTCATTGAGCATAGGACGCTACATCATATTTCAGGTAATAAAATATAAAAAAGAGGACTTTGATAGGGAGGTTGGGAAGGGGCAGGAAAGGAGGGTCTCAAGGGGATGCTCAGAAAACAATGCTCCATCTTCTCATTTTAAAAAATCAGCTACGTTTAAATTTTATCTAAGGAAATCCCTTTGTCTATTTAGGAGATATATATATAGTAAAGCATCTTTTGCCTTTCTGCAAGTTTTAAGTGTTTCAAAAGGACAATATTTGCATGATAGAATACTATATTTTAGATGTTTAATATATGGAAAGGTATTTATGAAATATACTAAGTCTTAAGATAAAAGTTACAAAGCCACCTAATTCAAAACTTGAAAATGTATGTGTACCAGAGAATTAATAGTGGTTACTATTTTCTCAAGAATTTTTCAAAAAAATTTTTGCATGACTTACTTTAGAAATCAGGAAAAAAATTAATGTTACAATAAAACTTTTAAATTTCAGCCCTAACCGGTTTGGCTCAGTGGATAGAGCGTCGGCCTGTGGACTCAAGGGTCCCAGGTTCGATTCCGGTCAAGGGCATGTACCTTGGTTGCGGGCACATACCCAGTGGGGAGTGTGCAGGAGGCAGCTGATCGATATTTCTCTCTCATCGATGTTTCTAACTCTCTATCCCTCTCCCTTCCTCTCTGTAAAAAATCAATAAAATATATTTTAAAAAAAAGAATAAAATTGAAAAGTGTTTAAAAAAAAAAAAACTTTTAAATTTCAAGGTTGACATTAGCCTCTTGGGGACTGGCTCTTCCAAACTCCAAGCCAGATGTCCAAGAGCATGCTGCTGCCTCAGACCCAGGCCCCTGGCAGTGTGTCCCCCACTGTGTCCCCCACTCAGGGATCTGGATAGGACACTACATGGAGAATGCAGTCCTCTGAGGTTCCCATTATCCTTGGGCTGGCACTCTGAAAGCAACTATGCTCTAAGTATGCTCTCACCAGACTGATGATGTTTCCATGTCTGGTGACATTCTCTATGTATTTGATTTCTTTTCTTTTCTTTTTTGAATGTATTTTAATTGATTTCACAGAGGAAAGGAGAGGGAGAGGTAGAAACATCAATGATGAGCGAGAAATATCGACCAGCTGCCTCCTGCACATCCCCTACTGGGCATTGAGCCCACAACCCAGGAATGTGCCCTGACAGAGAATCGAACCATGGCCTCCTGGCTTATAGGTCAACACTCAACCACGGAGCCATGCCAGTCGGGCTGGTTATTTTCTCACCAAGAATATAAATAGTTCAGTTGGTATTGACAAATATTTATTTTACCAGGCACCACGCTAAGTGCTGTGAGGGGCAGTGTAGTTTTGTGGTTTGGACCACAAGATCTAGAATCCAGTGGGCTGGGATTTGAACCCTGGCTCTATAATTTCCTAGCACTGTAAATGAGTAAATCACCTACTTTCTTCATTCCTCAGTTTTTAAATCAGCAAAATGGAGATAATATACTCAATCAAATCTAAGATGCTTTTGATAAAAGACATCATTTATTTACTTCTAAGCAAGACATATACTGCCAATTAAACTTTGGGATGTTGCCTTAGTTTAAAAACTAGCTCTATGGCGTACATAAATTGGTCATACTGACCTCTAAGGGCTTTAAAATTTCTTTCATCTATACCAGAAGCTCTTGGTTGTTGCTTTTGCAAGAAAATACAGAAGGGCAATCATTTCTCCAACAACACATTTCCATCTATCTCCATGCTTTCCTGTGTTCACATAGTCCCGACAATGCATATAACCCAGTTGAAATGCGAATATTAACAGCAATGACCAAGTCTATGTACACTGGCAGTCAATACTGATTGTAAAATATCATCACTTGTAAGATCAATCTGGACTCTGAGATGTTAGTGGGAAAAACAAACAAAAACCCCATTGATTTAATGATATCAGTGTTACCGCCGTCTTGGAGCTTTGTGATGATTAAATTCAATTATGCCTGGCACGTATTAAGCATCACTAAATGTTATCAGTTATTATTTCATTACACACGTAGTTATTACATAATCCCAGACCTTCAGAAGGGCAGAGGTCCTGAGGTTTGGATCCAAAAATGGGCTCAAAAAAAAAAAAAAAAAAAAAAACCCAGTATGTGTGATTATTAAGTTGCACTCTAGGTCCTTCCCTTATCTTCTCTGCCTTCTTTGATCAAGCCACTTAGCAAGCATTTACTGAAATATTATGTGCGGTGCTGTGCAAAAGGCCCTCTAGATTTGTGATCAGCATTCAACCGAATCAAGTCCAGTGACCTGTGGAAGTGCTGGCTGGAAATGTTTGGAGTCCCTAAGCATTGCTCGGGTGTGTCTAAAGGTGGAAGGTGATCAGGGAATCAAAAGAAGCAACCAAGTTTGGGGAGAACACAGAAAAAAACCACGGCCTTAAAGATGATGAAAAAAGGAAAGCATTGAACAATGAATGAGCACTAAGTTTCAGTTCTGTGCTTCCCCAAATCAGTGTGTGGCTACCATTTCCTTCCAACCTCTCCCTCTTGAGTATTAAAAGGAGCCGTCAAGGTATTTTATACCCAGGTGATTATTTCACCAGGGTGAAGCGGGTGGGTTGGTGACCTGGTGGAGACATGACTTCTAGAAGATCCATAGTTATTTCCTTCTCTCCTTCCTGACTTTTTATTTTTAAACTAGTGGCCCAGTGCACGAAATTCGTGCACATTAAAAGGGGATTAATTAGAGGAAATAATTTAATATTGCTATTTGCCCTTTCTCTATAATAGAAGTGTCAGAGATGAAAGAAAATTAGTAAAATGTATATGAAAACCTTTCTCCTGTCAGAGTCTGGGGCACACCACGGGACCCAGAGTCAGGTCCCCGCCCACCCACATAACCTCAAAATTGCATGAGACCCAGACCCGGCCGCCACCCCCCCTCATTGGGATAGATCCAGACCTGGCTAGTCCCACCCTTGTCAAGCCCCGCCGGGCAGGGAACATAGCCTCAAGTCCCCTGGCCCAGCGCCAGGACCGGGGGGGCATGGCCTGAGGTCCCCCGGCCCAGACCAGGGTGGGGGGGCATGCCTTGAGGTCCCCTGTCAAGCCCCACCAGGTGTGGGACATGGCCTGAGATCCCCTGTCAAGCCCCGCTGGGTGGGGGGCATGGCCTGAGGTCCCCTGTCAAGCCCCGCCAGGCGGGAGGGAGGGGGTGGGCGCAGCCTCAGGTCCCCTGGCCCAGCACCGGGAGGGGGGAAGAGCCTCAGGCCCCCTGTCAAGCCCCATTGGCAGGGGGGTGAAGCCTCAGGTCCCCCCTGTGCGGGGGGCTCGGCCTGAGTTCCCCCGACCCAGCACTGGGGTGCACCTTGAGGTCCCCTGTCAAGCCCCGCCAGGGAGGGGGGCACAGCCTCAGGTCCCCTGGCTCAGTGCTGGGGTGGGGAGTGCAGCCTGAGGTCCGCCGGCCTGGTGCCAGGGTGGGGGGCGTGGCCTGAGGTCCCCTAGCCTAGCACCAGGATGGGAAGCGCACCTTGAGATCCCCTGTCAAGCCCTGCCAGCCTGAGGTCCCCTGTCAAGCCCCATGGGGGTGGGGGAGGGCGTAGCCTCAGGTCCCTGCTGATTGCTTGTTAAGACTCCTTATGGGAACTTGGCCTCAGCTGTGGGTGCAGCCATCTTTGTGACGGAGTGATGGTTAATTAGCATATTCCCTCTTTATTAGATAGGAGGATTGTTGTTTGTGTTCTCAATGCAATGGAAGCAATCCATTGACAGAAACGTCTATTAATCAATATTAGTTTCATCAGAGTGAGGAGGAACTTGATAACTAATATGTAAAGAAGTCCATGGCTTTTATGAAAGAAGCTTAAAGAAAAAAAGAAAAAGAAACTCTGTGTCAGCAACAAAAATATCTTTGTGAGGCAGACTATAGCAGAAGAAACACAAACACCAAATAAGGAACATGAGCTTGTTTTTTCCACTCTAGAAATAGACTTTTGGATAACAGGGCAAAGGACATGAACTTTCCATTAAAATAATATTTTTACAGCTGTTAGTTACAGTAAAAATTTTGTTCTAGGACAAATGTGACACATATACAAATATTTGTAATATTTATATATATATTAAAAGTATATATTTCTTTAATAATATAATGTATATTTAGCCTTTCAAGGTCTAGAAATATATCTGAAAGCATAAGCATGGCCAAAAATAACAGTGATTGAGTGACTTAAAGGCCTAGAAATTCTGCCAGCATCCACTTTTCAGTAAAAGCAGAGCCTCTGATAAATTCTAAATTTGTCTTGCTGATAATTTCGTCTCCCAGATGCCGACAAATTGGAAATAAATAATCAATCAAATTGATCTGGAAGACGGTGCCTCTGCCAGGGAGGGAATGCTGAGTGCCTGGGGAGGGTCTTTAGGGTAACAAGTTGGAGAAACTGGCTGGTTCAAGCTTAGAGGGGAAGTGAGTCAAAGATTCAGGAGCAGGCCACAGAACCAACAGAGGGGAAATCTTTGGGACTCGCAAGGGTCTCAAAGCAGGAACTAGCAATCTCTTAGGCCTGAGGCCCCAATCTGTTTCTCTGGGCTGCCTGGTTTCCATTTGTTGTGCATCAGGGTCTTCCAACCACCAAGGGTTTGGGTGTTAGTTAGGGCTGGGGAATGGGGAGCTCAGGATTGCAAATGAGACCTCAGATTTGTTCTGCCTCAATCAATGTAGTTGGTCTTCTATACTTGGACACTGATTAGTTGATGATTATAGTTCGTTGGTAGAGGGGAGGAGGGGCTAAGAGGAAACAACCCCCCAGGGTTGTTCTAACTCTCCATATGGATGGGAAGGCTTCAGCACCCCAGGCAATCCTCAAAAAGTAACTAGTAAAGGTGGTGAGCAACAAGTTGCAGAGGCTGGCAATGGGCATGCACAGAGCTAGTAAGGGGAACAAAAGGGGATTTGGGCAGCAGGGAAACAACTATGTCTGCTGTCGCATCTCTGCTCCCTTCCATGTACCTGCTCTGTATTCTCTCTCTCTCTCTCTCTCTCTCTCTCTCTCTCTCTCTCTCTCTCTCTCTCTCTCTGAAAACCAGCTTTCTCTGCCGTCTGCGTGCATCTGGGCCAGAGGTGGCTGTTCCAGGCTCTTCTGCTTCCTACCGCTTCCCATGCAAGTGCCTATAAGAGACTGATAGTCTCTGCTTCCTGGTTCCATCTTTCCAGGAAAGAGAACCTATAGGTGTGTTTTGCCAGGCATCTCTCCCCAAGTCCAACTGACTGTGGTCACAAAGCCAAGGATGGTCCATAGGTCAACCACTGAGTAAAGAGCCTTCGTGCACGTGTGTGTGTGTGTGTGTGTGTGTGTGTGTGTGTGTGTGTGTGTGTGATGTTGGGGCAGAGGGGTAGACAGAGCAACAAGTTCTCTGCTTTGGATCCCCTGCTCTGGGCTCAGTCACCCTCATACCCTAGATTTAAGGAAAGGTGATGTCAAAAAATGTCCAGACGGACAATATAAATCTGACTCCACAGCCAGAGGTTCTAAAAGCCTAGTTGGCTCAAGGGAGATGAGGGCTTACCAAAAGCAAAATTCCGAACAAGCAATGACCAGAGATATCCTTTTCTTGAGGAAGAAATGGGAGACCATCTAAAGAAAGTCAGGTTATACATGAGTGACACCAGTATGGGCAGATTGTAGGTCATTGTGTACACAAGACAACAGGATGCATATGGAATCAAGTCAATGAAAGTTATGGAACAAAAAAGCAGCTCCAGGAACCCAAAGAACAAAATATTCAGAAGCTTAAAAATAGATATATTTGAAATAAAAAGAATCACAAAAGTGTAACTCACTGCTTGAGACTGGGTTTTAATGGCAAATGAATAGTGTAAGAACGCAGGCCTTTCCAAGACACATTTGTTAAGTGGAGAAAGCAAGTTCAAAACAGTACAGCCAATGGGATATTTGGTAAATGTATAATCAGGCTTATATTTATCCATATAAAAGAGAGAGAGATCTGGGTATTGAGTAATAGGCAACTTTTTCTTCTCTTTTCTTTTTCTTCTATCTTTTTCCCCCCATTTTTTAAAACATATGAACTTCCACCCTAGCTGGTTTGGTTCAGTGGATAGAACATCGGCTTGCGGACTAAGGGGTCCCAGGTTCAATTCCAGTCAAGGGCACATGCCTGGGTTGCGGGCTCGATCCCCAGTAGGGGGTGTGCAGGAGGCACCCTATCAGTGATTCTCTCTTATCATTGATATTTCTCTTTCCCCATCCCTTTCTCTCTGAAATCAATAAAAATACTTTTTTAAATTAAAAATACAAACTTCCATTGTTTTTATAATGAAAATAATGTTAAATTGAAAAAAAAAGAAAAGAGCTACTTAATTTTAATTTAGCTTTTTCTAATGAGAAACTTTTCAACTGGAGTGGGGAGAACAGATATCCTTAAGAGGATAAAAAGTCCTAGATAGAGGATGAGTTAAGAGAAGATCTAGATGTTTAAAATGAGTTGAGGACTCCAGGCCCAAGCAGATTATTCCCCAGAGTCCTGCAAAAACTTTAAAATTATGTCCCTGGAAACCACTGCTAGTAAACCAGACAAATCCAGGGTAGCACCAAAGGGTGAAAGATAGATCAGTGAAAAGAAGCTCAAGAGGCAGAATGTGCCCTTAAATGAGAGCTGTTCAGAAAAGACATCATTTTCCCTGGGAGGCAGCTGTTTCCTGTGCCTGGACACAGGGAGCAGGAGCTGGGTGACCGCCCTATGACAAGGTGGTGCTGGGTGTCCTACGTGACAGGAGTTTGGACCAAGTCAGGATTCTTGACCAAAGACTGGTAGACCACAAATTTCCCCCGATGTACTTAAAACTGATCTTAAAATACAAATTCTCTCTTGATTCTTAGGAGTGATTAAAGCACAAGTCATTGGTTTTCATTTTACACACAACACAGGGTCTGGTCACCTATACATAATGTAGGTGACAAGATGATTTTTTGGGGTGTCTCTTCCGACACACACCCCCAGCCCCCCAAGCTGGATAGGACCTTTGTGCCCCCTCAACTCTGCCATTAACCCTGTGCCTCAGAGGAAGTTGGAGATTACTGTGCTAAAAATAAAATTACTCAACAGATGCTTTTCCTCTTGGCCTTTATTTTCCCCAAACCAAGCTCATTAGAGAAATCATGCTCTCTTCCTTTGAAGACACCATTGGGGAGAGGAGCATCTTAGAGGCAAAGGCAGGGAAGCAGGGGGGTTTCTTTCAGCCTTTGGGCTTTGCTCCCTGATTCCCCAACAGAAGTGTTGAGATTTGGGAAGGGTTAGGGAAGCTGGGCCCTAGTTTCAAGGCTCCCGGAAGCAGAGGCTTAAAGAGATCATGTTGAGATTAGAAAAAGGAGATGAGGGCACAAAACCCAGGAGAGTGGACTTGCAAGTTTTCTGCACCACATAGAATTTCCAACTTCTGAGGGGAGAAACCAAGATGGCGGCATAGGTAAACACCTGAACTGCTGCCTCGCACAACAATTTCAAAACTGCAACTAAAAGACAAAACGGACATCATCCAGAACCACAGGAAGGCTGGCTGAGTGGAAATTTTACAACTAGAAGGAAAGAGAAAAGCACACTGAGATTCACAGGAGCTGCGGAAGGCAGAGGTACAGAAACACACGCATGGAGAGGGATGGCAACTGAGTACACAGCTGGCTTTTTCAAGCGGGAGGGAGACAAAAGCTCCTGACTACTCTGAACTCCAGTTCCAGGCGAGACTCTAGGGACCCAGACTCATACGGGGAGAAACTGGACTGTCTGGCAGCGGGCGAAACTCAAGGGTGGCTTTCTCTCAGAGGTGCTTGCAGCAATTACCAAGGGACACTGAGACCCAGGGGCCTCTTAGGGCAGGGCTGACGGGAAGACATTGTGGTTTTCTCTGCCCTGAGGTCCCGCTCCACGAAGCCATTGCTGCTTGCTCTGCCCTGAGACTCTGCCCCATCCAACCTGAGTGCAAAGGCTTTTGCATATGAATGGCCTAGTCCTTTGAATTCTAAACTTACCTAACAAACTGCAGCTGAGTCAGTGAGACACAGAACATCCAAAAGAAGGCCCAAGGCCCCACAGCAGCTTGCATTGCTTCACAGCTGGGCCTCATCTGGGCACCTCCAAAACCCAAACAAAGAAGAGGAATCTTCAGATCTCTCCGTAGCTCCTGCTGGGTGGCTGCAGGCAGAGGCTAAATTAGCACCTCCTTGGTGATTCAAGAGCCAGTGTATCAGGGGTCAGAGTGGGACCATCCAGATTACAACTCCTCAGATCCATAAGGGACACACTCAGGGGCCAGACTCAGTGAGCACCAAAGCCCCATTGAAGCAAGTGTTGTCTCATAAGGGTGTCTCCAGCACAGAAGTTCTCCCAGCATAGACACAGCTGATCCTCACAGCAAACTGGCCTGGAGGTCAATTCCTCCCAGTGATACCAACAAGAATCAAGGCTTAACTACAACAAGACTGTGCATGCAGCCCACAAAGGGGTGCACCAAGAGTGTCCACCTCAGGTAACTGGGGAGGCTGAGCCACTGGGCCCTAGAGGACACCTAACACACAAAGCCACTCTATCAACTCAGGGAAGCAGCAAAAATGTGGAGACAAAGAAACAGGTCACAAATGAAAGAAATGGAGGAAAGCAAATGACTGGATATAGAGTTCAAAACCATGGTTATAAGGTTTTTCAAGAATTTTCTAGAAAAGGCCAATCAATTTAGCGAGACCCTCGAGGATATGAAACAGGACCAACTAGAAATTCAACATACACTGACTGAAATAAAAAATATTATGCAGAGACCTAACAGCAGACTAGAGGACCGCAAGAATCAAGTCAAAGAGTTGAAATACAAAGAAACAAAAAACACTCAGCCAGAAAAGCAAAAAGAAAAAAGAATCCAAAAACTTGAAGATAGTGTAAAGAGCCTCTGGGACAACCTCAAGTGTACCAACATCCGAATTATGGGAGTGCCAGAAGGAGAGAGAGAGCAAGATACTGAAAACCTATTTGAAGAAATAATGACCAAAAACTTCCCCAACCTGGTGAAAGAAATAGACTTACAAGTCCAGGAAGCGCAGAGAACCCCAAACAAAAGGAATCCAAAGAGGACCACACCAAGGCACATCATAATTAAAATGCCAAGAGCAAAAGACAAAGAGAGAATATTAAAAGCAGCAAGAGAAAAACAGTTAATTACCTACAAGGGAGCACCCATACGATTGTCAGCTGATTTCTCACCAGAAACTATGCAGGCCAGAAGGGAGTGGCAAGAAATATTCAAAGTGATGAATAGCAAGAACCTACAACCAAGATTACTCTACCCAGCAAAGCTATCATTCAGAATTGAAGGGCAGATAAAGAGCTTCACAGATAAGAAAAAGCTAAAGTAGTTCATCACCACCAAACCAGTATCATATGAAATGCTGAAAGGTATTCTTTAAGAAGAGGAAGAAGAAGAAAAAGGTAAAGATAAAAATTATGAACAACAAATACATATCTATCAACAAGTGAATCTAAAAATCAAGTGAATAAAAAATCTGATGAACAGAATAAACTGGTGAATATAATAGAATCAGGGGCATAGAAAGGGAGTGGACTGACAATTCTTGGAGGGATAGGGGTGTGGGTGGTGTGGGGAGAGACTGGACAAAAATCGTACACCTATGGATAAGGACAGTGGGGTGGGGGTGGTAAGGGCAGAGGGTGGGGTGGGAACCAGGTGGAGAGGAGCTATGCGGGGGTGGAGGAAGAGGAACAATTGTAATAATCTGAACAATAAAGATTTATTAAAAAAGAAATAAATGAAAAGAAATAAAATAAAATAAAGAATTTCCAACTTCTGTTGAGGATCTGAGAAGTGAGACCTCAATAACAACGGAATTATAAGTTTCCTCCAGCCTAGCAGACTGGAGGGTTGAAAGATTTCGTTTGATGAGAATTGACACAAGATTCTAAGTCAGGTGCTATGCAGAAGTCTGGCTGGCCGCCCTGAAGCTCCTGGTAAGTTGGCAGCACTTGCGCATACTTGGATAGTTGGCATTCCTACAGCCCAGCAGAAGGATGCTATTTATCAGGGCATTAACAGTACTGTCTTGAGTTGGACATGGTCTCCAACTGCTGCCTTCCCTGCTTCATTTATTAATTCTGTTAGTTTATCAACATCCTTTTCAATTTAGTTTGTCATGGGTTCCATGACAACAAACTTCCATCACAATCATTATTTATCTTGATGCTCAGATTGCCCCACATTTGACCACTGGGAACTGCTTCAGCTTGGTTCCTCTGTTCCCTTGATATCTCCCCATTAGTATTTAAGCCACTTTCTTACTTAATGGTACAAGATGTTTCAGGGTCATTTTGTACTTTCACTGCCCTAGCCCTGGCATCAGCCCTTTCTCCAAAGAGCCTTGGTTCCTTTTATTAGAGAGTGATGTTTAGAAACCAAGATCTGGGCTCTCCAGGTGCTCATTATTCCTGGTGCATCATTGCTTCCGGGCCCTCTCAGCAGACAGAGTTAGGAAATGTGTGTGAGTGTGTGTATTTGTGTGTGTGTATGTGTATGCAACCTCACATACCACACACACACACACACATATGAAGGTATATTTCTATCTATCTATCTATCTATCTATCTATCTATCTATCTATCTATCTATCTAAAACCAGGCGTTTGTATGGATACCTCCAGTTCCAAACCAACACCACATGGCACACATTCTAGTCTTCCTTCTGTCCATATTTATAATTCCTTTCTCCAACAGTGAGAAGTCTAGCTCTCATTATCCTAAACATGTCCAATTCATTTGCTCAAGACCTGAGTATACAGAAAGCAATTTTAGAATTACTAACCTATACCACTGTGAGAGGTAAATTTACCAGCTAGAGTTAAATATTTCTTTGTAGGGTTTTTTTTTTTTTTTTAGGTAAAATTTACATACAGTGAAATGTACACCTCTTAAATGTACAATGCAGAAAGTTTTGGGGAATTTTTAGTTGTTGTTAATCCTCACCTGAGGATAATTTTCCATTAACTTTTAGAGAGAGTGGAAGGGAGGAAGGGAGAGAGAAACATCGATGGGAGAGAGACACATCAATTGGTTGCTTCTGTATGTGCCCAATCTGGGGCCAGGGATTGAACCTACAACCCAGGTATGTGCCCTTGATCGGAAATCAAACCCATGAGTATGTGGGCCGATGCTCTAACCACTGATCATGCTGGTCAGGGCACAATGCAATGAATTTTGATGAATGCATAAATCCATGCAAGCCTACCCTTATCAAGATATGGACCATTTCTATCATTCTAGAAATTCTCTCAGGCTTTTTTGCAATTAATCTTCATTTCCCATCTGAGACAGCCACTGTTCTGATCCACACCCATAGATTGGTTTCGCTCATGTTGCCTGTATCAATGATCCATTCTTTCTTGTCACTGAGTAGGATTCTGTTGGATGAATATGACATAATTTGTTTTGTTTTGTTTTGTTTTTAATTTAATAAATCTTTATTGTTCAGATTATTACAATTGTTTCTCTTTTTTTCCCCCATAGCTCCCCTCCACCTGGTTCCCACCCCTCCCTCTGCCCTTACCTCCCCGCTCCACTGTCCTCATCCATAGGTGTACATTTTTTCTCCAGTCTCTTCCCGTACCTCCCACACCCCTTTCCCCCGAGAATTGTCAGTCCACTCTCTTTCTATGCCCCTGATTCTATTATATTCACCAGTTTATTCTGTTCATCAGATTTTTTATTCACTTGCTTTTTAGATTCACTTGTTGATAGATAGATATGTATTTGTTGTTCATAATTTTTATCTTTACCTTTTTCTTCTTCCTCTTCTTAAAGAATACCTTTCAGCATTTCATATGATACTAGTTTGGTGGTGATGAACTACTTTAGCTTTTTCTCATCTGCGAAGCTCTTTATCTGCCCTTTAATTCTGAATGATAGTTTTGCTGGGTAGAGTAATTTTGGTTGTAGGTTCTTGCTATTCATCACTTTGAATATTTCTTGCCACTCCCTTCTGGCCTGCATAGTTTCTGGTGAGAAATCAGCTGTCAGTCATATGGGTGCTCCCTTGTTAGGTAATTAACTGTTTTTCTCTTGCTGCTTTTAATATTCTCTCTTTGTCTTTTGCTCTTGGCATTTTAATTATGATGTGCCTTGGTGTGGTCCTCTTTGGATTCCTTTTGTTTGGGGTTCTCTGCGCTTCCTGGACTTGTAAGTCTATTTCTTTCACCAGGTGGGGGAAGTTTTTGGTCATTATTTCTTCAAATAGGTTTTCAGTATCTTGCTCTCTCTCTTCTTCTGGCACCCCCATAATTCGAATGTTGGTACACTTGAGGTTGTCCCAGAGGCTCCTTACACTATCTTCAAGTTTTTGGATTCTTTTTTCTTTTTGCTTTTCTGGCTGAGTGTTTTTTGTTTTTTTGTATTTCAACTCTTTGACTTGATTCTTGTGGTCCTCTAGTCTGCTGTTAGATCTCTGTATAATATTTTTTATTTCAGTCAGTGTATGTTGAATTTCTAGTTGGTCCTGTTTCATATCCTCGAGGGTCTCGCTAAATTGATTGGCCTTTTCTAGAAAATTCTTGAAAAACCTTATAACTGTGGTTTTGAACTCTATATCCATTCGTTTGTTTTCCTCCATTTCTTTCATTTGTGATCTGTTTCTTTGTCTCCACATTTTCGCTGCTTCCCTGAGTTGACAGAGTATCTTTGTGCGGTAGGTGTCCTCTAGGGCCCAGTGGCTCAGCCTCCCCATTTACCTGAGGTGGACACTCCTGGTGCACCCCTTTGTGGACTCTGTGCTCATCCTTGTTGTAGTTAAGTCTTGATTGTTGTTGGTATCATTGGGAGGAATTGACCTCCAGGCCAATTTGCTGTGAGGATCAGCTGTCTCTACGCTGGGAGAACTTCTGTGCTGGAGACACTCTTATGAGACAAGACTTGCAAAATTGCAAAAGCCTCTTTGCTCAGCTTGGATGGAGCAGAGTTTCAGGGCGGAGCAGACAGCCTTGGCTTCCCGTCAGCCCTGTCCTATGAGGCCCCTGGGTCTCAGTGTCCCTTGGTAATCGCTGCAAGCACCTCTGAGAGAAAGCCGCCCTCAAGTTTCGCCTGCTGCCAGACAGTCCAGTTTCTCCCCGAAAGAGTCAGGGTTCCCAGAAACTTGCCTGGAATTGGAGTTCAGCGCAGTCGGGAGCTTCAGTCTCCCTCCCGCTTTAGAAAGCCAGCCACGCACTTAGCCTCCCGTGCATTCAGCAGTCAGTCCTCTCTGTGCGCGTGCGCCTCCGGACCTCTGCCTTCCGCAGCTCCCGAGTCTCAGTGTGCTTTCTCTTTTTCTGACAGTCCAGTTTCCCCAAATGAGTCTGGTTTCCCAGCGTCTCACCCGGGACTGGAGTTCAGTGCAGTCAGGAGCTTCCTTCTCCCTCCCGCTTTAGAAAGTCAGCTGCGCTCTCAGCCGCCCGTGCACACAGCCTCCCGTCCTCTCCGCGTGTGAGTCTCCGTACCTCAGCCTTTTGCAGCTCTTCTGAGTCTCAATGTGCTTTCCTCTTTTCTTCTAGTTGTAGAATTTTCACTCAGCCAGCTTTCCTGTGGTTCTGGATGGTGTCTGTTTTGTCTTTTAGCTGTAGTTTTGATATTGTTGTGCGAGGCAGCAGTTTAGGTGTTTACCTATGCCGCCATCTTGGTTTCTCCTCCCATAATTTGTTTATCCATTCTCCTGTTGATGGACTTTTGGGTTGCTTTGAGTTTTTGGCTATTATAATAAAACTGCTATAAACATTCTTGTTTAAAAAGAGAAAAAATGGTAGTTGTATTGGACATTTTTGCTGCCCATCTTTTTTCTCTAACCATTGCATTGCTTCAGCAACCTGCTTTTAACCCATATCATCTCACAGCATCTTGCCTCAGCTGCACCACACATCTGGGATTTCTCCAGCATGCACTGTGGCACTCACGCACTGGGAAGTGGGGAGCTGGTGTGAAAATGCTCCCCCTTTTATCTGTGGGTAGGCAATTCTGAGGCATGTTCTACATGGCTCCTCCAAAGAATTGAACCCCAGTTGCTCACAGTGCTGGCCATCATGGTGCACCTGTACTGGCTCTCCCTCCTCCCCTGTTGCACTTTGCCTGCCCCTTGCTCCTGTTCACTGGCATGGGCCCCAGTAAATTGCTCAGATGCAAGCCCTTGCCCCAGGCTCTGCTTCCCAGGCAAATGCAACATCAGAGTGCAACTTCCCCATGTTATTTAGAAGCACAAAGGCAAATAGGAGAGATAAAAACCAAAAGTATTCAAGGATAACTATTCTGTGGTGTTCTCTAACTTGGGGACTGGAAAGTCCCGCCCCCACACTCCCTGTAAGATACATTTCAACTGCAGCAATGTAGTTGAAATGCATCTGTGTGTGAGTATATAGGGTTGTCTTGGCGTTTTCCATCTGCTTGCCTTGCTCTAGTGATTTTCACCAGTGCAGAGATGGAGTCTGATAAAAGCATAGCAGGTGTTTAGTAAATATTTGTAAGTAAGAGAATGATGGACAGCAAGGAAAAAGAAAGCTGAAGAAACTGAACTGGGTTTGGAAGAAGAGCTCTAAGAGATAGATACTTGGTAAAAGACTTGAGGAGAAAAGGAAATCAGATTGAATCCCCAGGAGCCTGAATGAATCAATAGAGATGGATGAGTAGGGCCAGGACTGAGAAAGTTTAACTAGCAAGAGACCTAGAGAGGAGGGCTTCCCCTGTAGACCCTCCTTCACTGCAAGGAGCATCTCTAATAGGCTCAGCAAAAGGAAATGGTTTAGCCACTATGCCCTTACCAGCATTTCAGAGAAACAATAGGCTCAAAAATGAGTATTTTGCTAAGCATGCTTCCTAAACCAGCTTATGGCAAATTTTCTATAAATCCTTCCAGTGTCGCATCTGTAATCCATGGAGGAAATTCTATTTCTCAATTCCTAGTGACACTGCCTCCCAGATAACATACTTGAATTTCACAGATTAAGACGATTATTGTGGATGAATAAAACAAACACAGGATCAAGAATGTCATGCTAATAAAGGAGAGGGCCATTTGAAAACAGAAAGAAACATTGTTAAGACATTCCAAAATTGGCCCCAATAGATGTCTCAGTCTGTTCTTGAAAAGTCTTGTTTGACCCTGAAAAGGCTGCATGTGCTTTGTGTAAGGAACCAGAGAGGATTGTATATACGAAAAGCAGTTCAGGAAGAATGAGCGGGTACGCCCACCCTTCCCCGTGAAGGAAATCAGAAATAGATTTGCTTTAGAGGAATTTAGACGGGGTAGAAAAATGGAGTACCCATCCCACACGCAGGGCAATGGCAAGGACATCTGTTTACCAGAGTGGAAAATGCTTCATTGGAGAGTGATATAAACTGAACAGGCACAGGCTGAGTTGTTTTTTGTGGTTGATGTTTTAAGCGGAGTTTTAACTTTCCTAACCCAGAAAACTATGGATCCTAGGCATTAGACTTGTGTGCTAGGGTAAGAGACCAGCCAGAGGCCAACTGCATTTACTGGTTCAGGAACCTCATAACCACTGATGTCCCTACAGTGTAAGGGAGCCACTGGAGGCTTTGGAGCAGAAGAGTGGCATGATTTGCTTTTATTTTAAATGGATCACTCTGTTGAGAGCAGGCTGAAAGGACCAAGGACAGAAGTGGGAAAACCAATTGCCACTGCAGCAATTCAAGGAAGAAATGATGGACCAGGGGGTATTAAGGAGGTGGTGAGAAGGTGTCAGATTGTGGATGTATATTGAAGGCAGAGTTAGAGTGAAGGCAAAGATGCCTCTGGGGTTGGTGGCTTGAGCAACTGGGACCATAGCATACCACTTACTAGGAAGGGAAAGGCAGTGAGAGGAGAAAGTTTTGGACAGTATTAAGAGCTCGGTTTGGGACAAATTAAGTTTGAGGAGTGTATTAAATAGTGAAGTATAGATATTTATTATGCACTTGGATATTGTTCATACTCTGGAAAGAACTCTGTTGGAGATACAACTTTGAGAGTCGTCAGTGCTAAATATTGGTCTTACCAAAAATTGCAATACAGCTATAAAGGGAGAAAGGTGGGAGAAAAAAGTATGTGTGTGCATGTTGGGGGGTGGTGTATAAGAAATGAAATGTTCATTTTATATAGCTGGGAGTCATTGGTTGATAGCTAACTTAGAAAATAATCTAGAAATAGTTATATATAATCATATGAAATAATCATCCCTATTATTGCTCAATACCTTACCCATTTTCTTCCTCATCTTTTTGGGGGGAGAGAAGTATTTTTTTAAATTTATTTTAATTTATTTTTTAACAGCTCTCTTGAGATACAATTCACATACCATACAATTCAACCATTTGAAGTGTATAATTCAGTACCTTTCATTACATTTACAGAGTTGTGCAATCATTACTACAATTTTAGAATATTTTCATTATGCCAAAAGGGAACCCTGAACCCCTTAGCCTTGGACTTACAACCTCTCCATCCCTCTCCCCCAGCCTTGGCATATAATCTACCTCCTGTCTCTATGGACTTGCTTATTATGAATGTTTCATGCAAATGGAATTGTGCAATATGTGGTCCCATGTAGCTCGCTTCTTCCATTTAGCTGCTTTGGGTTTTGTGATCCTCCTCCTTCTCTCCCCCAAGTTTGGTCTTTTCAAGCCCATCTCCAAGCTCCAGGTTCTGCAGTCCCTACTTTGCAGAAGACTTGCTGTCATCCCTCCCAAAGGTGTCCTTAAGAAATCCTGCTTTTGCTCGTGGCTCTCCCTGTATCAACACCAACAATCGCCATCCAGCTCTTCAAATGATTCAGGAAAGTTCCCCTCTGTCTTCCTGGCAGCATCTGGGATTCTGCTACCTGAAAGCAGGGCTGCCTGAGGACTGCAGCCAACGTTTCAGACAGCTCAGTTCAAGTTTATCAGCAGCATCTCATTCCCCATTGCATGTTATAAGGTGTAGAGAGCTTTCAAAGAGAATATACACTGCATTTTAGGTATATTATGGGTTAGAATCCATAGCCTTATGAAATATTTCTATTCCCAAACTCCTCTCTTATATTTGAACAAGTAAGAGGAATATTTTTTTTTAATATATTTTATTGATTTTTTACAGAGAGGAAGGGAGAGGGATAGAGAGCCAGAAACATCGATGAGAGAGAAACATCGATTAGCTGCCTCCTGCACACTCCCCACTGGGCATGCGCCCGCAACCAAGGCACATGCCCTTGACCGGAATCGAACCCGGGACCCCTCAGTCCGCAGGCCGGCGCTCTATCCACTGAGCCAAACCGGTTAGGGCGGGATATTTTTTTTAAATTGCATTTTATGACTCAACAGTAGTGCTTTTGTTTTCAGAGGTCTGAAGGTTACCCATGACAACAAAAACTTTTTCCGCAGTGGCATTTGACATGGGAATTGAAACAGAGGGCAGAACCTGTTTTTAACAGATTTGGATAAATCAGATGATGTTTTTTTCAAAGAAGTGGCCCTCGTGACAAGGATGCTGCCTTCCTCATAAAATAATAAATACAATTAATGAGTTTTATTTTCCATGCTTATGACCTTCAGATTTTAATCTTGTTCACCCAATAGGATTTATCTCAAGCTTTCAGAGCATAATATATGACATTTTGCAAAGAAAACCACTTCTTTAATACTTGAGGGCTCTTTATACGCATTTAGTATATAAATTATCTAACTACACGAACTGAGAAATAGTCCCATTTGCAATGCAAACATAACATTCAAACAAAAGAACAAAATTAGATAAAACATTTCTTGATTTAAGTTTCTTTTTAAAAATTAAAGCTGACAAATATTTTTTGTCTTAGAGGAGATACAATAAAGATGAAAGTTAGACAATGAAAGGACAACAGTATCTTGAATCATAGCAGATAAAAGGAAAACTAGACAGGCTATACTCTATTCTAAGAAAAATGGGAAGCTATTGAGAGGCTTTTAGTATGTGAGTGACATGACTTGGTTCACTGTGTGGAGAATCTGTTGGAAGAGGCAAAAGTCGAAGCAAGGAATTGAGGTGGGGGGGCGGTAACATGCTTTCACATGCACACAAACCACCTGGGGTTCTTACTAAATGTAGATTTTGATTCAGTAGGTCTGGGGTGGGGCCTGAGACACTGTTTCTAATAAGCTCCAAGGTGAATATGGTACTCCTGGTCATGGACCACACTTGAGTAGCAAGGGATTAGAGTGGGGCAGTAATAGCACAGATGGAAGAATTGGCTGGATTTCAGAGCTATGTGGAGGGTAGACTAATAGGATTAACTGATTAATAAGGAGAGGTAGATGCAGGGCCAAGGATGAGTCCCATGATTTTGAGTGAATGGGTCTTGTGGTCTGATTAGTCAGTGTTGAGAACACAGGAAGAGAGGCAAGATTGTCAGAGAAGATCTCAACCTTTGGAAACATCCAAATGGAGATGGCAGGTAGATAGTTGCATGTATAAGTCTTGAACTCAAAAGAGAAGCCTAGAAATATAAATTTGGGAGTCATCAGGATAACTAAATGGTATAATGGACCCAAGAGAGCAAAGAGGAGTGCGAGTATGAGAGGCCCTGGAACTGAGCCTTAAGAGCTTCCAGTATTTAAAGGTTGGATAAAAATAGATTGAACCACTGGGGAGACAAAGAAGGAGAAACCTAAAGGATAACAGGAAACCAGGACAATGTGTGATATAGGTGCCAACAGAAGAAATGTTTCAAGAAGGTGGCACAGTCAACCATGCCAGATGCTGAATAAAAAGACATAAGACTGCCAATGGCCCATGAGGTTACCCACCTAGGTGATTGGTGAATTCAGCACCATTGCTGTGGAGTGGTGGGTATACACAAGATTGGAGGGATCTGAGACGGGAGGATAAAGAAATTAAACGCACCTCCAAAAAGTTTGTTTGTGGAGAGAAAGATAGTTGGGATGGTAGCTGGGGAGTATGTGATATGGAGGCAAGGTTGTTTCTGTATCTTTTCAAACAAATTAGAGACATGAGGATGTTTAAATGCTGATGGGAAAGATCAAGTTAAAAAAGAGAGAAGTGACAGAGAATAAGAAAGAGCATAAGGTCACTGAAAAGGGTGGAGGAAATGGACTTAGATGTGGGGAAAGTCATGTCCCAATTGTAACAGGAAGAGAAAATTGGGGCCAATGTCAACAGGTTTGTCGACATGGAGTGTCTACTGAGAAGTTTCTCATCTGATGATTAAACCAGTGTGTTTAATCTATTTTACCCAACCTTCACTAGTAAATACTGGAAGCACTTTAAATTCTGCTCTCAGCAAGACTGGAGAAGAGGTCATTTATGAAGAGTGATGGGCAGAGGTAGGGTGCTGGACTGAGGAGAATGGGAAGAAAACTCCCTAGAGTAGCAGGTGGTGATTTGGGACAGGTGATCTTATATCTGTAGCCAGTCTGCCCCCAGTGAGATTTCCCCCAGGGGTGCAGCATTCCAGCTGCAAGCGAGAGAAGGTAGATAGATGTTCATCTAGGGTTGGAGATTTGTCAGGTGAATATGGGAGAAAAGTCCAAAGAGGAACAGAGTTTGGTTTACACTATTAAAAAGAATGTTCTATAGGCTATAGGGCCTGGCACACAGTAGGTTCACAAGAATTGTGTTTATTATTACAGGAGAAGAGACATAATTCCCAACTTCCAGCCAGCCCTCCACCACTCCTGCCCAATCACCATCACCTATTCACACAACTCAAACCCTTTGTCCCCCCACAATATTTGTACAGAACGTGGAGGTGCTTTTGGAGGTAGATGTGATATTTTATATAGTCAGTCATTTTTCAGTTATTCTATGTGTCCCCACTTCATTATTATCTATGTAAAGTATCAGAAACTGAGTTCTCTGTTCAATTATTCAGTTTACTCCTGGAGTAGTGGTATATGCAGTTAATTCTGAGGTTCAACAAATGATACCACTTAAGAAAAATGCTCATCAGATGTGCCGTAGTACGTACTTTTTTTATAATCATAATAATTTTTTAAATTCCCTATTGAGAAAAAAATCACATTTTTCTAAATATAGTGGCACTTAAAGTTTTTTTTTTTTCCTTTTAAGTGGTTTATTATTGTTGCTAGTCTGTAAGGGTTGCATTTGGTCTATCTGAAAATTTAAAGTTTCTATGGAAAAAGTAGGTTTCAACATAAAGGTCATATTAAGAATGACTAATGACAAAATCAGAAACATGTTTCATACAAGGAATTAGGAAGTTAGGGAAATAACATTGCTTCTATAAGGCTGAGTTTCTTCATCTGTAAAGTGAGGAAATTAAAAAATATGACTTTCTGTATTAAGAGTCTGCACTATCCAAACAATCACTAGCGATGTGTGGCTACTTAAATTTAAATTAATTAAATTATAAATCTGTTCCTCAGTCACAAAAGTCACATTTCAGTGTTCTATAGCTGTATGTAGCTTGTGGCTACTCTATTGACAACACAGATGCAGAACCTTTCCATTATTAGAGAAAGTTCTATTGAGCAGCTCCAGTCTGTAATGCTAGTCTCAATACAACTGCAACAGAAGGAAGATGTTAAGATACTTCCAGAAGTCATCATGTTCTGATTTCCCAGTTGATCACACTAGACAACATTTCTGGAGTACACCTACATCTCACTTGATCCAATGGCTCAAGATTGAACTTAAGTGCTGTAGCCGGTTTTGCTCAGTGGATAGAGCATCGGCCCTTGGACTGAAGGGCCCCGGACTCAATTCTGGTCAAGGGCACATACCTTGGTTGCAAGCTTGATCCCCGGCCCTGGTCAGGGCAGGGCGAGTATGGGAGGCAACATTGTTGATGTGTCTCTCTCAAACTGATGTTTCTCTCTCTGTCTTTCCCCTCCCACGCTCTCTAAAAATCAATGGAAAAATATCCACAGGAGAGGAGTGGTTTTTTTTTAATTGAACTTAACCAAAGTGGAACTATTACAGTACTAGTAAAATAATCTCCAGATAATGGAGAGACAATACATTCCAGACCCCTTCCACCTTCCTTCTCAACCTTTCTCCCCATTTTTTATTGAGTGCCAAGTCCTGAGTTTGCTACAGGGTATTCAAAGATAATTGGACCTGTCCATTTGATCTTTTAGAAATATAGGTGATGATAATACAGTGTATTTGCTAAAGAAATATGACAAAAGAATCCTTGAGTTGTATGGAAATCTACAGAAGTTTCCCAGGAAGGGCCACACTTGAGGATGGCGATTGAGGATGTGTAGGCGTTCAGATGGCCCCAGGAGTGAATGTTATGTTTTGCTTTAATTATGATCATATTCAAACAATTGGAAAAAAAGAGAATTTGAACAAAATTAATAGCAAATAGTTGTTTTTAAATTATTAGCATTGTAAACTCTGGTGCACAAAATTTTCGAAAGCACTATGAAATATGAGAATGGTTCTTTTCATCCATTCTGAAGGGTTACCTGCCTAACTCAGTCTTTTTAGTTGCTGCCTCCTTTGTGGTAACAGAACAGTAAGTTGATTCTGGTGCTATAGTTCCAAACTGCATTTCTCAAGACAACCATTTCGCTGGGCCGAGTGGCTCAGTGGTGAGCATCAACCTATGAACCAGGAGGTCAAGGTTGGATTCCCCATCAGGGCACATGCCCGGGTTGTGGGCTCGATCCCCAGTAGGGGGCGTGCAAGAGGCAGCTGATTGATGATTCTCTCTCATCATTGATGTTTTTATCTCTTTCTCCCTCTCCCTTCCCTTCCTCTCTGAAATTAATAAAAATATATTTTTTAAAAAAAGACTATCACCATTTCAATAAATGTTGCTTCTCAATTCTCTTAATTTCTCAGACCAGAATCCTTGGAATCATTCTTGACCCTTCTATTTTTCTTACACTCCACATCTCCTTCAATGGGTCCTATTGTCTTTGCCTTCAAAATATCTCCAGAATTATGTCCCTTTTCCCTAGTTCCTATAATATCTTTCTGGTAGTGGTCCAAACCACTATCACGTCCTGCCTAGAGAAGAGCAAGAACCTTCTCATAGTCTTACTTCCACAGTTGTATTTTCATCATCGATTCTCTACTTAGCAGCCAGATATTAAGAACTTCAGTTGGATCATATCATGCCTCTGTCCCAAACTCCCCAGTAGTTTCCCATTTCACAAAGGTAAAGTTGTAAGTCCTCACCATGGACCACAAGTCCCTATGTGGTCTGCTCCAAGCTACATGATCTCTTACCATTCCCTCTTGCTCCAGCCACACTGGCCTTATTGCTACTTCTGGGATGGTCCAGTCACACTGCCCATTTCTGCACTGTTCAGGTCTGGAAAGCCATGTGGATCAATCACTCTCCCACTTCATTCAGGTGTCTGTTCCAATGTCCTCAACATAGAGGCCTTCCTTATCTATCCTATCTACAATAGCTCACTTTATGCCCAGCCAGCATGGTTTAGTGGTTAAGCATAGACCTATGGATCAGAAGATCATGGTTTGATCCTGGTCGGGGAACATGCCTGTGTTGCAGGCTCAACCCCAGTGTGGGACGTGCAGGAGGCAGCCAATCAATGATTCTCTCTCATCATTTATTTTTCTATTTCTTTCTGCTTCTCCCTTTCTCTCTGAAATTAATAAAGCTATTTAAAAAATAAAATAGCTCTCTACAACCATGTCACCATTATTCTTTATCCTTACTCTGCTTTTTAAAATTGCACTGGGTTGGGGTTGGAGGGAGGATGAGAGTGGGCTGGAAGAGGTTAATGGGGGGAAAAGGAGAACCTAGGTAATACTTTCAACAATAAAGATTAAAAAAATATTCATTGCACTTATCACCATTTAATGTGTTATATATAAATACATATGTTTTTGTTTACTAGAATATAAACTCCATGAGAGCATGGAATTTGTTCTGTTTACTGCAAAATTCCAGTCCAATCAGAGTTTGATTCATGCCTATCCTATATAATAAAAGCCTAATATGCTAAGTGTCTGACCATTCGTTTGACCAGTCAACCAGTCCCTATGATGCGCACTGACCACCAGAGGGCAGACATTCCAACCAGTAGGTTAGCTTGCTGCTGGGGTCCAGCCGATCAGGACTGGGCAAGATGGGCTGGACACGCCCTGGAGCCCTCCAGTGGTCCCTCCCCAGCCCCTATTGTGCACCAGTGGGGTCCCTTGGCCTAACCTGTGCCTTCTTGCAATCCAGGACCCCTCAGGGGATGTCTGCAGGCCAGGCCGAGGGACCCCCACCAGTGCATAAATCCATGCACCAGGCTTCTAGTACAGTTCATAATTGTCAAGGAATGAGTGAATGAATTGTTAATTTATTCTACTTTATCACATTTCATTTAAAATTATGTGATCTTTATAGACTGCGAGGTCCTGAAAACATGATTACATATTATTATTTCCTGGAAGGTAAACTCTCTATAAAAGAAGTTTTTTCAATATATTTCCTTCATACAGAAAACTATAGGATCATAGATGCAAAATGAATCTTAAGAGGTATTCTGGTCTATAACCATGCCTTCAGGAAAGAGCATACTTAACACTTACTCTATTTTGAAAGGCCACCATGCAAGAAGAATCCATCATTTTCTCTGTTTAACAAATTTTAGTTCCAGGATATTCTTTCTTACACCAAATATAAAGCACATTTTCTTTTATTCCATGAACAGAAGAATTAGGATAAATAAAAAAATGACCAGTATTATCTTCTTCTTCTTCTTCTTCTTCTTCTTCTTCTTCTTCTTCTTCTTCTTCTTCTTCTTCTTCTTCTTCTCCTTCTCCTTCTCCTTCTCCTTCTCCTTCTCCTTCTCCTTCTCCTTCTCCTTCTCCTTCTCCTTCTCCTTCTCCTTCTCCTTCTCCTTCTCCTTCTTCTTCTTCTTCTTCTTTTACAAGAAATCCATGATCATTGTAGGAAAAACCATGAAGAAAATAAAAATGAAAAAATTGGCCACAACGCTGAAATATAATCTCTTTTAATAGTCTTTCATATTTATGTGTATGTATCCACATGTATTTTAACATGTTATTATGTATAACATATACAGAAAGAAAAACAAATCACAAACAGCTTGATGAATAACTCAAAATGAATACACCATTGAAACCACTTTGGACAAGAAATAACCCCCTCGTTCTGATATCAAGTCAATATTTCCTTCATCTTCCCCAAATTTAACCATTCAGCATGTCTAACACTATAGATTAGTTTTGTCTGTTTTTAAACTGTAAAGTATGCTATATGTACTGTATTCTTTTATGTATGCCTTCTTTTACTCAACATTATGTTTTGAGTTTTCACATGTATATACATACACTCACACACACAAGTATTTTTTTAAATGTTTATATTTTCTGTTTTTAGAATTTTCATTTGATTCTTTTTTATAGTTGCCAGTTTTCTGTCAAAATTCTTCATCTTTCCATGACTGGTGTGACTCAGTGGATAGAGCATCAGCTCTCGCATGGGAGGGTTTCGGGTTCGATTCCAGATCAAGGATGTGTACCTTGGTTCCATCCCTGGCCTGGGTTGGGGCAAGAATAAGAGGCAACCAATTGATGTGTCACTCTCACATTGGTGTTCCTCTCTTTCTCTCCCTCCCATTCTTCCTTCCACTCTCTCTAAAAATCAATGGAAAAACATATCCTTAGGTGAAGATTAACAACAAAAAATCTTCATCTTGTCATTTAATTTTTTGAATATGTAAGTCATTTATTTTAATGTCCATTCTGATCCCTTCAATATCTCCTGAGTCTATTTCTATTGTATATATCTTCTCTTGGCTGTCTGCCAAGTCTTGCTTTCTTGTAGGCCTAGTTTTATTTTGTAAGTTCTATTTCACCATGCTGGGTTATTTTTTATTAAGTGCCGTACATTGTGTATGAAAAAATGTAGAAATGATTTGAAACTCTAGATGATAGTATCTTCTTCAGAAAGGATTTATGTTTACTTCTGGCATAGAGCAAGGCTAGGGCAGATCCCTTTAATCTCTAATTTAGAGAGCTGGTTTTGAAGCTAGACTTCATTCCTTGTGAGAATTCATCTATTTCTCATTCACCCTTACACTTAGGATGTAGTGCTTTGTAGTCCCAATCAAAACCCTGGGTTGTTTACCAGAACCTATCTTCCTTAGAGGGCACTGAAATCTAAACTTCGCTCACCTGGCCCCATGAAAGCACTGAAAGTGCTCAACTTCTGTTTTGATCTTTTGCCACTCAGTTGTCTCTTTCAAATTAGCAATTGCCTCAAGGGGGGAAAGCAACCCCAAATGCCAGGTTCATATCTCCTGGCTTCCTTTCTTCTGGATCTTGGCTCTACAAATCGCCTTACTAGTTCTCTGATAACTTCAAACACTTTTTAAAAATTTGTCTAGCTTTTCTAGTCATTCTTTTCTTAAAAAATTTATTCTAAAGAGAGAGGAAGGATGTGGAGAGATATGTGTCCAGACGAGGGATTGAACCTGAAACCTGGATGTGTGCCCTGACCAGGAATTGAACTCACAACCTTCTGGTGTATGGGATGATGCTCCAACCAACTGAGCCACACCAGCCAGGGCTCTAGTCATTCTTAATGGCAGAATTGTTTTGAAATAACCTAGTCAGCCATTGCCAAAGGCAGGATTCTACATATACTCCAATGAAAAATATTATTCTAATATACATACATTTTTATAATTTAGTTTTCTTATGCATCCTCACATGAACTATGAATACCTTTAATAAGTATGTCAATATTAATTTATAGAATAATTTTCAGTTGCTACATAAAATTTATACTGTCTGTTAGTGAATCATAATTTTTTTTGCCAAACCCTTATAATATGACATTTCTGTTTTTATTTTTTCTCTATTATAAACAGCAATATGATGCTCATCTTCATATATACACTCCTAAGTAGTTGTAATTATTCCCTAAGTATAATATATTGAAAGAAGAATATAATATTAAAAAGCATAAGTAGTTTGTTATCTTAAGATTCCTTAGGAAAATCATATCAATTTACGCTTCCACCAGCAGTGTATACGTGCCAGTTTCCCTATATTTTTAAGCACTTTGTAAATAGTAGAATTTTAAGTTTAAACTTGCCTATGTCTGACACAAATAAGCAAGCATTTATTATAGTTTTCTTCTGTATCCTCATACCCAGGAACATTCTTAGGATCACAAGAAAAAAACTAAACTTGAATGCTGACCTTAAAGAGCTCATGATTCTTCACACATAATTCTTCCATGAGTCCTTTTCATTATGAAGGTCCATTGGTAATGTTCCTGGAAGGCCTGGATCCTTAGTATAGAAATTTGTTTCCTCGTATTCTCACCAGTTGTATACGTAATTTGGACCCTGCCTTTATCTTTACCTACAATTATGTAGTATGGATTTATTTACAATACCCAGCCCAGGATAGCTCCTTTGTCTCTTCCTGTCTACTCTACAGACATGTAACATGTTTATAGTTTCTTTTTCCTCCTTCCTGTACGTCCCTAAACTTGTCCTATTTAAACTCTATTCAATGGTCTGACCACTCACCCAGCTTACCAAGGTCATTCATTGAAATCAGGGTTCAGCAAAGGACACTGGGGCACAGATCTGGCCTGCCAGCTGTGTTTATAAACAAAGTGTCCTTGGATCACCTCATGCTCATTTGTGGGGTATAGTCTGTGGCTGTTTTGCTGACAACAGTGAAGATCATACAATCCACATAGCCTAAAACAGTGGTCGGCAAACTGCGGCTTGCGAGCCACATGCGGCTCTTTGGCCCCTTGAGTGTGGCTCTTCCACAAAATACCACGTGCAGGTGCGCATGTACAGTGCGATTGAAACTTCGTGGCCCATGCACAGAAGTCGGTTTTCGGCTCTCAAAGAAATTTCAGTCGTTGTACTGTTGATATTTGGCCCTGTTGACTAATGAGTTTGCCAACCACTGGCCTAAAATATTGACTATTCAACCCTTTACAGAGAGTTTGCCAACCCCTGATTCTTATAACTCTACAAGAAGATCCTGAATTTAATATTAAGCAACTACACAAAGTGACCCTCCATCTCCCCCACTCCAGGTCTTTTGTCTGCTCTCCCCCCACGCCTACCCTCTAAGAGACTGTCCTCTGTCCCTGGATTATGATGGAATGATTCTGCCCTGTCCACTGCACCAGCCAATCAGAATCACCCCTACAGCTTTTGGTAGAGCTAGCTATCGGGAGAGATGCTCCCTTTAAATCTGGGTTCTCACGGTGTGAAGATGATGAAGGTCTAAGGCTGACATAACCATCCTGCCCTCCTATGGGAAGAGCCCATCTGACAAGTAATGCAGGCAGAGGTCAACCAGCCAAATTATCAAGACCCACAGAGTCCTGATTACCGTCTTTGAATCCCCAAATCAACTCGTCAGAAGCTAGTTCCACCTCCCACAATTTTTCTCTTTGAACTGGACTGTGACTTCCTTATAAATACTAAGTTTCCCAGTTGTACAAGACAATAAATTACTCTTTCTTTTTAAGCTAATTTAATTGGCTTTCTGTAATATGAAACCAAAAGAGTTCAGACAAGTAAAAAACTGGAACCAGGAATGGAAGGTGCAAGAGAAAAATTGGGTAGTTGGCATGGGTAAGACTGGATAGAAGACAGTATCTGGTGATCCCTGGCTTGAACGATCCTTGGTCTGAGGTTGGCTAAATGGTTACCAGCTGTGCTTCAGGACCTGGATCATTTGTAGACTTTGGACTCAGTAGGTACAGAGGATGAAAATCTACATACATTGGTCTAAACAAAACAGGGAGCTCCCCACCAGAGGCCACTGGCCCGGGGCTCTGGATGTCTTGGCACTGCCCATGGCATGGACATCTGCCATATTGGTGTGCCACAGCCTGACATTTATGAGGATCTAGATATAAAAAGGCCAGAAAATGCAATGAAAAGGTTCAGGTTCAAGGACCCTGACTCAACAGGTTGATGACTTTGGTCTCCTACTTAGTTTTCAAGGGAGTTATATCATCAGAGCAATTTAGTGACTAATTTCAAATCCATGGTTCCCACTCTGCCCCAAGGTGCTTTGAGTACTGCAGAGAATTTACAAAGGTACCATGAGGTATTTTTAATTTTTTTAGGAAACACAGCAGTACTAAGCATCTATCAGATACCACACTGACAGGTGGTCCCAGTTATAACATTCTTTTCAATGATGTCATATGTCTTGCAAAGCAATTGCTTATATGTTTGGCAGTTGCTATGATAAACAGCACAACAGTCAATGTAACCAGAACTGAAACTGGTGGTGTCGAATCTGATTCTAAGGTTTCAAAAGTTGTGCAGTGTCCAACAGGAACACCTGTACCCTTTGCAAATAATTGTAATTACTTAATAAAGAGATTAGCCTGGCCGGTGTGACTCAGTACTTGAGTGTCAACCCATGAACCAGGAAGTAGCTGGTTCGATTCCTAGTTGCAAGGTGTGAAGGAGGCAGCTGATCGATGTTTCTCTCTCAACAATGTTTCTATCTCTCTTCCTCTCCCTTCTTCTCTCGAAAATCAATAAAAACATATATTTTTGAAAAGAATGAGATTAAAATATTATTTTTAATTTGCAGCATTCTTCAAATTAATTAGCCTATATGAGACTACTAAGCAATTAAGACAGAAATATTCAACTTGTTTGTACCTAGCTTCTTAGTTAATTGGACTGTTACACACTATGACAAATTACTAAGATACTAAGGGTGCTGTGAAGGAGAAAGTTTGGCGCCTTTGCACTAAGACAATCCCAGAACCCCAAACCCTCACCAATAGAGCTGGGTAGTGAGGTGGCGCAGCCTCCTGAAGGACCAGCCTGCCCAGGCCCCTCTCGCATGAGGCCATGGAGGACCACGGAAAAGACAGAACCTTCCAAAGAACAGAGCCAGTGCAGCATCAGTGCTGACCCAGGCCCTCCTCCTACTGCCTTACTTTCCAGGAAGGTGACATGCACAGGTGACCCTTGAACAACAAGAGTTTGAATCGCACAAGTCTACTTACACGTAGATTTTTTTTCAATAAATACTATAAAATGTATTTTCTCTTATGATTTTCTTGATAACATTTTCTTTCCTCTAGCTTACTTTATTGTAAAGATACAACATATAACTTATAATAAAATATGTGTTAATCAACTATGTTATTGATGAAGCTTGTGGTCAATTGTAGGCCATTGGTAGTTAAGTTCTGGGGGAGTCAAAAGTTATAAGTGAATTTTCAACTGCACAGGGGGTTGGTGCCCCTGATCCCTGCATTGTTTAAGGGTCAACTATATGTTATAGATGATTATTTCCTGCTTATTTCCCTTTCTCTCGCTTTTCATATAAGAGTTTTTAAGGTGGCTATCAAAATGTTATTTTCCATAATATATTAAGCACATTAAGGATGATAACACTTACCATTTAGATATAGATTGCTGGTCTGTGACATGCCACATCCAGAGACAAAGAGTAACACATATTATCCAGAGCCCCTGGACTAGGATGATCTAACTAGAAGGCACTTGGGCTTGACTTACTTTGGGGAAGAGATAAGTACAGGAATGGATACACCTGGGTGGGCTGTGTTATGTTGGGAAGGGTACAGAAGAAAATATACATATGGAAAGAGAGAACACGCGTGTGTGCACAAGTATATGCCTGTGCTGGGCACTTGAGAGTTGGAATGTATCAGGCCAGAATCTTTTCTTCATTGAGAAATTGCTGCTTCCACCGTGCATGCTTTTGGGATTGGACTGCTCCCTCCCCGCGTCTTCTTGTCCTCTGGTTACAAGGATGCACACACACCAATGTGAGGTCCTCCACTAGATGTGGCATATGGACGCAGGGTAAGAGAAAGTCATTCCCCTCTCTCTAGGATTACAAGGGCCATATAGAGTGGCTCTTGACACCACACTGACATAGCATATATGAGGATAAAGCCACACAGAGGCTAGCAGAGGAGAAACACAGAGGAAAGGCATAGAGAAAGAGCATGCTGATTTTTATCATTGAACCCTCCCTCCTGGATTTATCTACGCCTGATTTAGCCAAGCTGTCACTGAGCTAAAATTTCCTTTTTGTGCTTATGGAGGTTTGAGCTAGGTTTCTGTCACTTGTTATTCAAAGAGTTCTGACTAATAGTATTACTAACACAGCCCCTTAGGAAACCAAATAAAACTGGGCTGGAAAATCAAGGTATGAGATGACATGCTTAGTTTTTTTGTTTGATTGTTTTTTGTAGTGAAGCCTTGACAAAAAGGTGTTTAGGTCAGTATTTTCATGAGGGTTCCAAGAATACTTGGTTATGTGCATTAAGAACCAGTGCCTGTAACTCATAGGCACATTTTACCTTTGTGTGGTTATATAATCCTCTTTAAGCACATAATTCCCTAGATCCCTTTGAAGTGAAAATTAAAATAATTTCCCACAATTTGTCTTCCTTGTCAAAAAGCAGGGCCAAGGGCTTTTAAGAACTGGTGCTGCAGTTTTTGTGACTGTAGGACAGATGACATCACTCTTCTGGGGATGGTTTTATTTATGCCCTTTTTGGATATAACTGAAAGCAAACCCCACCCCTGGAGGGAGGGAAATACACACACACACACACACACACACACACACACACACACACACACACACCGGCTTGATGAGTCTTTGTATACTGGAGCCTTTATAAGCTGATTGGCATGGTCAAGTGGCCATTGTTCAGAGGGTGACAAGCCCCATTAATTGGCTCTTTGCCAGGCAAAATTGCACATGAGAATTTTTCTAGTGAGCCTGTTCTAATGCACCCTTCTAAACAGACCGAACTTCTCTAGTGTGAGCCTTTGGAACTTCCACACTAAGATTGTGCAACGAATCCCCGTTCCCCATGGGGATCTCAGACCACAGTCCTCCTCGTAAATTTCACCTCCAACTGCAACGCTAGGGTTGAAGGAGGCACTAGAGAGAAGGATAGACCTTAGTAAAGCAATAACCTCTTGGCTGAAATGCGTACTTATGACTTTTGATATACTCCCTGCAAAATATCCTGAACTATTTTCTGACAGGTTTTGCCATGTATTCCAGATAATTTCTTATAATTAGAAATATTTAACCTGCTTCTGCGCTCAGTTGTCCAGTGATTGGAGATTAGTGCCTTGGTTTCTATGGGAGATAAAGTTTAGAGACTACGCCCAAGGAAATATGAAGCAATGCCTTTTAGCAGAAATGTGAAGTATGTACCAAGGTCCAGAGGCCTTGGGAGAGGAGAAAGGAAGCGCTTGCTCATGGAGCTGAGCCTGGAGGAACCAGTTACAGAGCGCTGATCATAAATACATATACAGTAAAAGGGGTGTGTTATGGGCTGAGTGAGTGTCCCTGCCCCCCAATTTATATGTTGAAGTCTTAATCCCCAGTGTCTCAAAATGTGACTGTTTTTGAAGACAAGGTCTTTAAAGAGGTAATTAAGTTAAGTAAAATCATTAGGGTGAGCCCTAGTCAAATCTGATGAGTGTCCTTATAAGATGAAGAGATCAGGACACACACACACACACACACACACACACACACACACACACACGGAAGATTATGTGAGGGCACAGAGAAAATGGCCATCTATAAGCCAAGGAAAGAGGCCTCAGAAGAAACAAACCCTACTGATACCTTGACCTTAGACTTCAAGCCTCAAGAACTGAGAGGAGATAAATTTCTGACATTTAGGCCACCCCACCCATGGAATTCTGTAACAGTGATGTTGCGGTCAGAGCTTGTGCTCTGAGCCTCACTCTCAGAATGAAACTGCCTTTTCACCATTCCACAATGTAGCTGGACCTTTTCTGAAGGCTTTAGCATACATTTCCTTGCTGTCATGTCATCCAAGTATGACTAGCCATGTTTCTTTGTTCCGATCTCAATAATCTGTCTTCCTCTTTTGTGTCTTCACCTGCTGAACATGTGTAGAAATTTACCAAGCCTTCTGTTAGCTACTTATCCAAGCTACTCATATTTCTCTCTTTAAAGTTCACCGGGTAAGTCCCTTTCTTTAATCTGTAAATTTAAATTGCTAATGTGCTACTTGTCTAGCTGTTCTTTATAAAGTGGCATTTGGGGGTGTTTATCTTTTCAACTCAGAAGAAGAGAAGAGATTGATTGTTGAATTCTTGTTTTTTGGCTGCATTCTGAGCTCTGCTGAGGCTATGAGCTGGCTTAGGGGAAGTCAAAACACAGGGTTCTATATATGGAGAGGCCTTACATAGGTTTATGGAAATGTCCTTTGTGGTCCCAAATATGTGTCAGAGCACAAGTCATTGCCCAATTCATGTCCTTAGGTCAATACAGAAGACAAAGAGGGCCATGGATGAAAATAATTCCACGGGTTAGTGTCTCCATGGAGACTAGGAAATGCACATTTTCTATAGAGACCCTCAAAATCTCTCCTTCTGATATTAGAGTAGTATATGATCTGTTGTACTTACAAGTTGAGGGTTAAAGGAAGAGTGACAAGAGGGAAAGGATAAACCTCTTCTTTCCTTTGTAGAAATATAGCTATTGTGACTAAATTGAAATAATTGAGTTATTATAAAATTCTTAAGTTAGGATTCTGGGAGGCCATATTCCTAGGACAGAATAAGAGGCACCTGAGAATCTAGTATTTATATGCCTAATGCTGAACCGGATGTCTGACATGTAGTTGGCATTCAAAAAATGTGTTTGCGTATAAATGAATATAATGAGCAATTGGGCAGGACCACATAATGGGCTCGGGCCCTGTCAATCATTTCTGCTCTGCTAGAACAAAGGGAGAGAGCCACTATCCAGGGTCTACTGGGTAATGTCTGAATATGACTGAGTGCAATAGTAACTCCTAATTTGCTGCTTCTCTTTCAAGGAGAATGGTGTTCAATAGTATAAATACGGTCAAAAGAGGAAATGAAGTTCAGTTGTGGTGAGGAGATTAAACAGGGTGTAGGGAAACAGACCAGCTAATGAATGCAAGTCACTGTATCCAGATAAATTATATCCCATTGTAACCCACATGTTCTTAACCTCACTAGCCTCTGGATGCCAAAAGGGACTCGGATTACTTTTTTATACCCAGAGTATTATGGTCCAATCTCCCTGTGGCTTATTTTTTTGGAAATTAACCCACTGCAAAATAGGCCCCACTGTTTGAGTTTCCTCTGGTAATGCCTCAGATCAGTGCCCAAACATTTCTGTCCATTTGTCCTGCTTCTTCCTCCTTATATTGCTGCCATGTTATTGCCCTGCCTGCTAACCCTAAGGAGAAACCTCTTATCTTAATGGTCTCTTGGCTGACTACTGAGTGAAAAAATCATCTTTAATTCCAGAGATAGCCACTGCTAAATCTTGGTGCATATACTTCCACTTTTTTCTCTGTTTACATGTGTACACATAAAATTACACACATATTAAAAATATATACACTAGAGGCCCAGTGCATGAAATTCGTGCACATGTGGGGTCCCTAGGCCTGGCTTGCAATCAGGACAGATCAGGTTCCCCGCCTCCTCCTTCCTTTGCTGCCTGCACCACTACCACGTGGTTCCCCACCTCTCCACCCCCTCTCCTTCCCTTAACACCCGCATCCACCGCCACCCACCCCGGGTTCCCCATCCCAACTCCAGGGTCCTGCTAGCCTCGGGGGAGGGACTGAAAGGTTGGCTGGCAGGCCCCATTGGAGATCAGGGCCTGTGGGATGGGGGCAGCTCCTGCGTTGAGTGTCTGCCCCCTGTTGGTCAGTGCGCATCATAGTGACTGGTCATTCCTGTTGTTCTGTCGTAATGATTGCTTAGGCTTTTATATATTTTTATATATACAGATGAAGTAGTTTTAGATCAGGCTTCACATATTGTTTTGTACCCTGAATTTTCTTTCTTAACGACATTAAAAGTATTTTTCCATATTACTAAATATTGAAATACATTTTTCATTATTATGTAGTACTAACTGATGAATATATTATCATTTAACAATTTCTATTAGACTTTTAATCTGTTCCCAGTTTTCCATAATTATAAGTATCATTGCATTGCATCTTTTTATATCCATTCCCATGCATTTCTTGGTTGTTTCCTTAGCATACATTACTGTAAGTAGGATTCTTGGGATGAAGATTATGAACATTTTTAATATTCATGCTCTTGCTTGTTTTGTTGTTCATGTATGTTTTTTAAGTACCCAAAATTTTCACAAGATGATAAACTCCTAGGTATCAGGGTTCATGCTTTTCTTAACTTTGTATCTACCACACTCTCTTCACAGTACTTGGGGCTGGCAGGTTTTAGTGAAGTTAGTGTACCACTAACAACCACGAAGGTATTCGAAGGTACCTGGGAGAACCCTGAAGAAAGCACGCACATTTCCAAAGGGAAATCAGGGTTTAAGTTTTAGCACCCCATGCCTTGTCTGATCCAGAGCATGGGAGGAAAATGAAATTCTCCGAGTACAATGACACCTCAGAGAATAAACACGCCTTATCTCAGTGAAGGACTTTTTAGCATTTCCTCCAATAGTCTGTGAACTCCTGGGGGCTCATTTTTTTGTATGTCCAATCTCATACAGCAATGGTGCAACATGGGCATTCATGGGCATGAGGGAGATGCCAGGGCCCCAAAAACTTGAGGTACAGATCATTTCAGTGGCTACTGTTCTGTCATTATAAATAAAAGGAGAGGCCTGGTGCATGAATTCATGCACAGGTGGGGTCCAGCTGGCCACCCTGGCCTAGATGGGGTGGCTGGCGGGGGATGGGGGAGGGGGAAGTGGTTTGAGGGAGGGGACCCGGGAGGTTAGCCATCCCCATCAGCCAGTTGGCTGGGCACAGTGCATGTCATAGCGAGGACGGGTCCTTCAGGTCGCTTGGCTTTTATATAGATACTTTCCAGAGGCAGCACGGACTCCTTCCTTCTTTTTTTCCTCTGTGGTTGGAGAACAGGGGACTAAAAGGTGGAGACAGAACTGTGGCTGGGCCTGGGGCTTTTGCAGGCAGCGGAAAGAGGGAGAGGGCTGGGGAAAGTCTAGACATGTTTCCTTCGATTGTCCTCCCTTCCTCCGGGCCCCTCCCTCCGTTTTTTCCTTCTGGTGGTTGACGCTCGGGCCTCGGACCGACAGGAGCCCAGCGACGGTGGGGTTCAGCCCCCTCACTTCTCAGCTGAATGTACAGCTGCCTCGCATTCCAAGCGGGGCTGTTTTCAAGTGGCTAAGGCGCTGGGAATTCACAGCTCCTGGCCTCTCCCCTCTAGGTTTCCTCCTTGGGTCGGTTGCAAACTTCACTGAGACACAGAAGCAGCTCTGCCCTGGTAGTTCTGCACCGGCCCCCGCCGGGCACTCTTCCTCCGGGTCTCCAGGTCCACAGTCTGCGCTCGGGGAGGTCGCCCGGAGCCGTTCCCCTGGGCAGGTGGGGTAGGGGGGCTAGCTTGGAGAGCTGGAGGAAGATGGCAGAGTAAGAGTTGGTATGAACCAGCGCCAGACTTCCTAAGCTCCCCACCGAGCCCAGGCCAGGCCCCTTCCCCGCGCCGGGAGGACCCCGGCTGAGGTTCCCTCCCCGCATCCAGCGCCCTTCTCCCCGTTCCACCACCGGAGGCGGGAGCAGCTCGCCCGCGACGCTCGGGTCCCTGCCAGCCCGGCAGGCGGCGGCGCAGGCGGTGCGGCCTAGGGCGCCGGCGGCCGCGAGCCTCCTCCCCCTCCCGGAAGCGCGGGGCGGGGTCCCAGGCCGGGCCGCGGAGGCGGGCGCGGGGGCCGGGGCGGGGCGCGCGGCGCTCGCTGGCTCGGCCGTCTGTGCGCGCCCACTCCGGCTCCAGGCCGCCGGGCTCCCGCCGAGCAGCAGCGGCAGCGGCGGCGCAGCAGCTCGCGGCGAGGCCCCGCGCCCCTCGCAGCCGCCCCCGGGCGCCGTGCATGGAGACGCCGTCCGCCGCTCGCCGCTGAGCCACCGTCCGGCCCGGGACCCGCGGGGGCTGGGGTGGCCTCGGGCTCCCGCCGGCCCCGCCGAAGCCGGACTCGGGCTTGGCCGGCCGCCCCCGCCGCCCGAGGACTGCGCGTGGCCCGCGGGCCTCGTCGCCCGCGTGAATTGCCGCGGCCCGGCCGTCCCGTCCCAGGAAGTGGCCGTCCCGATCGCCATGGCTCACTCCCCGGTGCAGTCGGGCCTGCCCGGCATGCAGGTAGGCAGGAGCCGGGCCGCCGAGGGAAGGAGGGGGGAGAGATGCGCGGGCCCGGGCGGAAGCGGGGAACTTGGCGGTGTAAACACGGCCCCCCCACGCCGCCCCTTCCGGGGTCGCGCCGGCCCCTCGCGCCGCGCTCCCGGCCCCCCGGGCGCCCCTGCCCGGCGCCGCACTCTCGGGCCTGGGGTGGGGGCGAGGGACCTGGGGCTGCGGCCTGGAGGCGGCCCTCGCTGGCTTGGAGTCGCGGTGGTTAGGGAAGGATGCGGGGTGCCGGTGGGGTGCGGGCCGCCTCGCCCCCCCCGCTACCCTCTGCTCCTAGCGTCTCGGAGCGGCAGGCCCAGCGCTGCTCCAGCCCCCGGGGAGGAGGGCGGTGGGAAGTGCCCTTGGAAGCCCTGGCGCCGTCTCTGGGCCCTGCGCGCCGCAGGGGGGCGGGGGGCGGGGGGCGGCGGAGGCCCCTTCCCCTCCCGCGGAGCCGGCAGTTAAATTGAGGCGGGAGGGGAGCCCGGGGCGCGCTGCGACCCGTCCGGGCCCGGCCGGCCGGGCGGAGGAGGAGGGTGGGGTGGAGGAAGGTGTAGCTGCCAGCCCCACTTCCAGCGCGTTTGTTCCGCCCGTTTCCTTTTGGTGCAGACGGAGGGGAAAGTGCGAGCCTGTAAACCTGGAACCAGGAATCAGTGGGACAACATGCACTCGAGTGTCCCGAGTGGAGGCTGACCCGGCGAGCCCGGGGCACTGGGCTTTTTTACGTTGAGACTTGATTGGATCCAGATGAGTTCCTCTCCAGGAAACCTCTTCGCTGATACTTTGTGGCATCTTGCCTACCAGTGACTTTTTTCTGGCGGGGGGGGGGGGGGCGGGGGGAGGAGTTGAATTTCAAATTTACACGAATACATTCACGTTTTTCTTTGTTGGGGGCTGTTTTGGGCCCTTTGAAAAACAAAATCACCATCCTTGGCTGATTTGTAATGTTGTTAAGCATGTAAGTGGTGGCAAAGTAATTGGGACTGAAATCTCGATGTAGTTAGTAGGGTATGTCCTTAAAGTTTTGTTCTCCCAGTTTAGTTAAGCGAGTGAGCCTAAGAAAACAGCCACAGTATCCAAGCGGATTATTTATTTTTAAAGGCATCTACCGGCTCATGCTCTCTTCCTTCGCTCTTGAGGGCTGAGAGGAACAGGGCTGGGACCTGGCCTCCTGGAAGTCGGGAATCTGTTCCCCTCTTCCCAGGCAGATCATTTTCTCTCTCTCTCTTAAACCATAAAAAGGAACCTGGATTTCACTGTTACGGTTTGAAATAGAAAAATAGTAACATAATGTTGCCAGAATTATAGTCCAAGGTTTGTTTGCTTTTTAAAGGAGTAGCAGTTTAAGTTAGTATCTGAAGAGTGTGCTTCAAGAAAACTGCCCTTGTATTTCATCTAAAGAGTTTTAAAACTCAACAGGCATTTAAAACCTAAGCTTCAGCTGACTGCTAGGTGAAAATCAGATGTGGTTTCTTGGTATTTCCTAAAGTTCCTGCTTTGGTTTGGTTTGAATTGGAAGGCAGGGTGAACTGGGTGAAAAATTATTTCTGACCAGTAGAGCAAGAAGGCCCTCTTGTAATGATAAAAAAAAATAAAAAAAAAAATGCTTCCTTTAAGACTGACTTACGCTGTTAATCAGGTTGCAGTCTAGCACAAATGCCTCCCTTAGTGTTTACCACGAGGTATTCAGCCTTTGTGGAAAGAGAATTAGTTTGAAAAGGTACTTAAAGCCCCACTGGCCGGTGCCCTGAAGTCAGTATCACATGGTATCAGGTCTTAGGACTTTTTTTTGTCCTCACTTTTTCCTTTTTTCAAGGGTGTGGACCAACATTTTTAAATCATGGGCAAAGAAGGTGAATTTCCTTTAATAATTTTGCCTCTCAAATAAATACAGTGTATTTCCTAGGTAATGTTACAAGGGAGCAGTTTTTATTTTCCTTTTGCAGTATAAAAGCTGATGAGTTTTTATTTGGTTAAAACAACCACATTTGCAGCTGTTACAGTGTCAGAAGTGCAAAGGTGACTTCTGACAGTCATCCCAGCATTTACAGCTACGAACTGTTTGATACTATATTTGTATTGTACATCTACAAACTCTATAGTTGTTTTTAGTGTGCCATTTGGGGAAGAACATCCTCCCCCCAAAAAACAAGCACATTTATTTTCTTTGCATTAGCAGCTGCTGCTGCCCGGGGAGGCTTTCTTCAGAGTTGTTAGAGTATTATGTTACAGGCATGCCTGGCTTTGACTGTTCTCTAGGATAAAACAGAACTACTAACCCTTCTGTGCCCTGTCCTGATACATCACAGGTCCCTTGCTTTTTTTCCTATCTCGTCTCCTGAACAGGGCTTATAAGGAGCTCACTTAAAAATTTCAGAAAGGCATCAGAGTGCATTGGCAGCCTAGGCAAAGATGCTTAAAAAATAAACCTGAATGAAAGGACATTTTAGTATAAACATAATTTTTCACTATTTTGCAAAGCATTTTTATGTCTCTTGATTCTTACTGGTACCACTTGAAGCGTAGGTATTATCTAGATATGGAAACCAGCAGAGCCTCATTGAACTGATGAAGGTGAGATAGTGGTGTGTGGCAAATTTGTGACTTGAAACCAGGTTATTTTCTACCTTTAAGGCCATACTTCCTACCATGATGTATTATTGCTTTATTATTACTTTTGCAGAAATTAACATTTATTTCATTTCAACTTGGGTTTGCTGAAGAAATTAGAAGTATAAGACTGATATTTTATTTATTCAATCAGTTATTGAACACTCTTGTGCCAGGGCCTAGGTGATTGATGTCTGTAAATCTGAATGACTTACCATTATAAATAAATGTTTAATGGAGGTTGCCAGGGGCCTTTCCTTTTTTACCTTCCACTCCTCAGTTTCATGTTAACACGAAGGGTGGGGGTGTAGAAATCATGAACTGAACGTGGTAACCACAAGGAGACGTGAAGAAATTAGGTTGATTTGTGGATTTAACTACAACCAGTGGTTCTCAACCTTTCTAATGCCGAGACCCTTTAATACAGTTCCTCATGTTGTGGTGACCCCCAACCATAAAATTATTTTCGTTGCTACTTCATAACTGTAATTTTGCTACTGTTATGAATCGTAATGTAAATATCTGTGTTTTCTGATGGTCTTAGGCTCTTCAGCAGCGGTTCTCAACCTGTGCTAGCTGGGTCGCCTAAGACCATCGGAAAACACAGATATTTACATTACGATTCATAACAGTAGCAAAATTACAGTTATGAAGTAGCAACGAAAATAATTTTATGGTTGGGGGTCCACCACAACATGAGGAGCTGTATTAAAGGGTTGTGGCATTAGAAAGGTTGAGAACCACTGACTACACCCTGTCCTTCATTGAACATATGGCGTTTCATTCAACTTAATTAAGATTAAAAGAAAATCAAGCATCAGTTCCAGGAAAGTGCAATGAACAGCTTATAGTTTGCATCAATTGTAATTTAAAAAGAATTAGATTTGGTCTACAAATTTCTATTACAGAATTTCATCAGTCACTTTTAAACTTTTCTGGGCCTTGACCCCTGTAAGAAATATATTTTACATCAACACCTGAAGTAGTTGTGTGATGTATTTTATTTAAAAAAAAGGAACTGGTTGCAACACTAAATTGATTTCACAGCTGAGTGGTTTTGACCTAAGTTTGACCTAAGTTCAATTAGCATGTTTTAAGGATGTCATAAGTATAAGATAGTGTCACATTTCAAAGTATAGACATAGCTAAAAAACGGAAAGTTCCTCCTGGTCAGCATCATCCTTCCATTTCTCTAGCTGCTTGGGGAAACCTTTGCCTGAGAACGCCCCTTTGTGTGGGGAGACCAAGAAAGACACTTAATGGCCAGTTTGGATGCATCGGGAGCTTTTCTCAAGTGCTCTTGCTTACCCTGGGGAAACCTGTGTGCTCTGCAAAATCTGGGAAATGAAGGCAAACAGAAGGACAGCTGCATTTAATTGTGGCTTAAGTGCTCTTGTCCTATTTTTCCCTCTTAGTGTCACATTTCCGTAGTTTTTTTCCTGTTTCCATGGAAGAGGCCTCCCCATGTTCAGCCTGTTACCATCGGCACCTTGGGGAAAGGTTGGCATGTTACAGTGTGGACATGAGGGTATTTGTGTGTTAGGTTCTGAAAGCGCTTTGAAGGAAATGTTGAGCTGTAGAAGTGTGGACTAGTGTTGGAAAGCGTTGGGCTAGGTGGGGAGCCTGTGTTCATGCAGCACATTTGTCTGTGGAGTGTGCTGTCGCAGCCATGGGAGGTGTAGGTGAGAAACGCCTTTGGGCCTGTCCTCAGGATCTCAGCAGCCTAGTGAGGGCCCATTCAGATGAATAACGGAGGTGCTAGCTGTGGTTGGGAAGCTGGTTTTCAGGGCTGGGGGAGGAGGGGCATCTCAGGCCCAGGGAAGAGGGCCGTTGTGGTAGGAAAATGTGGAAGGAGTTGGATTCTGGCGAGTGCTCTGTGCCAGTTTGGAAGGCAGCAGCAGTGCTTTAGCTCAGAGGAATCCCAGGGTAGTGCGAGTAGGAGTGGAGAAGACTGAGTGGTTGGAGGTCCCAGTGCCAGCAGGATAGCCATGTGGACCTTTTCACAAGGCTGACCAAGCCTTGGCCATCTGACCTCTCAATGACCATTTTATAGTCTTTCATTTATTTATAGTCTTTCATTTATTTATTCTCTTATTGCTGGAGCAATAGGGAAAATAAAGGCACATTTTTTCTATAACTGTTAGTTGCCTAAAGTTGGTTTTTTTTTGAATACCTATTTTAATACTTTATATTCCCTCTTTTCCTATGTCACCAAAACTTAACAGTGTTAACAATTTCTTTTGCTTAAAAGTGTGTTTTTGGGCCCTGGCCGGTGTGCTCAGCTGTTAGAGCGACAGCCCACGCACCAAAGGGTCTCAGGATCCACTCTCAGTCAAGGGCACATACTGGATTGGCAGTTTGATCCCTGGCCCCCTTCAGGGCACATTCGGGAGGCAACCAATAGATGTTCTCTCACATTGTTGTTTTTCTCTCCCTTTCCTTTTTTCCACTCTCTGAAAATCAATGGGGGACAAAATATGTCCTCAGGTGACAATTAAAAAATTATAATAAAAGCTAGACCCTGGCAAAGACTGCACCTAGTTCTGTGCTGAAATAAACTATAATTCTTTCCTAGTACTTGATGACTTAATAAAGAACCTGGTCCCATTACTGATAACTAATTAACCTTGGGAAAGTTACCGTTTGAGCCTAAGTTTTCTCATCTCTACAATGGGGTAATTTTTTAAAAAAAGTGTTGTTGCGGGATGAGAGTTGTCAGAAGATTTTTAAAAATTAAAATATATAATTTGGAGGAGTCCAAGGCATTTTGGTTCGCATCTCAGATCTGGGAACTTTTTGATAGTATATTACATAGAACCAAGGGAGCTTCAAGTAGAAATTGGTCAGATTAGATTTTTTTCTAGGCAGCGAATGTAGCACAGTGTTCCAGAGGAGAGTGGTGAGGATAAGTGGCAGTTATTGTCAGTATATTCTTGTTCCTTTTTGTAATCTTTGTCCTCATTTTTGAGCTACGGCTGGAGTGGAGCTGAGCTTACTTATTTCATTTGATGCAGGTTGACTTTGCTTTTCAGTTGAACAGTGTTTTTCTAGGACCTTGGTTCTAGATGTAGTGTGAGTGGTTACTGAAGAAATGAGGCTGTTGGTAGTTGCTGCTGCTTTCTGGTGTATTTTTGCAGTCCTACTAAAGCCAGAGTCAGGAGTCCTTTGATCTCTTGAGAAACATACCAGGGCACTCTCTATTTGGGTGATTTCTCCCAGTGATTCAGAGTTGCCTGCTTGGAAACTCATACCTGCAGGAAACAGACCACACCCAACCAACTCTTCTGTGGCTTTTTTTCTGCTTTAGCTGAACATTGTTATCATGAATGGAATCTTGTGGCAGGAGTGCAGAAAATAGAAGTTGCCCTGTGATATCCCTCTCTTGCTGCTTAGAGTCAACTGCTGTCATTGGACCAGTCATTTCCCATAGTTCATATTTTTGCATTGCAGTGTATTTAAAACTCTTTTTCTTGGGAAAAGAAAAAGAAAAACAGCTATTGCAACACCTGGCTCCTGGGGGTAAACATGAGTTTCCTAATCTAAAACTTGGCTCCCTGGTTTCCAGGGTTGAGATTAGAGAAAATAAAACAAGTTGTACCTTTGTTTGCTACAAAGTATAAGACATCCCAAATTGTGGATTACAAAGTAGTCTATGTACACACCCCTGAACTGCAGAGCCCTTGTTGACTTTAGGGACCTTTCATTATGTTCTCAGGAATGTTCTTCGTCAGCAAAAGGAATCTTACCTGGTCAGCATCCTGTTGGTATCTGAATAAATTGTGGGAACATTTCAGGTTTTATGTTAATGCTTACCAAATATGTAGCTGTTTATCTTCTTATTATTTTAAGTCTCTTTCTATTTTTAAAAAGACTTTTAGGCCTTGAGATTTCAAAGGACCATGTAGACCCAAATCCTTTTATAAAATTTTAAATATTTAGGATTTTAATTTATAGTTTATTAAAGAAATAATACATGTCTTACAGAGTCAGATGGCTTCATAAGGTTTGCTTGGAAAGATAGCAGTTACTCATCCCTTGCCTCCATTTTCTCCTCCCCAGAGGCATCCCCTTTGATCTCTCTTAGCTGATTGTTGTTACTCCTTTGTTTATAAAGAATAAAGATTGCTGTTACTTTTTTTCTTGTTTTCAGACATCCCTTTTGAAGATGAGGATTTAGTTCTCTTCTTGCCTCCTTCACTCTCCTGTTATCTCCCCTTCCTCTACCCAATATAGTTACACTGTAACTTTGGTTAGATCAGTGTGAACATTAATGTGACTGTGTAAACAGTATTCACAACCCAGCCATTAGTAAACCAGGATTACTTTTCAAATCCTTTTTGGAAGTTGTTTTTGGTAATGTACTTAGTTCTGACAGCTGTAACAAAATAGCTTAGACTGGGTGGCTTAACCAACATTTATTTCTCACAGTTCTGGGGGTTGGGAAGTCAGAGATCAAGGTACTGACAGATTTAGTGTCTGGTGAGAACCCTTGTTCATTGACAGTGTCTTATTGCTGTGTCCTCACATGTTCTCTCTTTTCTTAAACTCTATTATTTGGATGTTGGACCTTCTGGACTGGCTTTGGTCTTTCCTTTTGTGATAAAGGCTACCTTCAGATGTCCACTCATGTCAGAGTGGGTTGGAAATCTGAGCCCTCGAATGAGGCTTTTTTAAGCTAAGAGATGTTGAAACCAATATGTGGGGTGTTTGAGTCTGAGTTTGTTGTCGCATGATATTGAAGAATGAAGCCACAGACCAAAGGGAACCAAAGTTTGAAGAAGCCAGTCCTGGAAAAGGTGCAGCTGGGGTTCCAGGAGCAGGCCAGTATTCTGAGCTTTCTTTCCATGTTACAGCCAGGTGTTAAAGTCTATGTGGGCGCGGGGGTGCATCAACCCAAGAATCTAGCTGGGGGGCAGAGGTGGTGAGAAGCAGGAAGCGCATGGCTTTTTTGTGTACATATATGCTTGTTAGTTGCTGATTAGTCCTTTCAAAGAATTTTGCCTTAGTAACATCCTTGAGATTGGTTTATACACCTTACTGTTTTGTGATTGGTAATCTGCAAGCTGCCTGCCTTAGCAACATTCATACATTTTAAAGCTCATGTCTCCCACAGGCACCCTTCCTTTCCAGCCCAGTTGGGGTGCCTTAGTAACTCTGCCTAGTTGGGTTCCTGGTTCTATTCTCCCCCCTCCCCCACCCCTAATGGTCCCAGTCCTTGTCTATCTAGTTTCCCTTTGGCTCCTACTGGACTGGAGAATTGAGAAATGGCTTATGTCAGTTTCTTTTAGCTTTTTATACACATTTTCTTTTGGAAGCCTTCCCTGGAACCTTCTGACCTGCTCCTGGACTGGTGGTCCTTGTTCACAGTTGATGTACCCCTCATGCTGATGCCTGGTCCCTTCTCTGGCCTGAGGCCTTATGCTGAGGCCTTACGCCCACCTGAACACTGGATGGAGGGAAAGGACTCAGTCTTACGTGGCTTCACTCTGTGCCAGAAACCCTCGGTTTTCCTGTCCAGGGAATATGCTTTCAGTTGTTTCCTCGATAGGGGAGGCATGTATCAGTTGCCTGGTGTGAAGAGTGGGCAAGGCAGTCCAGTATCTGACCAGTTCTTTAACTCCTCCTCATTGTAGGTGCTCCCTTCCAGAGGTACCTGTGCTGCCAATTCCTGAGTTTTGGGGATTTGGTTCAGCACGGTGACTGGAGTTGATTCTCTGCTTTCTCCACCTCTTGTTGAGCATTTGTTTTCTCCTCTCCATCTTTTTTCCCACTACCCACTTTCCAGCTTCTGGAATTTCATCGCTGTTGGTCTTCTCTCCCCTTCTTGTACACAGAGGGTTTGGTTCGTCTTTCAAGAAAACCCTCCTTAGTGGGATTTCAGGATTAACCAAAATAGATGTGCATGCTCTCTACCTGGAAGTTACTGTTCTTCAGTCCTATCTAATAAGAGTAATATGCAAATTAACCATCACTCGTCTACACCCACAAGCCACGCCCACAAGCCAATCAGGAGCAAATATGCAAATAAACCCAACCAAGATGGCTATGGCCACAGAGAGCAGGAGGGAGGCTTGGGTTTCCCTGGCAATGGAGGAAGCCAAGCTTTCCGCCTGCCCTTGCTGGCCCAGGCCTCCACTCAAGGCTACAAAGTTTCAATGATAGAAGATACATATCCAAACAGAAATGGTGGCAGCCATGGAGCTGGAAAGAGCAGGAGGCTAGGGTTGCCCCCGGTGATGGAGGAAGCCAAGCTTTCCGCACACCCTGGCCGACCCAGGCCTCCGCTTTAGGCTACAAAGTTTCAATTATAGAAGATACGTAAATCCCAATAGAAATGGCTGCCGCCACGGAGCAAGCAGAAGGCTTGGCTCCGCTCCAGGCTACAAAGTTTCAATTGTAGAAGATAAATAAATCCCAGATACCAGGGCCTCCACTTGGGTCGCCGGGGGATGTGGGCAGCCTGCAAACCACCACAGGCCCCTCGCCCAGGCCGCCCCACGCCCCAAGGAAACCCCCACCCTGATCCAGGACACCCTTCAGGGCAAACCAGCTGGCCCCAACCCATGCACCAGGCCTCTGTCCTATCTAATAAAAGAGTAATATGCAGATTGACCATCACTCCAACACACAAGATGGCTGCCCCCATGTGGTCAAAGATCCTGCCCCCATGTGGACACAAGATGGCCACCACAAGATGGCCAGCAGGGGAGGGCAGCTGGGAGGGACCAGGCCTGCAAGGGAGGGCAGTTGGGGGCAATCAATCCTGCAGGGGAGGGCAGTTAGGGGTGACCAAGCTGGCAGAGGAGGGAAGTTGGGGGCGACCAGGCCTGCAGGGAAAGGCAGTTGGGAGGGACCAGGCCTGCAGGGGAGAGCAGTTGGGGGGGACCAGGCCTGCAGGGGAGGGCAGTTGGGGGGGACCCAGGCCTGCAGGGGAGAGCAGTTGGGGGGGACCGGCCTGCAGGGGAGGGCAGTTAGGGGTGACCAGGCCTGCAAGGGAGGGCAGTTAGGGGAAAACAGGCTGGCAAGGGAGCAGTTAGGCATCAATCAGGCTGGCAGGGGAGTGGTTAGGGGGTGATCAGGCTGGCAGGCAGAAGCGATTAGGGGCAATCAGGAAGGCAGGCAGGTGAGCAATTGGGAGCCAGCAGTCCTGGATTATGAGAGGTATGTCCGACTGCTTGTGGTGGGATCTGCTTGTGGTGGGATCGGGCCTAAATGGGCAGTCGGACATCCCTCAGGGGTCCCAGATTGGAGAGGGTGCAGGCTGGGCTGAGGGACCACCCCCCGTGCACGAATTTCGTGCACCGGGCCTCTAGTTTATAAATGAATGAATGAATAGAATTTTTTTAAAGTGAAAGTTCTATCCCCTCCCCCCTTTATTTTTAAAATCTATTGTTGAAAGTATTATATATGTCCTCTTTTTTCTCCCACGGATTCCTTCTAGCCGCTAGCCCACCCCAGTTCCTCACCACCTTATCATCTGTGTTCATGGGTTATGAATTCAAGGGCAGGACTGCTTGGGGCCTGAGGGTGGGGAAGGACTCTTCAGCCACACTGTTCTCTCCTGTCATTGGAGATTGCAGATTGGGAGATTGCTCCTTCCGTTTTCTCTCTGTAAGTAAGCAGCCCTATAAACCTATGCTTGTTTTTCCACATCCTTAACAGTCAGTGACCTCTACCTCCCTAACTCGAACCGAGAACCCCCTTTTCTCCATTCTGTATCATTTACTGGTCCCAAGATCTTGTGGGCACAGAACCATTTCAGGGAGCCCTCTTTGGAGAAACATTTGCTTAAGTTGATTGATGTTTTGGGGGCTCAGCCCATGGTCCAGAGTTGAGTGTCTGCTTCTTGGGAGTGTGGTGGGGGCCGCGTTAGCCATGGCTGTATGTTTTGTGGCTCTCAGCACAGGACTTGGGCACAGGTGCACAGCGGGTGTTGAATAGCTTGCCAGGGTGGTTCAGGAGCCCGTGTGGCAGATGCAGTTTGCTGCTAGTCAAAGGACTGCAGACTCAGGAATGGAGGGGGTGTCTCTATGCTCAGTGCACCAGCACAAGATGGGGCACTGAACCACGCTGTGCCTTCCACACTTGACACGATGGATGAATGACTCAAGGGTGCAGATAGAAACAGGGAAGGCTGCTCTTTGGGATACTGCCTTAAAGTGGTTTCCTACATAAGAACAAAGTACTTTTATTGGGTAGAAATTTACAGTGATAAACCGCTGAGTGAAAATGAAAGAACTTGGGGATTAGGTGCTAGCCAGCAGCTATTTTAGGCACAGTTTTATAGAACTTTACAGTCGTTTTCAGAGTGGTTAATTCAAAGTTGTTAAATTGCTACCTGAACTCCTGATGAACTGAGAACCTGCTGAAGAAAGGTATTGTTTGAACGTTCCTTTAGTGTGTTCATGAACTTTCGTTGTGCCAAACATTCTAGAGAGGTAATTTAAAAAGAAAAGAAGAACAAAGAATTACTTCCTCAGCAGTTCCAACTGGTAGGGGGATTTGTTTTTCCTTCTTTTCACTATGTTACCTGAGTAGTGGAAGCCTTCTAGGAAGGGAATTGAATTTTATTGCACTCCTCCTTAGGGCCAGGCCCTGTGGTAGGCTGCTTATGCCCTTGGGCTGTCCTTAGGCCTGTGTATAGGACTGGGCTGTTAAACTCTAGTTTCACAGATGACAAAGCTTAATGCTGGGGGTGGGGTTGGGGGAGGGAGGGGCCCTCAGCTAGAAAACAGCCCCCAGTTGGTATCGGAGCTCTAAGCATTTATGGTTTTTGCTTCTCTACAGCAGAATGCCTCCTAGCAAGCATTTCAGATCCTGAGCCTCCACCACATGGGCTCCTGTTTCATTGTGCATACAGCTTCCACGAAACCGTCCTAGTTCAGGGTTAGTCACTGGTGGCATTTGTAGGCACTTTTATTTCCACTATTAAAAAATATTTTTATTGATTTCAGAGAGGAAGGGAGAGGGAGAGAGAGATAGAAACATCAATGATGAGAGAGAATCATTGATCGGCTTCCTCCTGCATGTCCCCCGCTGGGGATTGAGCCATTTAGACAGGGCATGTGCCCTGACCAGGAATTGAACTGTGACCTCCTGGATCATAGATTGATGCTCAACTACTAAGCCACGCTGGCCGTGCTCCACTATTGTTTTTTTTTACTTTTAAAGAAGAATTTGTTCATGTTCCAGTGTTACTTTTAATTGGCATCTTGGAAGTTAGTATTGTAGGTGTGGGGGAAATGACTTAGACTTTAAGATGTTTTCCTTGTTCTTCCTTTATCTCTATTCTGTCTAGAGATAAAGCTCTTAGGCCCTCCTGTGTAGTGGCATGGAGCCTTAGACTGGCTTCTGTTTATTGCCTTTCAGGTATTCCCATATTGTTTTGAACTGGGAAGCAATATTAACTGAAAAACCCTGTAAATCTAGCACAATGGTTTTCACATTTTAGTGTTTATCCTCATCACCTGGAGGGTTTGATAAAATTCTGGCTGTAGGTCTGGGATGGGGTTTTTGTTTCTGTGGCTGCCTCAGGGGCCACACTTTGAGAACCACTGCCTTGGACATTAAAACTCCTAAATCCCTACTGCTCCCTGCTGAGGAGCATACTACTGCGATGCCCGTTGAATCACAGCGCAGTGGAAACCATGCTTGGGACTGTGGCTTGTATTTCAGAAGACTGACTTGGAATCCCTGGTCTACCTTTGGGAGTTGAATAAGCTTTGGATCGAAAGAATTACTGGAGCCTTACTATGTTAGCATGTATTGTAAACTGTTGTGGGGCAGAGGAGCATGTGTGCTCCTGTTGTCTTTATGACCTTGGAACCTTATTTTTTAAGAATTGCATCTCTTGACTTAGGGCTAGCATTCCTGGGGTTCTTTTGGAAAATCCTGAGCCAGAACAAAAGCCCTGAACCTGATAATCTTCCACACTAACTAGTTTTTGTCATGTCACTCCCTGCTGAAGAACATTTGGTGGCTTCCTGTTGTTTTCTGAACAAATATAAACTCCAGCTTAAAATTAAGGGTCTGTGTTAATAATACCCAGCTTCCTTTTGGGCAGCTTTCCAACCACCTCTCCTGTCAGCTCACCTCATCTCCCTGTGCTCCTCCTGCCTTGGAGAACCTGCTCACCCCTGCAGGATACCCCCAGATTCTTTGCCTGGTAACCCCTGGCGAGCTGTTAGTTATTTATATCATGTTGCCTCTTTTTCTTAATTGCATTTTAAGGAAGGACCTTCAAAGAAGGCCAGTACCAACCAGCCAGCTCCCTCTCATTGTTAGGACACAGGCCCCTGGATGAGCACCTGCTGGGGTTGGGGGTCCAGTTAGGAAATAAATGGACTCTCTTCGGGCAGCCTTGGCTTCCTTTTCTTGTAATGTTCTGTTAACACTTAATTGAAGATTTTACACCAGTGTGTGTATATATATATATCTGAACTGGGAAAAATACTCTGGATCAGTAGACCTTTTAATGTTTGGAATGTCTGATATGATTTTTAATTTTAAAAATAGTCTTTATTAGCGTGTACTGCAATTGGCTAGACTTTGATCTTACCAGACTTGCTTTTTTGAAGGTTTTATTTTATTTATTTATTTATTTATTCTTTTTGGGGGGGGGTTGGTACTTTTTTATTTTTTAAAGGTCATTGTAATTTTTCTGTGGTTTGTAAATGGCATATTAAGCAGATGTAGGAGATGGACTGTGACAGGGAAGGAAGTTGTGAGGTTTGGACTCTTTTCCTTTGTCAGTGAAGAATCTGAAGTCTTTTTAAAAACCCAGCTTATGTCATTCAGAATGATTTCCTCCATATTGTCTTCTTCAAGAAAAATGAAGCACTTAAAAGTGAAACTGCTTCATTTCCTGGCCTTCGTCAGGCTGTGTGTGAAGCAGGCTAGGATGTGATTGAAGGGTGCTCACCTAGTAATAGTGGTGGTCTCGGGTCGCACTCCCAAAGGGGTCTGGGGTCATTAGTGCCAGCAGCCTGAGGGCATGACCCCAGCAATTGGGGGATGAAATTTCTTCTCCCCATAGGCATGAAGTAAAGTCATATTTTAAAGTTACCACATAATTTAAAACAGTTTTGAGTTGAAAAGCAAGTTTCCCTAGAGATCTACCTGACTCCTCAGATGAATTACTGTTTATGTGGAGCAAATGGTTTCTTTAGGGTAGGCTTTCTCAGCCACCCCTCTCAAATATGTATGCACATATATGTTGATGTACACATGTGTGTGCATATAAAAAGTGTTATTTTGGTTTTTTTTCGTATTGTAATCTGACTTTATGAGTAAGTAGCTTAAAAGAAGCTCGTGCTATAGCACTCCTGGTCAGAATTCATCTTTCCTCTTTATTTCTAAAAGGCACAAAATCGTCAACATCCTGTAAAATAATTGGAATGAAAAGTTAAGATAAAATATTTTAAGCCTTTTAATGTATTGTTATTACTAGTGGCCCAGTGCATGAAATTCATGCACAGGGGGCGGGGTTTCCTCAGCCCAGCCTGCACCCTCTCCAATCGGGGATCCCTTGGGGGATGTCCGACTGCCGGTTTAGGCCTGATCCCTGGGAAACCGCAGCCAGACATCCCTCTCGCAATCTGGGACTGCTGGCTCCTAATTGCTCACCTGCCTGCCTGCCTGATCGCCCCTAACCTCTCTGCCTGCCTGCCTGGTTGCCCCTAACTGCCTCTGCCTGCCTGCCTGATCGCCCCTAACTGCTGTCCCCTGCCGGCCTGATCTCGCCTCCAACTGCTCTCCCCTGCAGGCCTGATCTTGCCCCCAACTTCCTTAAAACCCCTCCTCAGCCCCCACCTTAGGTTCTGCCTTCACAGTTCACCCAGATTAGGTTCTGATTGGTCGGTTTCTATTCCAGTCAGCATCAAAAGCTCTGCCTCCTAGGCTGCCATTGGCTCCTCAGAGTTCACCCACATTTGATTCTGATTGGTCGGTTTCTATGCCAGTCAGCATCTCTGGGCCTATCAGGGCCTGATCAGAGAGGCGGCGCTAATCAGCACCCCCTCCCCCCCTCGGAGGCCTGGAGAGAAACAGAGGCGCGGATGTTCAACAGCTGCTACGGAGGCTGCAGATCAGACCCTGCCTCTTTCTCTGGGCCTCTCTTCAGGCCTGATCCGCAGCCCCCTCGGCAGTCAGTGCTAGGTTGGTATGGCAACCTAGCACTGACTACAGGACTGACTTCCGGTGTTCAGATGAGTCTTCGGTCGTTTTGGACATTACGGACCCTGGGTTTTTATATATTAGGATTATTACTTTTTCTGTTAATTCTCACCCAAGGATATTTTTCCATTGATTCTCAGAGAGAGTGGAAGGGAGTGAAGAGACACAGGGAGAGAGAGAAACATCAATGTGAGAAAGACACATTGATTGGTTGCTTCCTCACACTCCCCCAACTGGGCCCGGGGATTGAGCCTGCAACTGAGGTACATGTCCTTGAATGGAATTGAACCCATGACCCTTCAGTCCATGGGCCATTGCTCTATCCACTAAGCCAAACCAGTCAGGGCTTCTAATGGTTATTTTAATGTCTTAACTGACTTACCCTGGCCTCCTTTAATGAAAGGCATGTCTCATCTTTAGGACACAGAGTTATAGTCAGATGCACATTCCTGTTTGGCTCTGTTGGTTAGAATAATTTCTCTGCTTTCTTTTGCCTTTGGGTAAAGAAAAAAAATATTCTTTCTCCCCCTTAACATTATTTTTGGAAAACACTGTTACTGTTATTTAATGAGGTTTTTGTAGTTAATTGCTTTGCTTACATTGATAAGCTAGACCAGTGGTCGGCAAACTGCGGCTCGTGAGCCACATGCGGCTTGTGAGCCGCGGTTTGCCGCTCTGTTGACGAATGAGTTTGCCGACCACTGAGCTAGACCATTCACCCAGTGGTATTACAAATTCACCTTGTGCTCCTTGCTCCTTGCCCAGAGGACACTGTATGTGGACTGGGGTCCACAAAGACTCTGTGTGTGTGTGTGTGTGTGTGTGTGTGTGTGTAACCACTCTCCTTTCTGGGCCACCTCTGGGCTGTTGATTAAGGGGCCTGAGGAAGATGAATGGGGAATTCTGCCTGAATTATGTTCTTCTTAATTGTCCTTCAGATGAATACACTGTGTATGTGATGAATATTCTAGTTTTAGAATAGCTTTTATATCCTTTTCTGTTTCTTTATAGTCGTTCTGTTTGATGAAAAAGTGTGGAAGACATGGAAATTTGCAGGACTATGAGAGGCACAAATATTGTGACTTAAAATTGCTGCTGAACGAACATTTACCCCCAAATGGGACCAGTCTGCTTTTTAACAATTTCATAGTGAATGCATTTTAACTGAGGGGCAGTAGTCATTGAAATAATAACATACCATGCATACATGTTTCAAGGTGCATACACGAGTGAGGGACTGCTGGCTGTAACTCCAGCACTGAAGACAGGACACTGGACTCCGGGCTGCCTGGAGCAGCCTATGGGCTGGAGCACTGAGACGGCATCAATCCCACAGTGCTCAGATGTTCCTGCCAAATGGGCTCTTAGATCTTCCCTTTAAGGAATATGAAGAACAGTTGAGTTTCAGGATTTTGGATAAAGGGCATGGACCTATAGTGCCCTTGTACCATTTATATGTAAAATGAATGGAAAAACTTAAGGAGAAATATAAGGTAATAACATGAGAATTTAGCATTTCTGAATTTTGCTAGACCAAATTTGCTTTTTTTCTTTATTCAAATGAAAGATTTTTAGGTACTTGTTTAACTCTTATGAGAGTAACACGGAAATGGAAACTTGTTGGATAGAAGTACAATTAAAGAAAAAGAGGAAGTGTTGTCAGACTGTGTCATAAATATCGTTGCTATTTTAAGCTGAGAAACTCTAACTGTAGAATTTGACCATTTACCTTATAGTATTTTATAAAACTGAAAAACTAACAAGGGATATATTAATATTTTGATTGTAATTTATTCACCATTGTTACAATTTGATGCAAAAAAAAGCAAATTTTTGTGTGTGTCAGAAATAACATTTAAACTATGGGTAGTTCCTGTGTTTCAGACTTCATTTTTGAGTTTGTTGGTTAGAAATCCAGTATGTTTTCTTGTAGAAATTAGTTTATAAATGGTGGTTAAGTTGAGAGGCTAGTCTAGAAAAGTCTAACTGAACTATAACGTTAAGAGTTAAGTTCCTGGTTCTGAAGGCAGGAAGCGAGTTGGTATAAGAGTTGGAAGAGAAAGAAGAATTTCTTTACTCTTGGTGCAGGGCTGGTCCCGTGCAATATATCCGAGTTCAGATTGGTCTGTTGTTGTACTGTGCTGGCCCTCACTGTTACCTCCAGTCTCCTCCTCCATCCTTCAGTGCCTTCTTGATACCATGACTCCAGTGTGATGCCCTCTTTCCTACATCCCTTTAGTAGGTTTCAAAAGTTCTCACTTAAAATTCCTATTCCTTGTTTTAAAATTGATTTTAGTTAGATGTTGGGAAAACACTTATACAGTTCATATGAGGTAGTATAGTCCTTTTAAAAATATATATATGTTTATTGTTTTCAGAGAGGAAAGGAGAGGGAGAGAGAGATAGAAACATCAATGATGAGAATCATTGATTGGTTGGCTGCTGCACGCCTCCCACTGGGGATTGAGCCTGAAACCCCAGGCATGTGCTTTGACTGAAATCAAACCACTACTTCCTGGTTCATAGGTGGACGCTTAGCCACTGACCCACACTGGCCAGGCAGTAGTAGTTCTTTTTAAATATAGGAAGAATGTCTGTTAATCTAAATCAGGGGTGGGGTACCTTTTTTCTGCCAAGGGCCATTTGGATATTTATAATATCATTCGCTTATATAATTCACTTAATATAAATTTATGTTGCTGTGAAAAAAGCTCATAGACTTATTGAATTTCGAGTCCTGTCTATCTAACAGGTGGGATATAAGGAAGTGAAAATTTGATGACATTATATAAAGAACTAGAGACCCGATGCATGAAATTTGTGCAAGAGTAGGCCTTCCTTCCCCCAGCTGCCAGCACTGGCTTCCTTCTGGCACCTGGGACCTGGGCCTCCCTTGCAGCCCCCGCTTTGTCAGGAAGAACTTCTGGTCTAATTAGCATATTACACTTTTATTGTTATAGACTAGAGCAGTGGTCGACAAACTGCGGCTCGTGAGCTCCAGGCGGCTCACGAGCCACGGTTTGCCGCTCTGTTGACTAATGAGTTTGCCGACCACTGGACTAGAGGCCCGGTGATCGAAATTTGTGCATGGGGGGTTGCAGGGGAGGGTCCCATCAGCCCAGCCTGCACCCTCTCCAATCCAGGACCCCTTGAGGATGTCTGACTGCCGGTTTAGGCCTGATTCGGGGGCTGCTGGCTCCTAACTGTTCACCTGCCTGCCTGCCTGGTCACCCCCAACTGCCCCCCTGCTGGCCTGGTTGCCCCCAACTGCTCCCCTCCCTCCCCTGCTGGCCTGGTCGACCCATGCAGCCTGCTGTTCAGTCATTTGGTCGTCCCTCACTAACCCCCTTCCGGCTTGGTCGCCCCATGCAGCCTGCTGTTTGGTCGTTCATCTGGTTGTTGTGGTCGTGACGGCCCCTGGCTTTTTATATATTAGGATGATGTTTAGGGTTGAAGAAATCTGCCAAGTGTCAGACAATGTGCTGGCATTGGGATTAGGTAGACAAATGATAAACCCTGGCTTCAAGGAGTTTACAGTCTAATTAGCAGAGGCATGTATGTAAGCATATATTTCAGTGGGATACACAGAGTTGAAGAAGGAAGTATAACGCACAGAAGTAGCACAGAGGAGGGAGCAATTAACTATTGAGGTGGCAACTTGAAGATTAATAAGGAGATGATGCCTGAGTTCTGTTCTAGAAGAATTTCTGTTCAAGGCAAAAGGAATCTGACAGATTTGTTTTTTTAAAAGAACAGAATGTTTGGGAAAGTGTAAGAATTTAGTTTTGTTGGACTTCAAAGGGAAATAAAAAACAAGAGACATGAGGTTAAAGAAGGTGGTTGGGAACAAGAACCATGCTGAGTGGTTTGGGCTTTAGCCTTTTAGGTGATGTGAAATTCTCAGGAAAATTTGAAGTGGCAGAATGAGACCAATTTGGGGTTTAACAGTTTGGTGGTTGGACTGTAGAGGGCAGAGGCTGGTCTCTCAGCCTGGAGACCGTTCCTGTGGCCCAGGGGAGAGCTTATCAGGATTGGATTGAGTCACCAGTAGCTGGGTGAGGAGGAGGGGGAGTAATTTGCAAGGGAGCTGTGGGTAGATTGGGACATGTTTGTTGATGATGGCGATGGAGGGAGGGAGGGAGGAGTCCTAGGATGGCCTCTAGGGTTCTGGCTTGGGTATGTTGGTTACCAATTGGTATAGAACAGTGGTCGTCGGCAAACTGCGGCTCTCGAGCCACATGCGGCTCGAGAGCCGCGGTTTGCCACTCTGTTGACTGATGAGTTTGCCGACCACTGGTATAGAAGATAAAGATATCTATTCTATCTAGATAAGAATTCTATTTCAGATAACTGGAGTAGAGGTGGAGGAAATGAGTAGATGGTTACATATATGGGTCTGGAACATGGGGGAAGAGCCCCGGCTGGGGACTGAGGCTGGTGGTTTATTAATTGGGTCACCAGTGGTGGAGAGCAGTAGAACAGGTGTGAGCACTATGAAGACGGTGATTGAAAAGGGAGGAGCCTGTGTTTCAGCTCTCACAGGCACCGAGGTGCTCCACCTGGCTTTACTTGCCTTCACAGAGTCCACACTGCTGTCAGTGCCAGGGCTTTTCTACTCGAGATTTCCACATGGGCCCCCGGTGGATGGAGGGGGAGAGAGGGGCAGTGTAATTGGCTAATCTGTTTTCAGTGGGAGCAGATCATGAGTTGATTGTTCATAAGTCAAGAGCAGCTTGTATGTAGTTTCTTAAGTGTCAAGACTTACTTTTTAAAGGTTTTATTAGATAAATCATCTGTCAGAGCTCCAAGTACCTAGTATTTTAATTTTTACCCTAAAACTCATTAATGTGTACTTTCATGGATGTCATTCCTGAAATAGATTAGAACGTAACTTCAAATAATTTGTATAGCAAAATTTAACAAGGATGTTGTTCGGGCATATTGGTTACACCTGCAAAAATTGGTGTAGAAGCCTCTTTGGTTAACTTAGTGGTCGGCAAACTCATTAGTCAACAGAGCCAAATATCAACAGTACAACGATTGAAATTTCTTTTGAGAGCCAAATTTTTTAAACTTAAACTTCTTCTAATGCCACTTCTTCAAAACAGACTCGCCCAGGCCATGGTATTTTGTGGAAGAGCCACACTCAAGGGGCCAAAGAGCTGCATGTGGCTCGGGAGCCGCAGTTTGCCTACCACTGGAACTAAACCAAGGAAACTTTCATCTTAACCCAGATGGATGATACTAAGCTTCCTGTGGTGCTTCTTACCCCACCTGGCACAACCTGGAGAGTAATAAAAAATACTGAAACACTGATAGGGGTAGGATGTTTTAAGTATTCATGTTATTAAAATTTTACTTTACTGTTTGTACAGTTTAAGCATTATAAAATGCTACTTTTATATAAGAAAGGGATGTTGGCATTTCATCTAGTTGGTTTAGGGGCATGATGTTTTAGACAACTTGGGGGTCTGGAAATGATGTTTTATTAAACTTGGCAGGTTAAATCAGAATTCCGGTTTTATGACTATCTTAGCCAGAGGTAATCTTAGTAATTAAAGTGAAATGGCCCATTTTAAAGTTCTGTTCTGGCAGTGGGCATTAAATGTCTGCAAAGTGTGGGCTCTCTGGGATTAACTAGAATAATGGGGGTATATATTTTTTAATAGACTTCATGTCTTAGAGCAGTTTTAGGTTAACAACAAAATTGAGTGGAAGATACAGAGATTCCCCATATATCTCCCTCTGCTACCATCAGTATTCTGCAATAGATTATATTTGTTATAATTGATGAACCTACATTGACACATCATTATCACCCAAAGTCCATGGTTTACATTAGGGTGCACTCCTGGAGTTGTATATTTTATGGGTTATTTTTCTGTATATATAATTTTTTCCTTATTGGCTTCTTCAGTTTCTGATTCAAGCAAAAGTAATTTCTCTTCGTGTGATGGTACTTGGATCACTCTTGTCTCTATCATCATGAAAACTGCATCCACTTGGGGTTCTCAAGGTGAGAGTGTATGAAATTAAATCCTGAGAAGTCAGTGGCTCTCAGCAACCACCCAGGATCCCCATAAGGGAAGATACTGTACTAACAGGACAGTCCTTTTGGTCCTGTGTCCCTCCAATTATTTTGAGACTCTTAAGTTAAAAAACTAAATGTCCACTCTGAAAATGGAGGTTCCCTTTTCTCTACACAGATTCCGCCCCCCCGCCCCCTTTTATTTTTAAATTTTGACTACTTAAAATTTCCCCTATCTTGCCCTTTACCAGCTGGGTCAAGTGGAAGGAGATCTCACCCCAGGGATGGAACAGGCAGGCACTCCCTTAGCCTTTGCAAGTGGTTTGCCTCTGAGCCTCTTCTGCCTCCCCCACCTCCCCCGCTTCTCCCGCCTCCCTGCTTTTGCAGTTTCTGAGGCCCTGTGAAGCTGCTGCCCTCACCTTGTTGACCTGGCCTCATGTTTCTCTCATGTTTCTGACCTTGGTTTGGTACTTACGGTCTAGATCACTTCCTTAACTCCAGTTCTTGTGGAAGGTTGTTAGGGATTGTAAGGAGGGAAAAATGCCACATGGTGCTTCTCCCCTCCCCCCCAACTAATGTGTTTTTTCTTTTTAATTGAGCTATTACAAATATTAATTCACTTAAAATATTATAGAAATAATAAATAACTTACTGTAAAAAATTGAACTCTACAAAATTTTATGATTTTATTCCCCAGGGCTAACTAATGTTGAGAGTATATGTTCTGTGGTTACCTTAATTGCAAAGAATTGTTACTATATCCTCCATTCAGAACTGGAATTCCATTTGATGTTTTCTTTTCTTCCCTATCATAGCAATTCCGTCAGAAATGTCACTAACTTCTAACCAAGACCCCTTAAGCAATCCAATTTCTACCAGCACTTAAGTGCTTTCGTAGTGCTGATGAGACATGATACTCATTCTTCAACCAGTAGAGATTTATTGGATGTCTGCTAGGTTTAATGCACCATGCTAGAGGCTGAGGGAACGGATGAGCTATTTCCGCTGTTCTTAATGCACACACAGCCCAGCTTTGTTGGGCAGACATTCCAGCAAGCAAGTGCTGGGAGTACAAGGTGAGTGATATTAACCAAATTGGGTGAAAGAAAGGAAGTCTTGCTGGAGGAGGTGGCATTCAAGTGAATTTAAGCAATTCTTTTAAAAATTTTAATATATTTCTTTATTGAGCACTTTTTTAGTGCCAGGCACCATATTGGGCACTGAGGACATAGCAGGGACAAAATAAAAAACTAAACGAAATTAACATTGTAGTTGGAACCAGTCAAAATAAATAATTGACCAGTAGACAAGATACTATCAGAAAGAAATTGTGATCATGAAGAAAATAAATCAGAATAATACCAAAGAGCATACAGGGGCAGGGAACCAGAGACTCCTGTAGATGGGTGCAGGGAGAGGGCCTCCCTGGGCATGTAACTTCTGAGCTGAGTCCTAGGTGAGAAGAAAGAGCATCTGTGAGAAGATGGTATCTGAGAGAGCATGACAAACAGGCTACAAAGAACATCAAGTACCTGCTCTGTCAGACCAGCCTTTTCCCCAGAAATAGCAATGCTGGAGGATATTGTCTTCACAATATCCAAGCATAGAATTTTGCAATTCTTATGTTTGTATCTGTATCTACATCTGTATTCAGCAACTCCTTAAGGAGCTACTGGGTAAAAGGCATTCTGGGCAGATAGGGTCTGTTCATAGAATTGTCTGTAGTTTAGGGTGACTGGTGGAGAGGAGTAAGACTCAGTCAGGTTTCTTCTCCTCCTCCGCCTGAGATAATGGGAATAAAAAGGTATTAGAAAGATTTTAGTTTGGAGTGGGATAAAAGTGCTAAAAAACAAAGGAAATATGGTGTGGGTTTCTCCTTATTGGATTGGATAATCTGGATCAATCTTAAGGTGGCCTTGGTGGCTTCTCAGTATATTTCTGATTTGCTTCAGGGACAGATCACAATGAGAGATTGGAAACCTAGGTGGGTCTTGATTTATATAGGCTGATCCTATATGTCTGTATATTTTTTAGAAGTTGAGCTTAATCTTCATTCCTGATACAGAAGAGTGCCATCTATCTATATAATAAAAGCCTAAGCGACCATTATGGTGGAACGACCAGAATGACCAGTCGCCATGATGCGCACTGACCACTAGGGGGAAGACGGTCAACGCAGGAGCTGCCCCCTGGTGGTCAGTGCACTCCCACAGGAAGCGCCGCTCAGCCAGAAGCTGGGCTCACGGCTGGCGAGTGCAGTGGTGGTGGTGGGAGCCTCTCCTGCCTCCACGGCAGCACTAAGGAGCAGCAAACTGAGCGGTAAGGAGCGAGCAGGCTGGCAGTAAGGAGCAAGGGATCATGGATTGCGAGAGGGCGCAGGCCGGGCTGAGGGACCACCCTCCCCAGTGCACGAATTTCGTGCACCAGGCCTCTAGTCCTATATAATCCTATATAATAAAGAGGTAATATGCAAATTGACCCTCACACCCTCACAAGATGGCTGCATACAACCAGGCCAGCAAAGGGGGGGGCGGTTAGGGACGACCATATGACTGAACAAGCAGGCTGTGTGGGCTGACCAGGCCGGCAGGGGGGTTAGTGAGGGATGACCAAACAACTGAACAGCAGGCTGCGCGGGACAACCAGGCTGGCAGGGGGTACAGTTGGGGGCAACCAGGCAAGCTGTGGGGGGGGCAGTTGGGGGCGACCAGGCCAATGGGGGGCAGTTAGGGGCAATCAGGCTGGCACACAGAGGCAGTTAGGGGCGACCAGGTAGGCAGGCAGGTGAGCAATTAGGAGCCAGCGGTCCAGGATTGTAAAAGGGTTGTCCGACTGCCGGACATCCCCTGAGGGGTCCCGTAATTGAGAGGGTGCAGGCTGGGCTGAGGGGACCCCCCCCCCCCAGGTGCATGAATTTCGTGCACCAGGCCTCTAGTGTGTGTGTGTGTGTGTGTGTGTGTGTGTGTGTGTGTGTATACTAATAAAAGCCTAAGTGGCCCTCGCACGTGACGTTGCCACAAGATGGCCACCACAAGATGGCCAAGTGCACAGAGGAGGCGGGGCGCAGCAGCCACTTCATGTGGTGAGGATTGGGGGTCGAGCATTTCCTCTGCCTCATGCAGAGGAGGTGGGTCCCGGCGGAGAAGGCAGGTTGTGGCAGGGGAGGGAAGTTGGGGGCGATCAGGCCAGCAGAGGAGCAGTTCGGTGTCAATCAGGCCAGCAGGGGAGTGGTTAGGGGGTGATCAGGCTGGCAGGCAGAAGCGGTTAGGGGCAATCAGGCAGGCAGGCAGGCAGGCAGGCAGACAGGCAAGCAAGCCGTTATGAGCCAGCAGTCCTGGATTGTGAGAGGGATGTCCAACTGCCAGCATAGGCCTGATCCCGCACATCCTCCAAGGGGTCCCAGATTGGAGAGAGTGCAGGCCGGGCTGAGGGACATCCTCCCCCCACCCCTGTGCATGAATTTCATGCACTGGGCCACTAGTATGTGTGTGTGTGTGTATATATATGTTTTTTTTTTTTTTTTTTCCCCAGAGAGAAAGGGAGAGAAAGAGAGAGAAACATCAATGATGAGAGAGAATCATTGATCAGCTGCCTCCTACATGCCCTCTCCTGGGGCTAGAGCCCATAACCCGGGCATGTGCCTTGACCGGGAATTGAACTGTGACCTCCTGGTTCATGGGCTGACACTCAGCCACTGAGCCACACTGGCCAAGCGAGAAGAGTAGTTTTTTAAAAAATTGGGTCGAATACATTTGGAGCACAGTGTGTTTTATAAATGGTTTCATTTTATTTTCATACTTAGAGTTGGGTCTTCAGAACTAAACAGTAAAATTTATACAAAAATAACATGCAAACGAACGTTTTTTACCTTTGAGCCAAAAGCTTTGGGATTTCTCTCATCTGAGGAAAGAATGGCCCTGCCAGTGAGCTTTCATGGGAGGCCAGTGTATTAGGGAAGCACAGTTGGACTTCAGTTATGGTTACTGGTGGTTTGTCTTCTGAGAAAACCACAAAATTGTAGGAAGGAGGCTGCATACACACACACACACACACACACACACACACACACACACACATTTTTAAAAAAACAGACTTACCTTTTCTGTAAAATTACCTCAATAGGCAGTGATGTTTTGTGAATTAGGATGATAACTTGGTTGTCCAGGGGAAACCTGCAGCATTACAACTCCAGCTGCTGTAAATAAATGTATTAATATGCTAAATGAGTGAGTGAGGTTCCTGTAGAAAAGTCAGGATCATTAAGTGGAACAGTTGTAGGATGTGACTTCCTACTCTGTCAGGTTACTCCAAGCATAGGCTGGCAGGGCAGAGGAGAGGTGGGTGGCATTAGGCTAATGGAGGAAGTTGATAAGCTCAGTTGACTGTATTTTTCAAATGGTTGGAGCAAAAAATTCCCTTAACTGAAACCATTGTGTTTCATAGCATTTTTGTTATCTATGTGGTCTCAGGATGGAGCTGCTGCTGGAGTTGTATTAGCAATAGCCTAACTGTAGAGGCCCCTGAATCACAACCATTGTGGTCCTAGCTCCAGCAATAATTGGGGTCTTCTCTATTATTATTTAGAGCTCACATGAGAGATCCAGATGCACATTGAATGTCATACAGTAGATTAAGTAGTTTATTAATTTTTCATAGAAAAGATGTAGCATGAGGGAGAATAGTGACATATGTATGTGGTCAGGTGTGTAATTTGCGGATAAACTCTTGAGATGTGTCAGGCATGATTTATCTTCCCATCAGTTGAAATGTACTATGTGATATTCATCTGTGTTTCAACTAATAATGCTTGTAATTCTGACAGTTCTGACTCAAGGAAAATGCAACTAAGGTGCATCTATAATGGGAACATGGGAACATTAGTTGTGTATTAGTTTTTTTTTTTTAAATTAGTTTTCCTGTTTTATTCACAGAGAAACTAGAGTATGTATGCATTTTTATTCATCTCTTATAGATGAATAAACTAAGGCCCAGACTCAAACTTTTTAAACAGGGGGCAAGTTCACTGTCCCTCAGACCGTTGGAGGGCCGGACTATAGTTTTAAAAAAAACTATGAACAAATTCCTATGCGCACTGCGGGCCCAGGACGAGTCGGCTGCTAAGCAGGACAGGCAGCGGCACCCGGTGGGCCGGATAAATGTCCTCGGCGGGCCGCATGTGGCCCGCGGGCCGCAGTTTGAGGACGTCTGGGAGAAACAAATAAATAGTAAAAGGTGGAGATGGATTTGAATCCACATGCATTTGGCGCCACGTTATTTTCACACTGTGCCAGGTTCACCAGTAGATTTACCCACTGGAATGTAGAGTTAGGGTTTCCTCTTGAGTTCTCAAGGGAGAAGAGAGGGAATTGGTGATCCAGCCCCATCAATGGTATCACCTACCATGAGGGTTTAACAGCAGGTTGTTTAGTATGGTGAAGAACTACAGCTTGAGATTGATTTATTGGAGTATTTTATTGGATAGGTCATTGAGGCTGTGATATTGAAGCATAGAAAAGGTTACTTGTATGTGTTGTGCATTTTTTTCAGTTTGCTCAGTTGGTCAGAAAGAGTTGAAAGTAAGGCCAAGGTTACTGGCTTGATAGCTGAACAAAACTGGGAGACTGACAGAGGAAACAATGATGGCCAGTTGAAGATTACACCTCCTAATCTTTCCTCTCCCACCCCCATGGCGTCCCCTAACAAGAATCTGTGGACAAGAAGTGTCTTGGTACAAATATTGGGGAAACAGTGCACAGCTAGCACCCTATTGACTTTTTACTATGTGTCATCTTTAAATTTTTTTAATATAAAAAATTGTGCCTTAAGCCCTGGCCGGGTTGCTCAGTTGGTTGGATTGTTGTCTCGTACACCAAAAGGTTGCGGGTTTGATTCCTGTTTGTGGCACAGACCTAGGTTGTGGGTTCGATCTCCAATGGGGGTGTGTACGGGAGGCAACTGATTGATGTTTCTCACGTTGATTTTTTTTTTCTCTCTAAAAATCAATAAATATATCTTTAGGATAAAAAAAAATTCTTCTTTAAAATAATTAGATATAGGAAGAAAGGGAACCTGAGCTGTTAGAGGGCCTTAGAAATCAAGGTGTGAATAACTAAAATGGTTCACCTGACAAGCATGAAGAGATTGTGTTATGTCAGTTTTTAGTTGAGAAAATCCATCTTCTTGGCTCTTTTGAGCCTGTTGCTTGGTTCTCGACACCTTTGTGGAAGTGAGAAACGGGATTTTAACTTTCCATGGTGGAGGTTATGCTACCTGCTTTTGTGGGACTGGTGATAAGAAGACCTGTTGTGGGTGATAATTTGGAAGATGAGCAGCTAGACTGCCTGTTTTTTGGGTTGTTTGAAAGGAAGCCAGGTAGAAACACAACAGCTAATCTTGTGGTAGGTAAGGCCGTTGCTGCCTCTGTAAGCACTTGAGTTGGTCAGTGAAGGAAGAAAGCCTTTGTTCACCATATTCTTGGCAGAATTGGTCACTTTATGACAATATCATCCATAGTTGAAGCTTTTTGACAGGTCTCATAGTTTTATCATAAAAAAAGCAAAACAAAATATAAAAAGGATTTTACAATGAATTACTCAAATGTTATTTGAGTTATGTAACATCTAGTGAAAAGAACGTAAGTGGGTCTTTGAAAGTAAAGAGTGGGGTGTCTTTTCATTTATGGGCTTGGCCATTTGAGATCTGCTTGGACTGGTAGGGACCTGTCTGGAGGGAGAACAGTTTTAGGGAGAAGGTGATCAATGCTACGTGCAGGCCAGCACTTTCTTGACCATGTGTCCATTGTGAAAGGTAAATCATACTCTTCAGACTTTGCTATTGTGAACATGTCATTGTTTTTAAATTTAATGATTTCATATATCTGAGTTACTTCTGTTTCTTCAGTGAAATGTAGAATGACAAAGGTTTTAAGACTGGTATTGAATTATATCATATCTGAAGAATTTCTCATGATCTCCCTATTCTTTGTTTAATCCTCACCCGAGGATATGTCTTCATTACTTTTAGAGAGGGGGAGAGAGGGAGAGAGAGAATGAGAGAGAGAGAGAGAAAGAGAGAGAGAGAGAGAGAGAGAGAGAGAGAAAGGTATGAGAAAGAAACATTGATTGGTTGCCTCCTGTACAGGCCCTGACTGGGGATTAAACTTGCAACCTGAGTATGTGCCCTGACCAGGAATCGAACCTGCAACCTTTTGGTGTACCAGACAATGCTCCAACCAACTAAGCCACTCGGTCAGGGCTCATGAACTCCCAATTTTCAAACAACTTTCATGTTTCCTTTTTACCTTCTGAATAAAAATTTTAAGTGGGTTTAAAAATAAATGCAAATATAGCTGGATTTAAGTTTTCTTGAGATTTTAAGAGGATTTATCTTTTTTAGTATTTTCATTTTGTTTATTGGTTCTCCTTATGGAGAGAATTATTTAAAAGTAATGCAATAATTACAGTGTTTGGTATAATATAATTCAGGATGTTTAATTTAATATAGAAGGACATTTGCTGCTTTTAGCTTCTTTATTATCCAGATTGATTTAGGAAATGGATTAGAGATGTCTGGTAACCAGTCTTTTGTAGCCAGAATGGTTTGATTCAAGAATTCTGGACTATCTTCTTTCTGAAATCAGGCCTGGCCTTCTCTCATCTTTCATTGTACCTACGTGTAGAAAGGTTATAGCCCACTTTTCTTAGTACATTTGTAAAATAAGCTTATTGTTAACAATTCGGACAATGCAGAAAGACATCAATTAAAAAAAACATAGATAGCTCTAGTCAGTTTGGCTCAGTGGATAGAGCGTCAGCCTGGAGTCCAAGGGGTCCTGAATTCGTTTCTGGTCAGGGGCTTATGCCTTAGTTACAGGCTCCTCCTTGGCCTGGGCCCTGGTCGGGATGCGTGCAGGAGGCAACCAGTCCATGTATTTCTCTCACACCGATGTTTCTCTCTGTCATTCCCTCTCTTTCACTCTCTATAAAAGATCAATGGAAAAATATCCTTGGGTGAGGATTAACAACAAAAAAATAAACAAACAATTTAAAAACACATAGATAACCACTGTTAATATTTTAGTGTACAGTCTTCCAAAGTTACCCCTCCCCACACACATACCACAAAAATGGAACCATTATATGTGTACTGTTCTATAATACGCTTTTTCCTTTTAAACATTAGGATGATTTTTATGTCAATAAATCAACATTATTTTGAGTGGCTCGTTGGTATTTCATTGTATGGCTGCAGGATAATGCCTGTAATTCTACACTGACATCTGCATAGGTAGTTTGCAACTTGAAAAAAAAATTATGGAGAACTCTAATGAATATATGAATGTTTTACTCATCTATTTATTTCCTTAGGATAATCTAGAAGTGAGATTTTTGCTGCTCCCTTATTTGCATTTTTAAGAAACAGTGCATACGTGTGTATATATAGAGTCTTTGTTGCTTCTATATGTAGCATCTTCTGTGACCACTTTTATCTTTTTAGCTTCTCATTTTTAAGTGATTTTTTTTGGTCCTCTCTGTCATTGTTTTCAGCAGTGTCGCCTACTTTTGCTACTTTTAATGTGATGTTTACTTGGTAATGGTTTTTATTAACTTATCTCCAAATGTGTTGATCCTTCTTGAGATTGTTAAAAAAAAGAGTGTCCCAGTTTTCTTTAATTTCGGTGAAGAGTCGTAAAGGAGCATTTGTATGAACTGGTTCCCCTCTCCCTTGGGAATTCCTCTGAAAGGTGTTTCCTTCTGCCTTTGGCTGGTTGTATTTCCTTTTCACATCCCCTTTTCTTTTCCAGGCATCTCTGCTTGCTCCTGTGTGGAGTCCTTTGGCTTAGGAGGCATCTCTGCAGAGACTAGTGCAGGGACAGGGAGCCCCTCCAAAGTGCCTGCCCATGTGGGTCAGCTCTGTTCTCCAGCACCTGACAGTTCTCTGCCCGTCATGGAGCCTGCCTCCCCTTGGTCTTCTGTGACTCGATGGTCCAGTTAGAGCTGAAGGGAAGGCTGGGCTCCTCTGCCTTTGGTCCGAAGTGGGCAAGCTGGTCTCTCTCTTCCTTGTTGGGGAAGTAGAGATGCCCTCATCTGCCAGGCCTCCCTGGGCTGCTTTGTGGTATGAACCAGGTGCCCAGAGGCTGGGTCTTGTTACCCCAGAATCCTGCCCTCAGCCTTAACCCCTAGAAAAGGGCATCTCCCTTTCAAAGAAGGTGCTTCTTGCCCCAGGCCTGGCGAGTTGTGGATTAATTCTCTCCTCTTCCCTGGCTTTGGCACAGTTGTCACTGTATTTTGCAGATAGTCTTTGTTATCTGTAGTTTTCGGTTATGGCTGTTTTCTAGTCTTATTGTAGATGGACTTGTTTTCTCATTTTCATTCTTTTAGTTATTTCAGTGTGGATTAGAGGAGAGAAGCATATATGTGTCTTTCCTGTTGCCTTTACCTGAAGTGTCCTCATAGTTATTTTTAAGCTTGGGTTCCATCAACATGACTGATTGCGAATTAGAGATAATCTGTGTTGCATGCTATTCGCATTAAGTATAGGACCAAGAAGGACTTAGAAGTAAAATGAAGTTTCTTTTGCATTAATATGTGGTTTATCTAGAATAGATAGATATCTAGTAGTAAACAGTTAACTATTTTGGTGGGAATCCTTTAAAGATAAGCCTGTTAGTTTAAATATTTCTTTAACAGTGTTTATTGATCACTTTCCCATTGGTAGGAGATGATGTGGGTCATTGTAATCAGTTGGGATAGCAGGAGCCCTGCAGTCACTGGCCCTGCTCTGTTGTCTGGTTCTGACCCAGCCCGCCCCACGAGCTGCAGCAGTGCGGGTAGGAGCCATGCACACCTTCTTTAGAGAAGGGCCTTGCAGAGATCACCTCCCGGATTCCATTTGCAGAATTGAAGAAATTACTGAGAGGAGGATAACTTTAAGGAGAAACTGGCAGATATCTGGTGTCTTTTTGTGTCAGGAGCAAATCCTTTTTTTGGCATACATCTTTATTATTTCAGTAGGGTAGTTTCAGACTTGACCCTGTGGGAGGTGGCTGGCTTTTCCTCTCACAGCTGGGGTGGTCTTCTGGGCCATCCCTTAATTCAGTGATGCCCTTGGGCACTGCCTGGGAGTGGAGGGTTTGCTGCTGCACCAGGGGCACCAGGTTGCTGGCCTTCATTATCTGTGCATTTCCTCTCTTGACCGGTGATCAAAGCCACTTAGGGTCAATGTCACCCTTCCCCATTCTGCTGCTTCTAATCTGTTGTGGGTTAGGAACCCAGGTATTGGCCTTCCTTAGAGTATGTGTTGATTGTGGACCTGAATCTTCTGAGATAGGGATTGGGGTTCCCTCCTGTGAACAGTAGTGCATGTGAATTCAGGGCTCAGGATTCCTGACTCTATTTCTGTGCTTGGAGGCCTAAATTTTTGCTCTGTGCTTCTGGAAGGCTGAGGTTTCTAAAATCTGACCTCTGAACCAAAGTAGAATTATTATACTTGAATAATTGTGTGAGCTTTAGTTAAGTGTATGCATACTTCTTGTTTCAGTCCAGCCAGGGGAGCAAATTTGTTGCATTATTCATTTGATTTTCCCTTCAACTGTTAAGTTCTCTCATTTGGGAATGCAGCAGCTCTGTTATTGGGTAAGGGAGGGCTTTCACTGGAGTGATGAACTTTTGGAGGATAGCATCAACAGCTGGTTTTTGTTTTATTCAGCCAGAGAGCAGAGCCATGCTTGTCTTCCCTCTTATTTTCCCTTTGCTGGCATTTTCAAGCCCAGGATGGCTTCAGTTAGGTGGCTTCCCTAATATATTGTCTGGCTGGAGAGTTTTAAGCTTCTGTGACTAGAGGGTCTGAAGTTTTTCTGTTCCATTATCTCCACAAATACACCCATTCTTGTCAGACTGTACTGTATGTTATGATTTCGAGTTTGGGAATTTAGGGGTCTGAATTTAAACAGGTGTTGTAGCTCAGTGAGTGTTAGTACTGGGACATATAGAGAAATAGAATAAAAGATGAAGACTTATGAAGTGAACTCCATCATCCACTTGCCCAGGTACTGTGGTCTGCTTTGCTTCCCCTCAGTTTAATTGAGTGTTTCCTCTCCATGCCAAGGAGATTTGATACAGAAGGGGCCCTGGGAATTCACAGCCAGGAAACCTGAGTATTAAGCTCAGCCATGTGAGTTTCAGTGTGTCTGTTTCTTAATGTGAAGTAAATGAACTGTTTTGTATGCTGTTTCTTAGATCTAAGACAGTGGTCGGCAAACTCATTAGTCAACAGAGCGGCTTGCGAGCCGCAGTTTGCCGACCACTGATCTAAGAAGTAAGTCATGTATAGGATGGTGTGAGGGATTACCATGTTACATTTGAATGGAATTGAGAATATGTGAGGTTGGCTCAATTCTAGTTAAATCAGTAAAAATTCAAGCTGGGAGGAAGTTGGAACCAATCTACTGGTAGAGATTGATATTTTCTGTGTTTTTTTTTTAGTGTGCTAAGGATGAATGTATTGTTTTTGTCAGTCCTTTTGCCCTTCCCTAACAGACAAGGGAGTTGGCTGGAACTGTCCTGACTCAGCAGTATTTATTTAGGTTTGCACATTTTTTAAAAGGTTGCTTATTTAAGTCCCCATTTTATAATACTTACCGTGGCTGACATAACAGTCAGCACTGGGTTAGTGGGATGTGGTGCCAGGAAAATATTAAATCATGAGAGCTGTTACCATGTCCAGAAAATAATGCAGTCTTGTGAAGACCTTGGTCTTCAAGTTGGGATACAAAATAGGTAGTCTATGATTATAAATAGCCTATGATTAAAGGAAGTTAAATCAGTGAATCCTCACCCTTTCAAAGAAAAGGAAACCATAACACGAAGGTTAGATGAATTGCCCAAGATCAAAGCAAATATGTGTTAGAGGTGAGATTGGAACCAGTTTGTTGCAAAAGCCTACCTATACCCTGAACCACTACGCTTTGCACTTATATAATGAGGAAGTGTATTGTATTTCTGTATCTGTGTGTCTGAAGCCTGGGATTAAGTAAGATATACACGTGAATTCTAGTAGTGTGGAATTCTGGGTAGCAACACATTTTTACTCACTGCTGCGTTATTTTTGCTACAGTACTAGTTAAGAAAATAAAATCTTGCATTTCGAAGCAAGATTGATGTAGTTCTTCCTTGATAATTATGGTTACTGAAGCAGCCTCCTCTTTAGATGCTGTTTGGTGGACATAAAATAGCACAGAACACAAATGAGTCACAGCTTATTCCATTGCTTTGCTTCCTGTATTTAATTCCTTAGGACAGTATCTGGTGCATTTATTAAATTGACTGCTTCTAGGTAAAAAATAATATCTTTCCTGAAAATATAAGAATTATTTTAACTTAGATTATAATTTCCCCAAACCTGCACCTTTTCTGAATCCATTACCAATCATGTGCTTTCTTTTCTACTCACAACCACAAAGGTTTCCCTAATAACTGCTATTATGAAAACATAGGAAACAAATTTTAGAACAACTATTGCACTTCATAAATGGTTGGTCAGGATACGTCTTGAAATGTTGGGATCATATTTTAATCAGCTTGAAGCTTCCTGGACACATTCGCTTTGTGGCCTTTACAGGGTAGAAGTGTAGACAAGGATGGGAAGTTTTGGCAAGTCATGAAATTATGGAAAGAGATAAGACTTTATTATTTTGTTTTTTAAAAAGTCATTCATTCATGGACATTTTAGCACTCACTCTATGCCAAGTGAAAATGCTAGATGTTGGGGTAAAGTGAACTGAATGAATTCTTTGCCCTTACAAAGTGATTTGTGGGAGATGGATGAATACAGAAATGTAACATGCTTTTTCTTTTTAAAAAGCTCTGTTGTGGTATATTTTACATATCATAAAAATGCCCTCCTTACAGGTGTACAATTCAGTGATTTTTTAGTAACTTTACCAAGTGGTGTAGCCATTATCATAAATCAGTTTATAACATTTTCATCCCCAGCATCATTTCTCACATTCTCAGCCCCAGGAAACCCCTCATCTGCTTTTTGTCTCCATCAGTTTGCCTTTCATATAAGTGAAATCATACAGAATGTGGTCTCTTGTGACTGGCTCCTTTCACTTAGCATGTTTTTGAGTTTCATACTTTGCTCCAGTTTATTACTGTGAATAGTATCCCTTTGTATGGAGGTACCACATTTTGTCTATCCATCCACCAGTTGATGGGCATTTAGATTGTTACTGGTGTTTTGCTATTATGAATAATGCTGTTATGAACATTAGTGTCTATATCTTTGGATGTATGGATGTATGTTTTCAGTTCTCTCTCTTTTTAAAAATATATTTTTATTGACTTCAGAGAGGAAGGGAGAGGGAGAGAGAGATAGATACATCAGTGATGAGAGAATATTGATCAGCTGCTTCCTGAACGCCCCCTACTGGGGATCGAGCCCACAACCTGGGCATATGCCCTTGACCGGAATCGAACCCGGGACCCTTCAGTCCAGAGGCTGGCGCTCTATCCACTGAGCCAAACAAGTTAGGGCTGTTTTCAGTTCTCTTGTGAGTTGAGTTTCTGGGTCACATGGTTTTATGTTTAATTTCATGAGAAATTGTCTTACTGCTTTCTGAAATGGCTGTATCATTTCACATTCCTCCAGCAGTTTATTATAGAAAGGGACAACATATTGTGGCTTTAATTGATTTGCCACTACTTCCAATATAACATCGATATATCAATATGGCAAAGTGGAGAAAAGCAACCAATGACAACAAAAAGTGGTGTTACATTATTTACTCTTTTGGAGGCATTTTAGTGTTGTAGACAGCTTAACCCACCAGTGGAAGAATGTGTGGTTCAGGGCAATATGATTGGAGAGAACAGAATGGAAATTGATAATAGTGTACAAAGTGGTGAGTATGTTGAGATATATACACAGTTTGTCCTTTCTATTTTGTCTTGGTGGGTGTCAGGATCTGTGGAATAAGTTTTGGTTATTACCCTTTTCTTTCATATATCTCTCAGCCAGGGACTCCTGTGGCTCATTTAATTTTCCTTACGGTATCCTCCAGAAATTGTGACAGGTTTTAGAAGGACTGAACAAAGTAATATCTTTGTGATTTTCTCAGCAGTGACAGAATTCTTTCACTTTAGTTTGGGTCTAATTTAGAAGCAAAATAGAAGGGATGTCAGAAGTCCTGTGGGACAGAAATAATGATGAGGTGAGCCTAGGAGGTTAGATGGCAGGTGGGCCGGCCTGGGGTTTAAATTTGTACTTTCCTGATGATTAGTGATGTTGAGCATCTTTTTATATATATTACTAGAGGCCCGATGCATGAAATCTATGCAAGGGCCTTGGCCCCCCGCTGCTGCCAGCCATGGCCAGGGGCCTCTGCCACCTCTGCCTCGGCCCCCACCTGCAGTGGCTTCATCCGGAAGGAAGGACGTGTGGTCTAATTAGCATATTTCGCTTTTATTATTATAGCTTGGCCATCTGTATGTTCTTTTTTTTTTTTTTTTTTTTTTTTTTTTTTTTTTTTTTAAATATATTTTATTGATTTTTTACAGAGAGGAAGGGAGAGGGATAGAGAGTCAGAAACATCGATGAGAGAGAAACATCGATCAGCTGCCTCCTGCACACTCCCCACCGGGTATGTGCCCGCAACCAAGGTACATGCCCTTGACCGGAATCGAACCTGGGACCCTTGAGTCCGCAGGCCGACGCTCTATCCACTGAGCCAAACCGGTTAGGGCCTGTATGTTCTTTTGATTCAGGTTCTCTGCCCATTTTTTCCTAAATGGATTGCTTTTTTTTTTTTTTTTGGTATTAAGTTGTATAAGTTCCTTATATAATTTGAATATTAACCCTTTATTGACTATATCATTGGCAAATATCTCCTCACGTTCAGTATGTTGTCTTTTCATTTTGTTAATGGTTTCCTTTGCAGTGCAAAAACTTTTTAGTTTGTTGTAGTCCCACTTAAAAATTTTTCTTTTGTTGCCAAAAAGATATTGCTAAGAGTGATGTCAAAGAATGTGTACTCTTTAGCTTCCAGTCTCACATCTGTAAAAGTCGCTGCTTCAGAGGGTTAGGTGAGGAGATAATGAGACTAGCTCAAGTGAGGGAAGCTCTGGGTACAATGTTGGAAGTGCTCAAACGCTCATGTTTCTTTCTCTCCCTTTGGGGCAGCTAGAGGACGGCGAAAGGAGTGAGGAGGAATGGGGGAGAGAGTGAGGGCATTTGCTGGTGTGCTGAGTGATGCATAGAAGTTATTTTTGAGAGGTCACACAGTTCCTGTTGCCCTTTCAGAGCTGGTACTGGGTTCCTTTGTTGGGATTAGGCAGTGTTACTACTATGATAGGCGATGGACAAAATTTTGTTTAGACGATCTGGATGGTCTAGCACTGGGATCGATAAACTACAGCTGCCCTTGGCCTGTTTTTAAAGGGCTGTTAAAGAACGAATATGCACCTGAGACTGGCCCAGGAGCCTGAGGTGTTTACTGTCTGGCTGCGCACAGAAGAGGGTTGCTGTCCCTGCTCTAGCCTCTAGAGCAGTGGTTCTCAACGTAGGGCACATGCCCCACAGGGGGGCAATTTGATTTTTGAGGGGCAATTCGAGAATGAGTTATTAACAGTGAATTTTTTGCATTTCTTATGATTCTAGGGGCCTCATATAGAGTATATAAATACATATTGTGACATACTTATGCATTTCAGTTCTCTATTATATTTTGAAACTTATTTGCTATTTTTTCATATCACTTACTATTTTTTAAACAATTTCTTCCTCAGTACTTCAGCTGTCTTTTCGTACTTTTATTTTTCTCTTTCATGGATGCCATGTTCTTTGGAAGCTTGTTTAGACCAAGTTAATGGCCTTTTAGACTTCCTCCATGTGAATAGGAGTTCACTTTTTGAATAATAAGAATTATATGTCACAGGGAGGGGCATCAGGATTTTAGAGATGCTTAGGGGGGGCATGGCCAAAAAATGGTTGGGAACCACTGCTCTAGAGTCTTTAACCCTCCCAAGATTACACAGGACAGCTGATTTGGCGGCAGTCACCTTACTGATTGACACAGAGCCACAGGAATTCTGTGAACTATGAGATTAGGTAACACTGAATGCATCTCACACTCTCTCTGGCCTTGCCGCCCCTCTAGGGATAAAAGAACATGCAGACAGACAGACACACACACACACACACACACACACACACACACACACACACACACACACACACACCACCCCCCACCCCCAATAGGATTCCTGTATTCCTGTTTGTGACAAGTCGTCCTTGTCCATGACCTTATTAGCATTCCATTTCAGCCATTTTCCTTTTGATGCCTCTAAAAGCTGAAGGATTTTCAACTAAAGGAAATTTGATTATTGATTGAAATAGATATACACCAAAACTGTTTGGCCTGTTTTTAGAACAGAGTTCCCTGACAGTCACTGTTACTGCAAGCTTTTATTAAATGCTACAGGAAGGTGAGTTCACCTGTAGGGAGTTGGAGGTCGTATCAGATTGTATTCCTTTTGCTGATATTAACATTCCAGTGTAATAACCCAAAGGAATTCCTTGCCAGGTAGGTTCCTCTCTAATCAGGTGTCCTACAAACCTTGCAGCTTACAGGCACTTTCTAGTCCAGAGGATGACCCATGATACACAGAGATTTACACTCTACTTAATACCTGTGGGGACCTTGTTCAAGTGACCTGCCCTTTGCCTCCTGGGGTGGTTGTAAGGTCAGAAAGGAATAGTTACAGAAACTTCTTAGCATGGAGTCTTTGGATGGAGGAGCTTTGGAAAGGGTGCTGCTATTTGTTAATGCTCATTACAGTAGGGTCAGAATCTTTTCCATGTCTTGCTTGTTATTTGCATTTAGGTTTTAATAAAGAAGGTGCCAGGATTCATTTCTCAGTGAGCTATATGATTATTTGGAATGCATTGATTTTTCATCAGGTGATTGCCCAACAATACCATCCTGATTTTGGTATTTGTTTTGGTCTCGGCCTGCTTGTCATCTCAAGAAACCCCAGGCCTTCTTTTTTCAGCCAGAGAGGGCAGCCTTTCATAGAAGAGTGAGTGAACCAGCTACCACTGGGAGAACCTGCTGGGGACTCAGGGTGTAGAAGCTGAGCCAGGACTATGGAGCTTTGTGACCACGGGCAAGTTGAACCCTCAGGCCCCTGCTTCCTTGGCTCCCTCTGCTATCAGTCCTCTTCTGGACCAAGAGGAATATGAATGAGACAACCCAGCAGAGTATTTGGCACCGGGCACACAGCAGAACAGTAGTTGCAGCCTCAACCTTTTGTTCAAACCATTGCCATCAATGAGGATCTGAGAGCTTCTCCAGGCAGCCTTCCAGCCTGGACCCTCTCCCCCGCACACACCAGGGGTACGTGTCCAGACGGCTGCACCCTAAGTCTGAGAATGCGTTCCCTAACATGGCTTCTTCCTGAACTCTGACCTCGGAGCTTCTAACGGTGGTTTCCTAAGGGGTGTGTGTATGGGAGGAGGGGTTATTAGATGCCCAGGCTAGAAACAATAGATTCACTTAGCTGGTGCAGCCAATTTTTTTTCTCATTTTAAATGTGTGTTTTTTTAAAATTGTATTTCCTTTTTTTTAATTTTTTATTAGCTAAAGCAGTTTCTACCATAAATAAATATCCATTTAAAGATGAACAGATGCTGGGACTAGGATTCCCTAAAAGTCCTAGTAATTTGAATATGTAGGTCTAGATATCGAAATTTGTAGGGTTTAACACCTGCCTCAGATTTCTTTTTTTATAGAATATTCAGTTTCTTCTAGATTATGTAATTGTTGCAGGGTTGAAATAAAGTGTATAATACGGAGGAAATGAGTTGCCAGATTGTGGGGGCATTTGTAACGTGTGTAGGAGAGTTCAGGTAGGGAACTGAATCCTGCCATTTAGAAAAGGAAACGGCCTGGTAATGGAAGCAGGCCAGGAGAGCTTGCCTGGTAGTGATTAGTAGATTTCTTGTAATTTGGAGGAAAGCATGTTTCTATATAAACGTGTGATTTGGGCCTCTAATGGAAAAAAAATGATTTTTATATCATTTAGCTAGGAATGAGACTTTTCTGCTAAAGAATATTTGAGAATTAAAGAAATCTGACAGTTCTTTGAGCCAATTGGAGCCATTTTCTGTTTAAAGATCTTTGGTAAATAAGGTTTTTATATTGGAGATTTTTAGATTAACCAACTAGTTAATATGCAAAACACTCTTTGGGGCTAGAGGTGGAGAATGGATATGGCAGGTCAATGACTAGGTTGATAGCAGAAGCAGAGGAGGAAGGGATTGGAGAGGAGAAGAAGAAAATGTGAGCTGCAGGGAGATGCCCCCTCCCCTGCATTGATGGGGTTCCCTCCCAGGTGGAGAAAGTGGGTATGCACTATGAAAATCCTCCAGGCGTTACCATGGCATCCTACTTCCTACAGAGCTTGGAGCAGTCTCCTGGACTAGACCTCTGGTTCTCATCTTGGCTGCATGTTGGAATCTTCTGGGGAGTTTTAAATAACTAGGGCCCAGTGCACGAATTTGTGCACCTTGAAAGGAACTGTGGGTCCACGAGGCTGCAATGGCACAGGGGTGGGTCTTGGTCCATCCTCCGTGCCCCTGCCTGGCCCCTCCTGCCGTGGCCCTGGTCCCCTGTCTGCCAGCAGCCCCACTCCCGCTGCCGCCACTGCCACGTGCTGACAGCGCCAGCCCCGCTCTCACCCACTGACAGCGTGGAGTGGTTGGGGCCAGCGCCAACAGAGGGTGTGAGCGGGGCCAGTGCAAGTGTTGGGCAGGACCGTGGCATGAATTTTCAGTAACCACCAGAGGCTTGCCCCAATGACAGTGACCAGCGCCCCATCTTGGTTTGGTGCCCCCGCTCACCTACTCCACCATCCCGCCTCGCCTGACACCCGCCATGTTCCACGCTCTGCCACCTGCTGCCAATGCCTGCCATGTTCCGCACATGCCCCCTGGTGGTCAGTGCACGTCATAGCGACCAGTTGTTCGGTTGTCCAACTGTTCGGTCTATTTGCATATATAGATTCCGATGCTGGAGTCCCATTCTCAGAGATTTGGGTTTAAGAGTTCAGGGTGAGGCTGGGGCACCGAGTGGTTTAAGGCTCCCTGACTGCAGCCCTTGGTGAGGATCACTAACCACACACAGTGGGAGGGCCACCCTGTAAGCCACCACTGTTCCTCATCGTCTACACCCTTCCCCACAGGGTTTCCTTGTCCCATTTACAGTACTGCATCTGTGTGGTTTTGCTCACTTATGAAGGAGGCTAAGGCCATCTTGGAGACGGTAGACACCATTGGGTGGGTGATTGTTAATTCCATCCAGGAACTTATTACTGTCTTTTGTACCTTTGAAGGGTGCTGGCTGACTAAATAGGAAACTATATTGCAAATTTGTTCCTCCTCCTCAAGGGGAGCCCTGGTTTTCTGAGTCTGAATTTGTTGTAAAAATAAAAGTCCTGACTTTAGACTTTCTTATCAAGTCAAAATGAGAAGCTCCCAATAGATTTCTTCTCTTCCGTTCATGTCAAAATGTGCCTTGGGTTGGCTGCTGGGGGAACACCAATGATCTTATTGTGGGGTGGGGGGGTGGTGCACACTGATGTGTGTTGATGACAGTTCCTGGTAGCAAGACACCCTCCCTGCAAGTGTGTGTGTGTGTGTGTGTGTGTGTGTGTGTGTGTGTGTGTGTGTGTGTGTTGGGGGGCGGGATTCTGAGGGCCAAGGAGGAGGCCAGGGATGTGCCAGCCAAGTTTCTTTGCTGCTTCCACTCCCAGAGTTGAGTGGTTTTTGGACATTGCAGATATTTTTGGCTGAGAAAATTCCCATAAAAGGGCATTTGGCTTTTTGGGGGTCCTGTTTTTGTTTCGTTTTTTATGGTTTACAAGCTTTACATTGGCATTGGATGTATATATTCCTGTATGTATTTTATTAAAAGGGCAACTTGATTTTCAGATGGTGGAAGCATGGGAAAGATCCCGGTAAAGAGTGAGCCTTAAACTTGTAGAATGGGAGAAAAACTTTACAGGGTAATAGGCTTGATTAGACAAATTTCCCACTGTTACTTTCAGTATAGCATGCTTTTTGAAATGTAATGGTTAATCTGATGAGGTGGGTTTCCAGGGCATTTTATTTGCTTGTAATTAGCCTTAAGATTTCTTATTTATGGGGAGAAGAATAAGTTGTATAAAACTAGGAATATGAAATTCAGCCATATTTAAAAACAATAGTTTTTAATCTCTCTTTGGGATTGTGTTGCATTGTGTTATACATGGTATGTTCTCAGTAAGTGATTTGGCCAGTGTTTGATGGTTTCTAAAAATGTATCCAAAGTCCAGTGCTATTTTAAAGATGACCTCACCTCACTGGTTCTTTTTTTATTTTTTTTTAAATATATTTTTGTTGATTTCAGAGAGGAAGGGAAAGGGTGAGAGAGATAGAAACATCAATTGATCGGCTGCTTCCTGCACACCTCCCTACTGGGGATCGAGCCCGCAACCTGGGCATAGGCCCTGACCGGAATCGAACCCACAACTGCTAAACCAAGCAACTTTCCTTATGTTCCTGTGTAAGTAGTGTTACCCCGTTTTATAGACCTGGAAACAGGCTGAGTGGTTCAGTAACTTGCTTAGCTGAGGTCTGAGCTTGTGTTTAGACTTCAAGTGCCTATGGCCTCCTAGAAACCATTGTTTTGGAAAATAATTTAAGCATTCAGAAGGACAGTATTGAATAACTCTGTCCCATAGCTTATTTTGGGGATGCATCTATTGTCTTATCTCTCCAGGTATTGTATAGTCACTGCCCCAAATGAAATATTTTGCAAAACCAGAGCAAAGCTTGGTGCACACTGGGCTGCACAATTTTTTAGGCTATGGCTGTATTTTTCTTATGTCCATGTAATGCTCTGAATTTGGGCTGAGTTTTTGTTTTTGATTATTTGGTTATGTCTGAGACTGCTTTCTAAGGAAGTTTGTGTGTTGCCTAGAGTTAGCAAGATTATAAGATAACGTTCTTCAGTGGTAGATCATCATCTTGAGGGGAAAAGAACCTATAAAATGTTAATCCAGTTTGCAGCCCAGGGCATTAAAAATGTGTTCTGGGAAACAGGAAACGGCAGCCTCTGCCTTTGCTTAAGGGAGTTGTCAGGTTTTAGTGGGTTTGAAATAGCAAATGGGAATTTTCCACCTGTAATGGTGAAATAAGAGTGGCCCCTTTGAAGCTTAAAAGATTTTTTTTGGAATTTGAATAAGTTTGTATTTAAACATTTATTTATTTTTTATTAATCCTCATCTGAGGATATTCGTTTTTCCATTGATTTTTAGAGAGAGTGGAAGAGAGGGGGAGACACACACACAGAGAAACATCCATGTGAGTGGGACACATCGATTGGTTGCCTCCCACATGCATCTTGACTGGGGCATGGGATTAAGCCTGCAATAGAGATATGCGCCCCTGAACAGAATTGAACCCGCAACCCTTCATTCCACGGGCTGATGCTCTAACCACTAGGCCAAAGTAGCTAGGGCTTAATAAATTTATTTTTAAATAATTTAAGACTTATAAGAAGTTGATGACGGGTAGTTTTGTGTGCCCTTCACCTAGCTTTCCCCGGTGGTAATACCATACTATACTGTAAAACCAGGAAATTGATGTTGGCGCACTGCTGTTTACTCAGGTGTAGATCTTAATTCACAGGCCACCAGTTTTGGCCTGTGCTTTCCTAAATTTTGGCTTTTAGTTCTGTGGTTCCATCACCACAAAGAATCTTCCTGTGATACCCCTAACTCATCACTTCCTTCCTTCACCATACCCCAAGCAACCACAGGTCTGTTCTCCCATCACTCTAATTGTGTCACTTCGAGATTTTTCTATAAATGGAACCATACCGAATGCAACCCTTGATGCTTGTACAGTGTTAAAAAGTTGGGTAAGTGGGGGTAGTGGCAGGAAGTGGGACTAGAAAGGTGCTATGGGGTTTAGATTCAAAAGTGTTCGTGACTTCAGTCTTGAGAGACAGTATGTTCCTGGTTGTTTAAGCAGTGAAGGAAGATCATGAGCTTTGAGGAAGCTAAACTGCCAGTTGGTTGGAGGCTCAGCTGGTATGGGTGAGGGAGAGGCAGGAGTGTGGCAGGGGGGACCACATGGAGAGAGACATGTTGGAAGAATGAAGGGTACAGTTTGTAGGTATAAGCAAGGGATCGGGGTACAGGGATTTCCCGCTTTGAAAGTGGGAGATAATAACTATTAGCAGTGGAACACATGGAAAGCCTGGGAGAATCGGCAGATAGGGAAGGACAAGATAACACTGAACAGTCATGATGAGACCTGTTGGTAATAGGGCTACACCAGGCTGGCAAATAGGTTCCACCTCTGTGCCGAGTGGGCTGACTTTTTGGTGGCTGCCTAGTGGTGGGGTGAGGTCTGAGTTCAGCTCTAGGAGGAGCGTCCTGCAGTTTATTAGGGATGCTTGCCAGGTTCAGAAGAGGGGAGGGGGTACCCCTGCCACAACTTCGCTTCCTGGTCTAGACCTCCTGAACTACAGTGTTCTCTTGTCTGTTGCTGCAGGGATAGTGATGTGTAAGTAGCAGGTGTTAGAACACATCAAACTTAGTTCCTTTTTCTTTTCATGGAAAAACAAAAGTGAATAGCTGAAGAGCAGCAATTTTCAACTGTTATGTCACAAGAACTTTAAAAACATGAAATATCTGACCACACACACTGAGTCACAAGAATTTTAAAAACATGCAGTATCTGACCTCTTTTCCCTTAGATTGTCAAATAAAAAAAAATGACAACAGCCAAAACAACAGTAGCTGTCTGGTGAGTGGGATGTTTATGTGCAGGCAACACCACCCCATCCCTCCCAGGGGCATGTGGGAGGAGGGTCCTAGATGGGCTGGTAGACCTTTCTAATTGGGGATGATGACCCGTATTTAGTTCAGCATAAACCTTTCTGAAAAGAAAATTCTCAAGATGTTTGGCAGAATGGCACCTTTGCTACCAAGGAAATCTTTCCTCAGAGAATAGATTCTGGCAGCAGAATTTTGAATGTCCTGTTTGAAATAAGCCATCATTGGCATTGATTTTCTTACGGCCATTGGGCTACACTGCATGGAAATGAGTTTATGCAAGAATTGCCAAATGGCAAGGACCCCTGCTTGTTTAGTGTCCTGCTGTCATCATCTTAGCAGATGTCTCCCTTCTTGCCAGGGACAGTTTTTAGTAGCCCCGTTAACAGTTGCTAACAGTGACAGAGTGCCGAGTGACACCACACTTGAGCAGATGCAAGACCAGCAACTGCCGCTTTACAGGTGCAGACTTGGGAAAGGGCTTGGAGGAAGATAGTCAAGCAGCAGTGCAAACAGCTGGTTCTAAGCTGTCGGAGACCAGGCAAATGGAAAATCAGGCCGTTTATTAACCTGAAACCTATCCAGTCCTGGCCGCCATGCTCAGTGGTTAGAGCGTCAGCCAGACTGAAGGGTCTCGGGTTCGCTCCTGGGCCTGATGTGGCTCGTTTAGGAGGCAACCAATTGATGTGTCTCTCTCACATTGATGTTTCTCTCTCTCTTTCCCTCCCTCCCTCCCTCCCTCCCTCCCTCCCTCCCTCCCTCCCTCCCTCCCTCCCCCCTCTCCCTTTCACTCTCTCTCAATGGAAAAAATATCATTGGGTGAGGATTAACAACAACAAAAAAACATGAAACCTGTCCAGAGTGTAGAACATCTATTAGTCTCCCCACCCCCACCCCTGGAATGGACAGGTTCTTCCTGCAATGATCTCTGTTGAATCTGTTATGTTATGATTAGTTTTGTGTGATTAATTACCCCAGAACTTCATGACCTAAAACAATAATGAGTTAGTATTTCTCATGATTGCTCAGTTTGACTGGAGGTTTTTCTGCATGTCTGCTTGGATTCACTCATGTACCTGTGGTCAGCTAGAGTTGCTGGCCTGGGCTCTGAGGGACAGCATGGGCATCTCTCTCCATGTCTGCAGTGGCCCTGGGTGTGTGGCTAGTGCCTTGGTTCTCAAAGTGTGGTACCCAGGCCACCAGCAGCTGTATCACCTGGACACTCTGGTTCTTGAGCCCCACACCAAATTTACTGAGTCAGGAACTCCGGGGTGGGGCCAGGCAATCTGTGTTCTAACAATTCTTCCAGCTGATCCTGATGCTCCTGAGAATTCAGGCTCTCCTTACCCTACTATTCCCTCCTTCCAGGCTATCTGTCTCTCTGAATTAGGATCCTGTTTGTGTCAGTGTAAGGGGGTTTTCTTACTGGTCATGAGACATTTGTTGACCATCAGTTATTGTGCCCATGCACACTGGTATCGAGGTAAGACACAGTCTTTGAACGCCCTCCGCTTACAGTCTAACACAGGTGTAGTGTGCTGTGGGAGGTTGGCCAGTTCAGCAGGGGAAATAATGAATTCACTTGGTATATATTGAGTTTGCCGTGTCCTGGTAGAAAGAGATATCTAGCAAGTAATTGATTCTAGGACTTAAAACACAAAAGGCAAGGCTGGAGCTAGCAATTTGAAAGTCCCCATGCATGCCATAATTCAAAACAAGTTTCTCAAATGTGGCTATTTATCGGAATCAATGTGTGTGTGTGTGTGGGGGGGGGGGTGTCTTTAAAAAATGTGGACTATGCACTCCTCACCCCCATATGTTTGAGTGTTTAGGGTCTGTAAGTGTCCTAGGTGTTTCTGACCAGCCAGATTTGGGGAACACAGTCCTAAACCATGAAACGGTATAACCTGGAGAGGAGAGAAGAATAGGAGGCTAAGTCTGGGACCTTGGGGGGACTGCCTGTGATTATGCGCTGATATAGGTAGTCGGTACAGGAAGACACCTCTGGAACTAGGGGGCCTGGAAGAAGATGAGTGGAGAGCAGGGTTGTAGACGCCAAGGGATTGGAGAGTTACTAGAGGAGGGAGTTTGAGGAGGATCAGATGCACAGCGCTGCATCATTGGCGCCGGAGCTGGAGCCAGGCTGCAGTGGTGACCAGTGAGGGGTGGGCACCGGACGGAGGGCAACCAGTGAAGCAGGGAAGGGGTGTGTGTGTGTGTGTGTGTGTGTGTGTGTGTGTGTGTGTGTGAAGTAAGTGCAAGAGGGTTATTAATGAACTCACATCCTGGAGAAGAGAAGGATGGATTCAAAGGCCCAGCTTTTAGGATTGGCCCTGAAGAAAAGGAGAGCCACCCTCTCTCATCCTGGGGAGAAGGAGATAAAAGAGAAAGTGTATGAAAATAGGAGAGTTTGTAGCTGCTGAAAATGTCTGTGTCCCTTTTCCCTGGCAACTCCAGGGTGCATTTTTCCTTTATTTTGTTAATTTTTACTGATAGGATTGGTGGGTTTTGTGAGCTTTTACATTGATCAGTGTGCAGTCTCAAATAGGGCCTTTTTGGTGTTAATGAGGCCACCCATGGCTGTGGCACCCCAAGACCTCCCCATTAGAAATGGGCTGGCTGGGTTTCAGCAGTTCCCTTGTAAAGTACTGCTTGGGACTCCTGTGTTTCCCCTTGGAAAGCAAGTTAATGGTTAGTGCCTAGTTAAACCCACAAAGCTCATTTAACTCAGAATGCTGCCGATAATTGCTGTAATGCTGTGTCTGTGAGCCCTATATGTTTATCCATCTATGGACCTCTCTTCTTCCTATGCCTCTTATTCTTTCTCTTTTCAACCCTTCTTTCCTTCTCTTACTCATTTTCCCACATCATTTCAGTTTCCTTGAAGGAGTAATAAGCTTTGAGACTTGGCCCGGCGTCCTCTTGCTCATATGCAGTGTTTCTGAGGGACGGTGTATCTGTCTGTAGGGTTGGTGGCTCCCAGAGTCCTTCCTCACTCGGCGGGGCTGCAGACCGGTGCTTGGGGCTGGGCATTTCCTCGTGGTGAGACGTGCAGCACCCCTCAGCTCTCCTGGCTAAATGCCAGTATTGCCCCTCAGTTTGTGACAAACACCCTCTCATATATTTCCACGTGCCCCCCTCCCCGCACTGCCTCCCCCCCCCCCCCCCCCCCCCCCGCCCCAGATGACAGCTGTTCACACATCTTTGGTCAGAGCTCTCAGGATGGGTATTGGAGTCCCTACAGCTGGATTCCTTGGAATTGGCACTGTGTGTGTGTTTTCAATTAACCAGGTTGGTGGGTAAGAGCTTTTAGAAGGTATTCAAGGGCATGATGTTTACATGACAAAGGAAAACAGGTTGCTTTTTGTTTCCTGGATCTGGTTAAAATATTTAGTTAGGCCATTACAGTAGCTGAAAGTGAAGGTACATGACACAGTATTTGTTGGACTTTAAAATCATGCCTGTTAGGAAGTAAGTAAGGGTATAAATGTTTTTCCCTATTACATAATATAGCTATTTAACCTATATTTTAGTATATAGCAGTGGTTCCCAACCTTTCTTTGGCCATGCCCCACCTAAGCATCTCTAAAATGCTGATGCACCCCCCTCCCCCACATAAAATTTTTATTATTCAAAAAGTGAACTCCTATTCACATGGAGGAAGCCTAAAAGGCCATTAACTTGGTCTAAACAAGCTTCCAAAGAACATGGCATCCATGAAAGAGAAAAGGAATGAAAGGACAGTTGAAGAACTGAGGGAAGAAATCACTAAGAAATTGTTTAAAAAAATAATATGAAGTGATATGAAAAATACCAAATAAAGTTTCAAAACATATAATAGAGAACTGAAATGCATAAATGTCACAATATATATTTATATATTGTTTATGAGGCCCCTAGAACCAGCCAGGTTTGGGGAACACGGTCCTAAACCATGAAACTGTAGGATAACCTGGGGAGGAGAGCAAAAAATTCACTGTTAACTCATTCTCAAATTGCCCCCCTTAAAAAATCAAGTCCCCTCCCCGCCATGGGGCATGTGCCCCACAATGGGAACCACTGGTATATAGCAACCTGAATTTAGACAATTTGGGAGAAGGGAGAAAGTGGAATTTTTACTTAGACAAGAGTGATTTTTCAATAAATCCATATATAGTCAAATAAGTGTTTTGATTTTTATTTACTTTAACTATACAAGTGCTGGAGCCTTTCCCAGCTTTTCTAATCTGTGTATTTGTTTGTTTACACGCTTGCTGTATTTATAGTCCAATGCACACATGTAAGGGAGACTTGCAAATCTTTAAATCCTAAGTGTGAAGAATTGTGGTCACAACCAGCCTAATCCTTAAATGAGGAAGATGGGTCAGTCCTTGAAAGACTATGGTCTGAGTGTTACAAATAAGTACAAGGAAAAAGCAGTCCCAGTGCTGTGAGTCATTGATGTTTCCCTTTCTTTTTCCTACAGAACCTAAAAGCAGATCCAGAAGAGCTTTTTACAAAGCTAGAGAAAATTGGAAAGGGCTCTTTTGGTGAGGTGTTCAAAGGCATTGACAATCGGACTCAGAAAGTGGTTGCCATAAAAATCATTGATCTGGAAGAAGCTGAAGATGAGATAGAGGACATTCAACAGGAAATCACAGTGCTGAGTCAGTGTGATAGTCCATACGTAACCAAATATTATGGATCCTATCTGAAGGTAAGGCTTAAAAATAAAAACAGGATTTTCCATGAGGCAGCACTTGCCTGAGACGGAGCAGTGTGTGTGAAGGACTTCAATAAATAGCACAGCGGGTTTCCAGAGGAAGGAGAAACGTTTCGACCTTTGCAATCAAAAGAACTGGGCTTTGATAGTTTTATCATCTTAAATGTCACTATGGAAACATATTTTTGATAGAAGTGTTTGATACTGAAATTGCCTTTCCAACAAAACAGTATTTCCAAGGGGACTTTGTCATCAAAATGCGTTTCTTACTAAGTTATTATAATGATACCGTTAAACACCTAATTTTAGCATGGCTTATGACAACTCATGCCAACCTGAGAATATTAGTCTTTTGATATTTCGGTTATCAAATGTGGTTTGATTTACCGCTGTTTTAAAGAATTGATAATGTTGCTTAGTGAGCAGTTTATCTACATTTGACTTTTAAGGATTCTAGGTAAGTACTTACTTAAATAAAATAGTAATTATAATACAACATGACACAATGTCCTTGATCTTCACCAGTTCTTTAAGTGGAAAAGAACAGTAGTAAAACTGTTCTTTTCAGTCTTGCATGGAACCACTTTAGACGTTGCAGGGTAAAAATTTCATACCACTAAGAAAGTTCAAGACTATTCCTGTGTTCCAAGTTCCTTGACATATGCTTGTTTTACTGAACTTAGAAATGTAGTATCTTTCAAAATGGGGTTTTGGAAATCTTAAGAACTGGTGAAAAAATTATGAACTAATTCTTGTGGAAACTAAAACTTCATAGGTAGAAAGAATACTTCCAGAGGGAGGCAGCAATACGTCCCAATAATGGAAGACTAGGCCTCCTCCTGTCCTAGCTTTATCCTCTAAATTCTCTATGTTGCCATTTGCAACTTACTCTCTTGTCAAAGGGGTAGTGCAGGCTTTCATTTTTGTGGAAATGTGATAAGGTATAAGTGGAAGAGTGAGCATTTTGAGAACCATTGACTCACTAAAATGAATATGTAAAGCAAGTCAAATTGAGTGGTAATGCTATTTTTTTTTTCACAGCCTAAAGGCTGGCAATATGTCATAGGGTTAAGTGTACCATTTTGAAATGGAAAGGATTCATTTTGGAGTCAGATGTCATCGACATGAATCTTGCTTGTCTGGGTGTGTGGCCTTGAGCAAGTTTTTTATTTTAAATAACGTCCCTGTTTCCTCATTTGTAAAATGGGAAATAATGGAAAATACCTCATTGTTGCAAAGATGAAATGGAATTGCATGAAAGAATCTGACATGTAGTAGCTACTTAATAAGTGTTATTTTCCTTGATTGATTGATTTTATTCATACCTCATCTCTGAAATTACCTTGCAATGAAGGAAGTACCAACTGAGGTCAAAGCAAGGAGGAGGAAGTGTGCAATAACAGTGGATGTTGCTGTGGGTGTGCATTCACTTTGGGACTTAACAGGGCAAAAAGGGAGTACGTGACTTCCATATGGGAAAGCAAAGGTTTCTTGATGTTGAATTTCTATTGAGAAAAAGCAAACATCTAAAGAAACCCAACTTGAACTCTCCACTGTAACTTACTGTCCTTTGTGAAATGACTTCAACAATAGTTTCATGGTAAATTCAGAGTTGGGCTTCATGTGGTATTCTAATGTGTTTTAATATGAATTATGGTACCTTTGGCAAAGGAAATGTGGAAGATCCTTACAACTTTCAGGTGATTTATACCATCTAATATTTAACTATGGAATTAAGGATCAAGTGGTTCAAAAGTATATTCTTCAACCTTAGTTGCTTAGCAGAATTTTTACTGCATTCGGGAATAAATGGCTTTATTTAGCCAAACATGATGTTACCTTGACTGTGTATACTGAGAGATTCTTCCTGGTAAGTCCTATAATTGCCTGAGTCACTAATTATAGAACATACATTTCAAGTCAACCTAACCTTGATCTAGAGATGCCCAGTGAATTTATTTAATCAACATAATGTTGGCTGCTAGAATAACCTCCTAAATGTATAATGGCTCAATATGATAGATGCTTATTTCTTATTCACTGGTAGCCCTACTTTATGGGCAGTTTTTCTCCAAACCAGCAGTCGTCAACCGGTGGTCCGTGGACCACTGGTGGTCCATGAGGTCCGAAAGGTTGGCTACCACTGCTCCAAACAGTGATTGAGGAACCCAAGTTCCTTCTATCTTGTTGCTCCCTTCTTCCATTTGTGGACTTGCCTGCTTTAAGTCTCATGGGGGCAAAAAAATGGAGGCTCCTGTGGGAAGTTTTCATGTGCCTAGGCCTAGACATAGAGCACATTATTTCTTTCTGCCCACATTGCCCTGGCCAGAAGTCAGGCACAGGACCACACCTAACTTAGGCGAGGTTGGAAAATGTCATCTAATTGTGTGCTTCATGGAAGAGGAAATGGGCTTGGTGCTCAGCTAGCCATTCCTTTCCAAAGCCACTTACTATGTTGACTCTCCACGTAGGATAAGAAGTTTTGATAATTTTGTCTACAATGTCTAGTATATTTTACTAGATAGATTGTTGTTTAGAAAATAACTGCCTCAGGAATGCCAGGAATAGTATCACAATTTCTTAAATCGTGTAAAGATGATTCTGTCTCACTTGACTAAAAACATAATGAACTGCTCATGTTAAACCATATTAACTATCATAAGTTGGACAGGGTGAGAATCCAAGATCTGTGATTGTATCTGCCCAATCTTGTAGAACAGAGTTTCATTAATTTCCTTGGCCCAGAGGAAGACCCTCAGTGATGATCCAGAGGCTGTTTTTCCGTCCTCTAGTTAGGTTAATGAAGTTTAAATTAGTATAGTTCTGTCAAGTAAGGTAAAAATTAAATTGATGTGAGAGACAAATGGGTCTTTGACATAAAGTTGAAAAGAATTGTGGTTTATATGGTTGATTGCCCTTTAAAAAACGAACAAACCGTAGTGTTGTCAGAGGTAATATTCTTAGTTTTTTTAAGTAGTGATGGGAGAGAGGGCCTTAGGATTTCACTTAGTGTTAAGGGGCTTTACATTTTCATAGAGCAAGATGGGCCAAAGAGGAAGTTAGCAGAAAATGGTTTCTTTATTACTGGGTTAGTATTAAAAGTTCTCATAATGATGTTTTGGTTTCAATCATCTAGTCTAGGAAAAGAGATTAAAAACAATAGGTAAGTAGTCATCTTTGTTGTAGTATGAATATTAAGGAGACATGGCCATGGTGTGAATGGTTGCTTAATAGTGGATTCAGATCCCTGACTTAGAGTAAAATTTTCTTCAGTTCCTAAAAATTTTTAGGGTAGTTTTACCCATTGGATTCACTAGAAAAGTGATATGAAAAAGTCCCTTGATGAGTTTTAGAAAACAAAGTCCTCTATGTAAGTACAGCTTCTTCTGGTAAAGGACTGATTGTGTTGTGTATGTTACAGATATATGTACTCTGGCATAGTTTTTTAAAGTTATATTCTTTTGATTTGTCATTAGAGTAGTATTAATGAATGAAAAAGCAAGAAAGATGCTAATAGCTTGCCTTTTTTTTTTTTTTTTTCATTTTAAACATGGTATGTCATTCATAGTGCTAAAGCAGAGGTCTTCCCACTCTAGCCTCTGAGCTTTGGGCTAACTGCCTAGCCCAGTGGTCGGCAAACTCAGTCAACAGAGCCAAATACCAACAGTACAACAATTGAAATTTCTTTTGAGAGCCAAATTTTTTAAACTTAAACTTCTAACGCCACTTCTTCAAAATAGACTCGCCCAGGCTGTGGTATTTTGTGGAAGAGCCACACTCAAGGGGCCAAAGAGCCGCATGTGGCTCGTGAGCTGCAGTTTGCCGACCACGGGCCTAGCCAATAAAATGGCCTTTTTTATTTCATTAAATTAAACAAGGAGAGTTAAGCTTGTTTTGATATTTTTTGATTTGTGGCACCGTCATCATTGATCTATGTAGACCCTTGTCTATTTTGATCCATTTTATTATTTCATCCTTCATCTCCAGTGCACTGCTCTTTTGTACCACAAGTTGTGATGTGTCTTAGGACAGCTTCCTTCTTTCTTTATAGGCTTTACCTATGGGCAGGTAAAGGGTCACTTTTTCCTGGAAGCATTTGCTTGTTCAAGTACCAGAAACCTTTCTCAGAAGCCTCCCCAGACCACTTTCCTCATATTTCATTCATCAGAACTGAGTCACAGGCTGATCCCTCAGTCAGCCCCTGGCTGTGGGATGGGGCCACCTCATTGGTTCCCACCAAACAGAATTTACCTCTGGAGCTGGAAGAAGGGTCACTAGAGCTTCCCCAGTGTCACAAAGTCCGGGGAGAGAGAAATAGGGAGGTGGTGGATCAACCAACAACGCCTCTGACAAGGGGTTCTGGTGGGTCCTGCCCTTGATGTGCCCATTTTTGACCATCTGCTCTATGCCACCACCGTTCTGAGAAGTCTGGCATCTGCTCACATATGAGCCCTCCCTGTGGGTATGGCCAGTGGGAGTCCACTGGGAAGCTTGAGCATTTCAGCCAGACAGTGGGTCTGCTGGCTCACCATTTCACACTTGCCTTGAATCCTAGGCTGTTAAATATCATCTTCAAAAGAACATATTGTCCTAGTGTTGAAGTTTTATTTACTGCCTCCTTATTTCTTGGGTAGTTTAACAGGAAATTCTTGCCTAGCATGTATAAATGGTTTTATTTAATCCTCAATACATAGATTATGTTCACCTCTATAGCTCATATGTCTTAAGTGAATGGATTTGGATTTGTTCCAGTAACTATGGCCCACTTTGACATGGATCCAGAAGCCTAGCCAATCTATTAAGAAAAAAAAAAAAATCTTTCCTATGTTGCTGGGAAATTGGAAATGGAGAGCTGCTTCAGCTGCCAGAGCTGGTTGTCACATCAGCCCATGCAGGGTGGCCTTGTCCCTCAAACCTGCCAAGAATCCCATTTTGGTTTTGTGGTCCTGCAGCTTTCTTTGTCTGCGCATCCTTCCTTGCTCTTTGCCTGTGGATGTTTCTGTAGTGGTCCATAAAACGGTCTGGCAGAGTAGCCGGTCCAGTAACTTATTAACACACTTGCTTTCTGCAGAAACGAGTTCCTACTGACAGCTGTGTTTGTTTATTCTTCACCCTTAACATCCTAGGGTAGGTTCTTTGTGGTACCATTGCTTTTTTGTCTGACAATTGAGACCTGTTGGGCCCTGAAGGACTGAATCATGTGGAGTTAGTTCTTGGTCATTTCAAGAGTGGAGGAAGGGTCCTAACCGGTTTGGCTCAGTGGATAGAGCGTCGGCCTGCGGACTGAAGGGTCCCAGGTTTGCTTCCAGTCAAGGGCATGTACCCTGGTTGCGGGCACATCCCCAGTAGGGGGGTGTGCAAGAGGCAGCTGATTGATGTTTCTCTCTCATCAGTGTTTCTAACTCTCTATCCTTCTCCCTTCCTCTCTGTAAAAAATCAATAAAAAAATATATATTTTTTTATAAAAAAAAAGTGGAGGAAGGGATTTAGACATTTCCCTTTTGGAAACCTACCAGACCTAAAGGTTTTTGGTCTATTTGGGAGTCCTTTTGTCCCTGTTATTCTGATTCATCTTAAAAGAAGCAAGTTACTTTGTTGGGGACTTTTCCTCTATCCTATTTGGATATCTAAAAGATTAATTGAACCAAACCTTTAAGACAGAGGCATTTTCCCTCATAAAGCTCTTTATGAGTAGATTGTTATTTTCCTTCTTTCCTTCCTATGGGTGATGCACAGGTATTCTGAAGTACTATTTGCATTACTGAGGTGGCAAGGATCAAATATCTTTAGACATTTCTGTGCCTGAAGGAAAGAGGATTTTTTTTAAAGGAAATTGTGAGATGATATACAATAGAATACATGCAAATAGTTGGCTAACTCTGCAGTTAGTGGGGAAGAATCGATGTTTTGGCTATTTACTGTTAAGTATTACATTGGGTGAGGTGCATTTTTACACTGGATGAGGTACTTAACTTAGTTTCCTGAATTTTGATGATTTTTGGTTGACTTAGTATGAGATTGACTTTGTGATTCATTATATGCTTCTGTTGGCCCTAGTGACTTTCCCCTGTCATTATCAGTGGAGATAGGTCAATGGCAAGGTTGATTCTAGACCAGTGCCTACAGAAGTTAGTTACCTGTATTTTTCATTTACATTCACGCATTTTCTCTTGCTTCTAGTCAAGGCTGGTATAGGGTGGCACATGGGTTTTGGAGTCATTTTGGGGCACATCATTTAAACTGGTCTGATGAGTTGGCTTGTGTTGAAATGTGTGATAGAAGACACTGATTCTTTAAAAGTAACAATTGATTTATACCTCTTCTTTGGGAAGGAAATGCTATTATACTCGCTTTCTGTCCTGAGGTGTAGCATGAGACTTCTTGTCTTTCTCTTGCCTCTTCTATACCTAGGTGGATTCTGGGTACTTTTCTTTTTGAAAGTTAAGATCCAGTCAGAAATCTTTCAGACTTGTCCCTAGAAGAAAGGGGGCATACATATGCCAAATGCAAAACCACAATGATTTCTTTGATTGCAGGGACCTTTGGCCAGCTTGCAGTAAGAACTTGCCTTTAGAAGATCCTTTGGTTCCCTTCAATGTCTCCCTCTCCTCAAAGGGATGGCAGCCCGATGGACAGTGGGCACATGACCCTGACATCGACAGACTTCCGTGGAGGTAAGCTGCTCTGTCAGTGTCGCCCAGGCAGACATGCACCTTCCTCATCAGTCCTGAGCCCTGCCTCCATCCACACCTTGTACACATGTGGTCAGAGAACTTGAGGCTTTTTTCTCTTGCTTCTAGCCATGGCTAGGGTTCTGGCACCTGAGGTAACAAATATTCCTTGTTCCCTGGGACTTAGAAATGAGTGGAATGAAAGGCTTCTGTGGCAGCTTTCTCCTGGTTGAGATGGTATCTTGAACTCATGGACAATCCTTTATGGCTCTGTGTCTGTCTACCATTGCACATTGGGCTTAATTCTGGCCACTGGTGCCATTTGGGGACAAGTTGCAAAGAGTCTGTTCCCGCTTCTCACTTGTATTAGGAAATAAATTATTGATGGAGTTGCTGTTAACTGTTGTGGTGTATACCCTCGCCTGAGTCTGGTGCTAATGTGTACAAATTTTAGAGACCAAGCTCTGAACTTGTTAGAAGGTATTGCTCCAAATCTTGATCCAGGCCAGGCACAGAGGACCAGAATCATACGTGTCTCTAGAAAGTGGATTGCAGGCCTGGACAAGCTTGATGGTTGTTGGCAGAAATGCAGCTTCCTCCTGCTGTATTCTAAAGGAACAGGTTTATCAGAATAAATTAGTGTGTTTCCTAGCATATTTTTGTTGTTTTGTTTTTGTTTCAGTTACGCACTTAGGTTGCAGTGTTGAAAAGAGGAGAAATTTTAACTAAGGTCCTTGGGAAAACCTTCAGGGAGTGAACTTCCTACACTTTTACTGTCTTAATGTAAAACTGAGAGTTTACGTATGGCTGCCAAAATTGATTTTAACCCAAGTATGATCCTTCTCACTTTAATAGAGGTCACATTTACTTTTCAACACTGATGGGGAGAGTGGGTGTTGCAGGACTTGCTAGCCCTTTTTTGGGGTCTTTATTCTAACTCATTAAGATAATCTTTATGACTTGTCAGGATTCTAACCTCATTGGCACACTTAGCGGCTGAGCTCCTGCAAGGCTCTGGCTAGTGTAGAATGTATTAAGAAGATTATCTCCTGGTTCCTGTATGCTCCTTTACTTTTCAGGTCTCTCACTATGTGCTCGCTTTCTAAGAGGTGCATTAAGCCCTGTGCGATCCCTTGCTCTTTCCTTTACGGGCCCTGGGAACAGGAAGCAGCAGCTTTAATGAAAGGCCTCCATGTACACAGTGAACTTCAAAGTAATCGCAGGAGGTTAGGAACTCAAGGTTATTAAGTGAATTTAAATTCTAGCTTCACATATTGGTTTAATAATGTACCAAGTTTGATAACTACTTTTTCTGGTTTTAATCCAGTTTCTGTCTCCATTTTATAATCGGGAGCTTAGAACTGGTCCATTGGAGTAGCTGTCAACTAGAGTGGCACGTTCTTAGTCTCTGACTTTCTATTTTCTTCTTTGAGCAAATAACTATTGGGTCCCTTTACCTATATTGGATGCACCGCAAGTGTTTAGAGTTGTGTCCGTCTTTAACTTGTTTTTAAAAATTGGGATCTCTTGTTTGGTAAGTTGGGATCTCTTATCTGGCAGTTTGGCTTAGGATTGGAGCCCATAGAGCACATTTAACTAGGGTGCACTTGTGCCATTCTGAGAAAAACAGTTTGGAGAACAGGAGAGGAGGTCAGGTGAGGGCAGAGTAAGATGAGTGTGTGGCCTCTTGGATCTGTTTCTTGGAGTTTCTCCAGCACTGACTTAGGAGTGGAGAGCCGAGACAGCATCTTAAAGAAAATAACCTCGATTAGTGTTGGAGACTCTGGGAGAAGCCTGGGTAAGATTTCCCTGGGACAGAGAGCAAGGAGATGGGGAGATTTGAGAGAGAGAGAGAGAGAGAGAGAGAGAGAGAGAGAGAGAGAGAGAAAGAGAGAGATATCAGGGAAATTTCTTAGTAAAGATACTGAACTGAAGGAGAGAGAAAGGAAAGCCAATTGGAACTTTGGGCTGTATCAGACTGTCCTTTAGGTGATGGCTTGTGTGCTGTCCCACCCTAGACAGGAGCTGTAGACGAGTGCTGTTCAGTGTTGGGTAACTTGAGAGTGAACTGGATGTGATCACAGCAGGCTATTCTGTGCACGTACCCAGTTTTCATAGTTTATTATTCAGATAGCATGGTTTTCTGTTCCTAAATTTTAAGAAAGGGAATTTCACTTGAAAAGTCTTCCCCTGAAAGTTTGTCACCGGTGACGTCAGCCTCTTTGCTGTCCCAGTTCCCTACCCACCTCTCTTGGCTGTCCCTGGCACCACCCCCCCGGGGGGGGCGGGGCAGTGTCTGTGCACAGCCTCTGCTCCCCAGGAAATGAGATGGCAGTGTGCAGGTTGGTGTGGCTCTGCTGGGGGTTGCTCTGCTCCTGGCAGACCACTTCATTGTCTCCCTGAGAGGCTATGCAAGTGAACCCAAATTCAGTTCCTGAAAACTGTTTTTAGTCACTTTGGTTAATTAGAGGCTCAAGAATTTCAAACCACATATACGAGGTGTGAATAATGTGAATATAAAAATTTTTGAAACCCTCTGTTGTGGTTCCCCCCCTCCCCCCCTTTTTGTATTCTCATTTCAAAGTTTAAGCAGTAACTTGAATGACCAGGTTGGTTCTAGAAAGACAGTGTGTTGGCTAGTCTGACATGGATGTGCCTGTTTTACTCATCATAAATAATAAGAAGAAAAAAATAAGAAAAGGTGTGGGCACTTGAGGACATTGAAGTGTGTGATGTGTAATTTAAAAATTGTGAGCCTCCCATTGTTCTCATGAGTCTTGAATAATGAAGCTTACTACTAATATCACTCACAGTGTATTAAGTTAGGCCTTCCCAACTTTTGTATGTTGAATTAAACTTCCTCGTCACTTGGAGTACTGCTGAAGTAAGAACTTTCAGAAGCCCCCATGGGAAGATGGGATGTTTGTTTGCCTCAAGTTACATTCCTCAGATTCCAAAGTCCCCTGCCCCTTAAGCCAGTCCTGGAAAAGGTGCAGCTGGGGTTCCAGCAGAGCTAGAAACAAAGCCAGTGTCCAGAGCTTCCATTCCATGTTGCAGCCAGTATAGTTCAGCTTCCAAGTTAATTAAAGTCCATTAGTCCATTGTGGGAGTCCCACATGGCCCTGAGCCATGTGGATGCAGAGGAGCACAGTGTGTGTGTGTGTGCATGTGCTTCCTTTGTTTGGATGTTTAAATATTGCAGTGGCCACATCCATCCTGGCCACTAATTTGTTCCCAGGTATGTCTGGCAGGTAGTCACCCTCCCATGTCATTCAGACTTGACTGGGTATGCATCTATTGTCCAGTCCCTTCCCCCATCAGTCAGCAGGGAACAGACTTAGCAAAGCTGTATAAATGGCATGCCTATATTATTTAGCCTTCCCTTTCCTCCTTTCCTGTTAAGTAATAACCAAGTTATTACAACGGCACCAGAATCTCATTATCATAGGCACATAATTGGGCTCCATGAATGGAGAGGAGGTAATAAAGGGTCTCAGGTTGACTGGTGAGATGCAAGCTATCCAATGGACAGCTCCTAGCTGATAGCTTCCTAGGGGCTCCTAGGAGGAGCTCCATTCTTGGAGATAATAGTAGGTGCTACCTGATGAAATTTTGGATGTGTTTCATTTACCAGGTTTCTGTTCCTGTATTCTCAGAGCATTTGAGACTCTTAAGGGAGGCAAATATGCAGCATTTCCTAAATGTGTTTCCTTGTGGGATCCTCCGTTCTCTTTTTTAATGGTAAATTTCATTCGATACTGAGTCCCTGGCAGATCAACATACCTGGGAAGATGAATCTTAGGAAACATTATGTGGTTAAGGACCTAGTAGGTCTGGAGATGCCAAGTTAGCAGTAAGTAATCACATTCTGCCAGTCTCCTGCTGTTTTGCTGTCTTTGAAAAGCATTTTTTAAAATGTTGGTGTTTTAAAAACTGGATGAATTAACAAAGACCATGAAGCAATAAATAAAAGGCAACTACTGAAGTAGCATGTTAATGTTTTAAACAGTTTTATTTTCCAGTGAATGGTTTTCTGAGTGATGCTGTGGAATTTGAGAGAAAACAAGGTATGAAGTATTTGGCCATATCCTGTTCCTCAGGAAACAAAGTAATGTTACACAAAATCATGAGCTGAAACCTACTGCAGGTTAAAATGTTAAGGAATAGAAATTGTTGGGGGACTGAGGGGGTTCTGATTAACACCATGTAACCTTAAAATCCATTTGTCTCAATTTTTCTTGAAATCATTCTAAAGCTATTTCTAAGCTATCTCTTCCTCAGGTGGGTGTGGTTCATGCGTTTTATTTAATGCGAATTTGAGTGTTAATAAGCTACTTGGTTGGCTGTGTAGAGAGCAACAGTGGGCAAGGCAGTGACGACCCTGGCCCTCAGGTCTGGGGAACATGACAGCCTTTCTCTGATTGGATTCCAGTATCTTTGTTTGCTGTTCTTTACCTTGGTTACTGTTGGTGGTTGGCTGTTTTTGTTGCTTGCTTGTTGTTGTTTTTTTGCCCGCTTTTAAGTACTGCCGGAGCTCCCAAGCCTTAGCTCCAAACTTGGACCTCTCTGAGCCACAGATTTGATTGTGGAAGCATTTGCCAGCCAGCTTCCCTGGAGTATCTATGGGAACTTCACAATCAGCATGCCCAAAGCAGTGAATTCTCTGATGAGCTGGGTCTCTGGAAATCAAAAGTTCCCATAATCAAGGGATTGATTAGAAAGAGCTTATTTAATCTAGAGGTAGTAACTTAAAACAGGAACATAGGGGGGCTTTGAAAACCGCGCATGCCCTGTCCCACCCCTGAACTGGGATCTCTAAGCGATGACCTGGTGGTGTTTATGAATGGCCTGGTTTAAATTCCTGTGGTGCAGCATCTCCCTTAGGCCGACACCTTAGAAACGTGTGGGGCTTTGTAAGAGTGAGCCTGTCAGGACACAAGGCCTTTATTTGAAGCTGTTTTCAGAGGAGCCATGTGGAAGGCCCTCATGAAATTAACCAGCGGTCTCTAGGAGGCAGGAAATCTGGAGACAGTTACTAGAACATTCTTTACCAGCGGCTGTGTGGGATGCCTTAGTTGCTCCCACATCCCGCTTTCCCTCCCCTTTCTGTTAACGTTGCTCCTAGGACTCCCCAGGCAGGAGAACTCAGGTAGGTTGGCTGCAGCAGGTGATCCCCACTGTCCCTTTGAAGGAGGTGGGGAGACAGTGCGGGAGGGGAGTGATAAGCCTTCTCCCATGTTGTTGGCACAGGTTCTGTGGCCTTACAGGCTCTGACACACAACCTACCACTCTGGCCTTTCAGCCTCTGCACAGCTTGTTTCCCTTGATCATTCTTGCTGCTGTAATTGAGGGATGGAGATGACTTTAGGAGAAGTCAGAATGACCCAGGTTCAGCACCTGTTCTTGAGCCCATCACAGTGCCTGTTTTTCTATACATCTTGTCATCCACTCACCTCAACTCTAGGGATGGGAGGAAAAAGCCTCCTTCTCGCCTTTCCTCCAAATGGAGGACACACCACCAAGCAAGGTGGGGCCAGGGTTAGCGTGGGTTTAGAGGCAAAGGCCAGCAGGGGCCTGCTGGGTGTGTGCGTAGAGCTGCCTCCGTGAGCTAGCCAGTAGGACCCTCACCATATCTCTGGAGCACTTAATTCAGTGATTCAAAGACTATGGCCCATAATTTGAAGTGAACAATGTGAGATTGGGAAATTAGGTTTTAGCCTCTAATTTGTGGGGCATCTTTGCTGTTTTTGTGGCATGGAAAGTAAAAGCCTATCTAATAAAGAGGAAATATGCTAATTAACCATCACTCCATCACAAAGATGGCTGCACCCACAGCTGAGGCCAAGTTCCCATAAGGAGCCTTAACAAGCAATCAGCAGGGACCTGAGGCTACACCCTCCCCTGCTCCCGTGGGGCTTGACAGGGGACCTCAGGCCAGCAGTGCTTGACAGGCGAATCTCAGGCCGCGCCCCCCACCCGGCGGGGCTTGACAGGGGACCTCAGGCCACCTTCCACACTTGGCAGAGCTTGACAGGGGACCTCAAGGTGCGCTTCCCGTCCTGGTGCTGGGCTAGGGGACCTCAGGCTGCTCCCCCCGCCCCAGTGCCAGGCCAGGGGACCTCAGGCCGCACCCCCCCACCAGGTGGGGCTTGACAGGGGACTTCAGGCCGTGCCCCCCACCCCGGCACCAGTCCGGGGGACCTCAGGCCACATCCCCCTCCCCAGCACCGAGCCAGGGGACCTGAGGCTGTACCCCCCTCCCTGGTGGGGCTTGACATGGGACCTCAAGGTGCACCCCCAGTGCTGGGTCGGGGGAACTCAGGCCGCGCCCCCCGCCCGGGGGGACCTGAGGCTGCACACCCCTGCCGTTGTGGCTTGATAGGGGACCTGAGGCTGTACCCCCCTTCCCGGTGCTAGGCTGGGGGACCTGAGGCTGCCCCCCGCCTGGTGGGGCTTAACGGGGGAACTCAGGCCATGTCCCACACCTGGCGGGGCTTGACGGGGGACCTCAAGGCACGCCCCACCACCCCGCTCTGGGCTGGGGTACCTCAGGCCATATCCCCTGTCCTGGCACCGGGCCAGGGGACCTGAGGCTACGTTCCTGTCCGGCAGGGCTTGACAAGGGTGGGACTAGCCAGGTCTGGATCTATCCCAAAGGGGTGCGGCCAGGTCTGGGTCTCACGCGATTTTGAGGCACATGTGGGTGGGCAGGGACTTGACTCTGGGTCCCGTGATGTGCCCCAGACCCTGACAGGAGGAACGTTTCCATATACATTTTACTAATTTTCTTTCATCTCTGACACTTCTATTATAGAGAAAGGGCAAATAGCAATATTAATTTATTTCCTCTATTTAATCCCCTTTTAATGTGCACGAATTTCATGCACCGGGCCACTAGTAAGTGAACATAAAATATTTAATATGGTAGGTGTGGGAAAAAGAAATAATACAAAGAGAATTTTCTTGATGGTACTCAAGGTGGGAGACTGCAAACCAATACACAGAACACATGGGGGATCTGACCCAGCAAGTGCTGTAGGGGACGGGGCTGCAGTGGTTGGGTGGTCTCCCGGGGAGATGGCTCTGAGCCAAGACCCGAGAATGAAGGCAGGAAGCAGCCTGGCTGTTTGGAGGAAGAGTGCTGTGGGCAGAGGAGATGGCGAGGAACAGCCTGGCAGATAAGGAATGCTTTCATGTGGGGCTTGCTCGCTTCCTGGGCCTGTGCCAGAATCTGTCTGGTGGAGTTGGGAGGAATCTGGAATATACTTGTTGCTTCTAGAAATGCTCGACTAAGATTGATAGACTCTAAGTATATTAAAACTTGGAAAGGAGAGTGGAATGCGTGCCAGGAAATGATATGATTTGTCCATTTTATCATCTGTTTTGTGATTCCTTTGGGTTGTTTTCTTAGGTTTTTGGCTTATTTTGATTTCAGGGTTACTTCCAAATAACTGTCTAGTTGCCATGCTTCTTATTTCTCTTTTCACTATGTATTGTCTTTAATTAATCTACTCTGCTCTAAAGAAAATGGGTTTTGGGTTTATGATTCTTCTTAAGGACATGAATACAGTAAGTAGAGTCTCTGAAAAGAAGAAATTTATGTACATTTTAATAAACATGATCACATGCACAGCTCTTTGAAACCTCCTTTGAGCAGTAATTTCCCAGCTGTTTACAAATTGGGTTTTTTGTTTTGTGGAGGGGGAGGCACAGCACTCTTTAAGAAGGACCAAATTGTTGGTCTACACCCAGAGGAGACCACTGATGCTGGCCCAGGGCAGAGCCCCGCTGATAGATGCTGCCTCGTTTTAGTCCTGGGTTTCTGGTCGCACAGAGAACCGGCGGCAGCAGCCTGTCGCTGGTCCCGCAGCAGTGGGCGGATAGCTTTTCCCCTGCACAGTAGCCTCATGCCTTCCGTCTGACATGGCGGTGCGACTTCTTTTCTCCATGAGAATTTCCTTTCTCTGAGCAGTAAACAAAAGCTCTATCCTTGTGGCTTGAGTTAGGATTTTAACGATGTTCTCTAGCACTTGTCAAGGTTTGGAGCTCATCCTGGTTGATTCCAGATTTGAGAGAGGATGTCTGCGGTGCTTCCATTGCCTCAGCTCGCAGAGTCGTCATTTCCCTGTATTAATGGGTGCTCGTCTGGGCCCTTGGTTGGAACAGCAGAATTCCCCTCTTCCACATGCACCCACACAGTGGCAGCCTCCCTCCAAGGCCTCCTCTGCTTTGGAAGTCCTCTGCTGCATTCCGCATTGGCCTCAGCCAGCTGCAACCTCTGGGAGAGGGAGGAGCTCATCTGTTTTCTCGGGGAGTGGTTTTTACTATGCAAGTAACTGTCCTTATGTTACTGGGAAAAACAGAAAAGATACATGACGTCCCTGGTGTCAGACTCCAGGGTGACGGGATAAAAGCAGAACCACTTACTTTTTTGGGAGGTGGACTAAACAAATCTGCAAGTAAATTTTACTTTGAAATCATAAGGGAATACATTTTATTTTGCAATCAATCATGGGAAAAAAATTGTAGGCCCAGTGCCAACGATAATATAAAAGGTCTGCTTTGAAATGTTTCTGAGGATGGGGACTGTGGATTCCTTTCTCTCTCCCGAACACACTGTCCCAGTGTAATTGAAAGTCCCTGAAGACATTTGGCAGCTCCAGTGTATGTTTTTCTACCCCAAAAGTTGAATGAATTAAAATTTCAATAGGCTAAATATTTTACTTCATCAAAAAGGAACCCAGCTCTATTTCTGGCTGTTACCTGTAGTTTAAAAGAAGCATTTACTATATTTCTAGTTCTCTTTGTCTCATCATACATGTTTTGCACATTTAAACCTCTGTTTGGAGTAGCTAAACACAGCTGATAGCTAATTATGCCAAGGTCCCCCCCCCCCCCCCCCCGTAAAACTTCTGTATTTCTGAGTAAATTTTTAAAAAATGGTATGGTATATGACGTCACAAATCTTACCTAGGTTATGTAATGAGGGGCTGCGTAGTATGTAATTAAAGAGAAGACTGATTCCTAGTGAGGTAAGTGAACTTTCTCCTGTCTGGTAGTTTATGCAGCAAGCATGACATTTAGGTATTTGGGTAAATAATGACATTTGCTTCAAAATAAGAACAATGGACTGCAGAGCCAAGCCCTTTATTGAATCGTGCCTGCCAGTAACACGTCGTCATGACCACTGCTGACTGACCATGGTTTGCCAGGTGCTGGACCCTGGGCACCTGGGGTTTGCATGTCTGATTATAAATTGAGAACATGTGCATGTATCTAACTGTTCACTGTAAATACACCTGTGCAGAAAATAAAACATTAGGAAATGGCCACAGCGTTGGAAGAGAAGCAGAGGGTTCAAGTAGCAGAAACATTTCCTCAGTCCAGTCCAGCATTGAGCAGACACGCATATTGAAAACTCCCTTTGGAAGCTGTTTGCCTTTAGACCAAATGCTACACAAGGCAGTCATAGTGTAAATATGAATTTGCCACCTGTGCATTTGAAACACATCATATATTTTTGGTGAATCTACCAATTCCATAAATTGTTAATATTAAAGACACCTCATTAAAAATCTGTAAAACACAATGAAGTCTTTATTCTTTCTCACCACACTCACCCTCTGACTTGGACTTATCTGATCTCTTTGGGCTGTGTCTTTATCAAAGAATTAATGCTAAATCCTCAATAATCACTTTTGGTTTTATTGTTTTTGTGGTAGATATTTCTGACATGTTGCATAAGGACCATTGAGATCACCTATCAGAGGGTAAGGTTGTAATTAACTGAAACGTTTCACTTTTGCAGAAAGAGCATATTGTTAACTTATAGCAAGATTTATGGCATAGAACTTGCTCAATTTGGTGATTTGTAATCATTTACTGATGTTTGCTCTTTATTGAGGATTGATACAAGGAAGGAAAGAAAAAGCCTTATTTTACCTCCCAGGGCACTTTTTTCATGCTTCTCTTTGTTACTTCTGTACCCTCAGATTTAGATGATATGTGAGTGTATTTCTTGTAAGCGTCCTTAAGTTTAAGCAGTGATTTTATTCATCTTAATGTCTACCAGCATTCAGCACAGAAACTCCCCTTAATAGATTTATTGCTGTGTTGTGTCAAATCTATGCTGATGGAAGCGAGGAACATCTGTACCCTTTGGGGAGAGTTAATTACTAAAATCCGTGAACACGGAAGCACACAGTTCAAGGTCGTCTCTACCAGAAGAGACAATCCTGTGACGTATGCCCCAAGAAGAGCTTTATAGGGAATGCCCAGTGTTCTTTCCAATTTATTAAAGGGCATTAGGACAATAATCCTTAAACGGGGCATGATGGAGGGCTGTGTGTGAATCCCTCAAAGTATACGCATACATTTTGTAAATTGATGCACTTTCAGCAGTCAGATTAGAGTTCCTTGATTTCTGAAACAGTTAAATGTTAAGAATAGTTACATTAGAATGTATTTTCCTCACTGGAATTCTTTAGAAATTGCTTAGAAGTCATGATTATTTTATTGTGATTCTGGCTTAGGTTTCTGACTCAGTGTCAGAGTATCTGAATTTGAGTCCCAGTTGCTCTCCTTTCTTCCCATTGACTAGGTATCTTAATTTGTAAAATGTTAAGACAGTCCAGCTGGGTGTAGCTCAGTGGTTAAGTTTTGACCCCTGAACCAGAAGGTCACGGTTCAATTCCTGGTCAGGGCACATGCCTGGGTTGTGGGCGCCATCCCCAGTAGGGGGTGTGCAGGAAGCAGCTGATCAGTGATTCTCTCTCATCATTGATGTTTCTATCTTTCCCTCTCACTTTCTCTCTGAAAAAAAAGTATATGTATGTATAAATATGTATGTATATGTAGATTTTATATATATATATGTATGTATGTGTGTGTGTGTATGTGTATGTATGTGTGTGTGTGTATATATATATATATATATGATTACCCTCTGCTTCTCTTCCAACGCTGTGGCCACTTCCTAATGTTTTATTTTCTGCACCGGTGTATTTACAGTGAACAGTTAGATACATGCATATATATATATATATATATATATATATATATATATATATATATGAGATCTCCCATTTCACAGTTGTTTCCAACACTAGAAGACAGTATGATTGCATCAAATGAAATGCTCTCTATGAAGGTATTTAATAACTTGTGAGGTGCCACTGCATTGCATGAATGCAAAATGGTGGTGGGGACCCCACCTACTTGACCAGCAGAAAGACACTAGAAATTCTGGGGCCACCCATTGTGAAGAAGAATGTGGCCGTCCCTAATCCCGTGGAGGACTCGGCCCTCCCCTCCTTCAGTGAATGTCGCCACCCAACACTGGGTCACAGCTGAGTGGCCCCTGGTGGTCAGAGGGGATGGAAGATGGCCTGGGAGGACAGCAGTTCTCCTGCAAGAAAGTGAGAGTTGACCTCTCTTCCTGTCCTTTCAGGTTTCTGTCAAACCAAGGCTGACTGGTTGTTAAGTACAGATACCAAGGCAAGTTCAGGCCTGAAAACACTGCAGACCAAGCTGTGCTGTGCTGAGCAAATCCTGAGAGTTGGGGGGTGGGAGGTGGGGGCAAGTGGTATTAGAAAGTCAGATGAAAAAATGTTACCTGTGCAGAGACTCTCACACATAAAGTTCATTTCCAAAAGCACCTTTTTCTTCTCTAGAAATAAGCCTCTTGGTGCCCAGGCAGCACTGCGTCCCTGCACATAGAAAAGCACTGGTTGCCATAGTACCCTCCCTCTTCCCGGGAGTTTTGTCCATTCCTTAGCAGGAACCTCCTCCACCTCCTTCAGGCCCTTTCCCAGGTGTAAGTATTATGTTGTGATGTCATGAAAAGTCCTGTGGGTCAGGATAGTTGCTAGAATATTCTGTTTTATTCAAGGACAAAATCATTTGAACTTCTAGCTGTCTGTTCGTTTGTCTATCTTTATACAGAAGCGGTTTATTGATCACTTTTCTTATCCATAGTTCTTGTTCTTTCTGAGTAAATTTTAATTTATAAATTACAAAGAAATGATCTGTTTGATTCTGGATTTTCAAATTTACTATCATAAAATATTGCAGTCTGTTTGCATTTAAAATTTTTTTCCTCTGTAATTTTTTTTTTTTTTTTTTTTGCTATACTTGCAAATTAGTGTGTTTGGTATTTTGTTCTTGATTACAGACACTGGAGGTTATTTTTTAAGATTAATGTATAGTCTTATTCTAATATTTTCTGTTAATTATATATGTATCTTTATCTTTATTAATTCTTTACTTTCCTTAGGTTGGTTCCTTTCCTTAGGCTTCTGTCTTCCTTCCTAACTTTTGGGTTGAACATTTAATTTTTTTCTTTTTCGGCTTGGTAATAGGAATACATAGTGCTGTAAGTTTTCCTTTGGCTCTTTTCTGTAGTTTCTGGTATGTATTGTTTCCAACATCATGTTTTGATTTTTTTTGTTTGAGCTAAGGATTTGATCCAGTAATTTACAGTTGCTTTGTTTCCCTTTGTGCTGTTTCAGGTCTTATTGTATAACCTTATTTTTAATTGCGTATTGTGGCCTTTCTCCCATTTCACAGTTGTTTCCAACACTAGAAGACTTTCCTTGCCTTTGTCCTCCTCTCAGGGCCTGGGAAGAGAGAGGGAAGCCTGGGCCCACCCCCTTTCTCCTGTCCCCACCCCTTTTCTCATCAGTGCGCTTATCCTTGGTGTGCGGAACTATTCCCCTTCCACCTGGGTGCCTCAGGATTGCTTTGGGATGAGCAGAGAAGGGGTGTGCCAATGGGATGAGAGGTGGTGAGGCCAGGTGAAGGCTTCAGGACCTGCTGCGTTCTTGGATCTGCAAGTTCCTTTACTCTTCTGGCTCTTTTTCTAGGGCCTGGGCCTACTACAGCTGCCTCATAGGATGTGCTGAGCACTGGTGGAAATAATGTGTGTACGTGGGCACCTAGCACTGTGCCTCACACACAAAAGGTACACCACAGCGTGTTCCTCCTCTCCTGCTCCACCAGGCGAGTCGCAGGCTTTCCATGCTGCAGTCCATGCCCTGTGCATCAGGCTGGTGCTGGGTCCCCACCTCTCTCCTTCACTCCAGCAGCCTCTTCAGACAGTATTGACAGATCATTTTTCCACAGAAATTCCGTTTTTCTGTTTTTTAAATGTAAGGCCTTCTTCCCTATTGGAGCCTGTTACAGACCCACAGCTGCTGTGTCATTCCGCCTCTGCCTTCAGTTGTGTTGCTGAGATAAGACGCAAGTTCAAAATGCACTTGAGAAGTAGGGTAGCCAATGGGGAAAGTGACTCAAAGGGATTTAATGTTCTGTGCTTGTGGGATCATCTTATTATGTAAGGATTAGTAAAATGATAGGGACTGACCTTGATTTACTTGGGATGACTCGCATCCAGGGGTGGGCAAAAGTAGGCTTACAGTTACTTTTAATAGGAAAAAAATACATAATATAAGAATAAATAATAATACAAGAATAAACTGTTACACATACAACTGTAAACCTACTTTTGCCCATACTTGTATATTCTGAGCACCCCTTCACTTAAAAATATTGCTATATATCACTTGTTAGAAAGGAAAACAACTTTTCCTCTACCCTCTTTTTGACTAGGAGGTCTGCAAATTAAAATGACAAAAGACAGATTAAAAGGAGAAAAGTTTATAAGTGTGCATACTCATTAAATGATAAAGATAGAGGCTTATATCCTAATTAAGGAAAAGAGAGGGGAAGAACAAATGTGTTTCTTTAGGAAAGACAAATGGGATTTTACAGCAGATAAGAAAATATGTGCTGCTCTCCCTACAGATGGGAGAGGTCCTGCTTCCTCCTTCAGGCCAGGGGGATTTATGGTAGGTTTATTCTGTTCTTCCTCCTGAGAGCAGGCCCACCCCAAAGAGGGGATTTATGCAGCCTCGCCTCCCAGAAATTGCTGCTTTAGTCAGATAAGGGAAGCTCCTAGCAGTCTTCTTTCTGCATCTATTAAATAGAAGATGTTTTCAGCTTAAAATAATCTTCATACTAACCCAAAGGGCTCCCAGTGGGTCCCCACACACTAAATTTCACTGTATCAGTTACCATCTCTGTGCTGGTTCCAACCTCTCTCCCAAACTCCAAAACCATATTTTTCAACTGTTGCTCTGGTGTATCTACCAGACTGTCCCATCAATATTGCAGAAGTACAAAGAGCCATCTCGGCTTCCCTCTCCTGTCCACCTAGTTGTCCTCTTTCTGACCTTCCTATCTGTATTCCTGGAGTCCTCACTTACTGCGGCTCAAACTAGCGGAAACACTCATCAGTGCCACTTCTAGAATGTCTCCAGGTCTCGCCCTGACCTGCTCATTCATTCTATCATGTAGGTAGTTGCTGGTTACTTCTCCTCCTGTCTGAAAGTTTTGATTTCCCATTGCTTATTAAGTTAAGCTGAAACTCCACCAACTGGCATTATTCTCATCTGCTTAGCTGAACAGGATCACTTGTTTATTCCTTAACAATCCCAGGTATCTGCCAGAAACACTCCTGTCACCCTGCCCCAGTCAGCCTTAGTACTTTTTCTTATTTTTTATTTTATTATTATTATTATTATTTTATTGTCTAAAGTTTTACATATGTCTTCTTTTTCCCCAATTGACCCCCTCCCTCATCACTTCCCACCCCGGGTAAGCCCCCACCGCCCCAGTGTCTGTGTCCATTAGTTATACTAATATGCATACATATAAGTCCTTTGGTTGCTCTCTATCCCCTCCTCCCCTACCATTTGTCTCTAGATAGATCTGTTCTTGTTCATCAAATTATGTTGATCATTATATCCCACATATGAATGAGATCATGTGATATTTATCTTTCTCCGACTGGCTTATTTTGCTTAGCATAATGCTCTCCAGCCATGCTGTTGCAAATGGTAAAAGTTCCTTTTTTATTTTTTTTTAATTTTATTTATTTTTTTTATTAAGGTATTATATGTGTACATATCTTACCATTGCTCCCCCCCACACCCCACTCCCATACATGCCCTCACCCTCCAATGTTTTGCATCCATTGGTTATTCTTATATGCATGCATATAAGTCCTTCTGTTGATCTCTTATTTCCCCTACCTCTCCCTAACCTTCCCGCTGTAATTTGACAGTCTGTTTGATGCTTTACTGCCTCTGTATCTATCTTTTTGTTCATCAGTTTATAATGTTTTTTATTATCCACAAATGAGTGAGATCATGTGGTATTTTTCTTTCATTGACTGGCTTATTTCACTTTAGCATAATGTTCTCCAATTCCATCCAGGTTGCTACAAATGGTAAGAATTCCTTCTTTTTTATGGCAGCATAGTATTCCATTGTATAGATGTACCACAGTTTTTTAATCCACTCATCTGCTGATGGGCACGTAGGCTGTTTCCAAATCTTAGCTATTATAAATTGTGCTGCTATGAACATAGGGGTGAATATATATCTTTTCTGATTGGTGTTTCTGTTTTCTTGGGATATAGTCCTAGGAGTGGGATTACTGGGTCAAATGGGAGTTCCATTTTTAACTTTTTGAGAAAACTCCATACTGTTCTCCACAGTTACTGCACCAGTCTGCATTCTTACCAGCAGTGCATGAAGGTTCCTTTTTCTCCACATCCTCGCCAGCACTTGTCGTTTGTTGATTTGTTGATGATAGCCATTCTGACAGGTGTGAGATGGTATCTCATTGTTGTTTTGATTTGCATCTCTCAGATGATTAGTGACTTTGAGCATGTTTTCATATGTCTCTGGGCCTTCTGTATGTCCTCTTTCGAAAAGTGTCTATTTAGTTCCTTTGACCATTTTTTGATTGGATCGTTTATCTTCCTTTTGTTAAGTTGTATGAGTTTGCTGTAAATTTTGGAGATTAAACCCTTATCGGAAATATCATTGGCAAATATGTTCTCCCATGCAGTGGGCTTTCTTGTTGTTTTGTTGATGGTTTCTTTTTCTGTGCAGAAACTTTTTATTTTGATGTAATCCCATTTGTTTATTTTCTCCTTAGTCTTCATTGCCCTAGGGGCTGTGTCTGTAAAGATATTGCTATGACATATGTCTGCTATTTTGCCACCTATGGAATCTTGTAGGATTTTTATGGTTTCCCGTCTTACATTCAAGTCCTTTAGCCATTTTGAGTTTGTTTTTGTGTATGGTGTAAGTTGGTGGTCTAGTTTCATTTTTTTGCATGTATCTGTCCAAATTTCCCAGCACCACTTATTAAAGAGACTGTTTTTACTCCATTGTATGCTCTTGCCTCCTTTGTTAAATATTAATTGAGCATAATGGCTTGGGTCAATTTCTGGGTTCTCTATTCTGTTCCATTGGTCTATATGTCTGTTCTTGTGCCAGTACCAGGCAGTTTTGAGAACTGTGGCTTGGTAATATAGCTTGATATCTGGTAATGTGATCCCTCCAACTTTATTCTTCTTTCTCAGGATTGCTGTGCCTATTCGGGGTCTTTTTTTATTCCAGATGAATTTTTGGAGAGTTTGTTCTAGATCTTTGAAATATACTGTTGGTATATTAATGGGGATTGCATTGAATCTGTAGATTGCTTTGGGTAGTATGGACATTTTAATGATGTTGATTTAATGATGTTGAAGAACTTAGTTCTTCAAGTTGCAGCTCAAATACCACTTCTCTCTTGGAGTCTCATCTAAGCCTTCTCCTCATTCAGTTCAGATGGACCTCTCTGAACACCCATGGCATTTTGTATCTCTTTTGTGGCGCCCAGTGCAGGCTGTCTGATTGTAGTTATTTGTCCACTTTTTCTATTATGAAAAGTTTCTTAAAGTCAGAGTCTAGATATATATCGTGTTCATAGTAGCTGTCTAAATTATTTAAGAAATGGTAGCATCAGTGAACAGGAAACAAGTTTTTTGAGGTCAGGAACCATATTCTGTACCTTGAATACAATTGGAAGGCTGTGATGTCAGGGAGTCTCTGAGGGACTGGTCTCAGGGTCAGAGAGCTGGTAAGGGTCAGAGGCAGGATTTAAATCCTATCTCAACATTCTGTGTTCATGCCCACATCTTAACAAAAAAGCATCTTTGCTTTAAAAACCATATTGTTAAGGAAGTCTTACCCCATCTATCTACCTATCTATCTATCTATCTATCTATCTATCTATCTATCTAAAAGGCTTAAGTGACCGGCCGACCAGCCGGTACCTATGACGTGCACTGACCACCAGGGGGCAGACGCTCAACGCAGGAGCTGCCGAGCTGCAGTGACTTGGCAGTGGCGGTTCTCGGGTGACACATGGTTCTCAGGTGATGCATCCCAGAACCAGAGAGGAGGGAGCCTGGTTCCTCGCTGCGCCTCGTGATTCCTGAATCTGGTTTACTGCACACTTGCATTTGCGTTCCACACCCTATACGACAGCAACTTTGTGGAGTGCTCTCTCGCACTCTGGGACCCGTCGGGGGATGTCTGAGAGCTGGTTTTGGCCCGATCCCCACAGGCCAGGCTGAGGGACCCCACCTGCCAGAGGGACCCCGCTCACTGTGCAGACTCCCTTCAAGCTGTGGCTCCACTCCAGGCATTCTAATTAATGTCCTTTCAATGTGCACAAATCCATGCACTGGGCCACTCGTATTTTAATAAAACCTGCTGTACTTTAGATGATTCTTGGGCTCAGCCTTTTGTTACGGCTAATGAATTTGGATGCAGTGTAGATGCAAAGTGGACTTAACTTCATTTTAGAATTTCTGTGTAATATATCTTGTTAACTGTGTGGAATCTTACCCTGTCTTGTTTACCTTGTTTTAACCTTCCTGTCATCTGTTGTCTGCCAAGCCCCCTTTCCCCTGAAAAGGGAGCCCCCATTTTCAGTCACCAGCACAGGTTCTTAGAAAGCAGTTGCCAACAATTCAGGTTGCCTGTAAGTGGCATCATTATTGATGTTGTGTCGCCATTAAATTAATTTCTGCAAGCAAAAACTACCAAAAGCAAAACCCAAAGACAAATGAGGAAAATGCTGCGTTTGCAGATCATGTTGCAGAAAGCTAATTTTCTTAATGTTAGAAGCTCCCATTTTTAACAAAGGTCTGTAACCCAGTAAAAGAAATGGACAAAGGAAATGAATTAAGGGTTCATAGAAAATAAACACGACCCTCCAATACATAAAAGTGTTCAACTTTACAATAAGAGAGAGATGAACTCCTTTAGATACCATTATTTTCCACTTATGGATTGATGACTGTCCTCATTTTCTGCCCTAATGAAGTACCACAGATGGCATGGCTTGAAACAACAGAAATTCATTTCCCCACAAACCTGGAGGTTGGAAGTCTGAGATAAGTCCCGGTTGGTTTCCTCTCGGGCCTGGCTTACAGGTGGATGTCTTCTCTCAGTGTCTTCACTGGTCTTCCCTCTGTGGGTACCTTTTACATTTTGAATCCTGAATTAATTAAGTAAGCCATTTTCTTTCCTCATATGGGAAAATTATAGGAACATTCATGATTTATGTTGTTTGAGGTAATTTTTAAAAAATGAAATTATTCTGATTAAAATTATTCTTGTTTTAAGAACTCTTCTCATTTATTTCTCTTAAAGTGCCTCACAGGTCGCCGTTTGTGAGGTTTATGGGGGCAGTGCTTGCACATCAGGGCAGGGACAGCGTGGTCCTCTGGTCACTGAGAACAGGCCAAGTGTGTCTTTGACCAGACCATTCTTTTCGACACTTTTGCCTCAAGGCTGGGAGGGCAGTAATTATTTTTTAATTCTAGTATAGAATGTGTATGAATCATTGTTCCAGATTTTATTTTCCTTATACACTCCCACGCATAGAAATACTATTTGGTGTTGTCAATTGGGCTGTTTTGGTTTCTGCAGGTTATTTTAAGGCATTTATGGGTGATGATGTTGATAAGCTAATACCACTTTGCATATGTTTAGTACTTCGAACTTTGCAGAGTGATTTCACATTCATTATCTCATTTTATTGTCAATTGAACTGGGAGGTTTAGAAACATGGAGATTATTATCGTTTTTTTAGGGCTGAGGAATCCAAAGCTTGGGTGTCTCATGGTAAGTAAGTGATAGTCTTCTAGCTGGAGGTTTCAGGGTTCCTATCTGCAAAACTGACTCGGCTGGAATGAGGAGGGAATTATTTGTCAGTGCTTCTGGTCTAGTAGCACTTGATCATACAGTGAAGTGGCTTTCACTGAGGGTGATTTTGGCTTTTTGAGGCCATCAGAAATGTCTGAGAACCTTTTGGTCATCAGAACTGGAGACGTGGTACTGGCACCTAGTGGGTAGAGAGCCAGGGATGCTGCTAGAGACTCTATAGGCACCAGACAGTGCCCACAGAGAGGATTGTTCCCCACATGTCAGTGTCAAGGATGAGAAACCCTGGTGTAGCTGCTCGCCATTCCTGGGTGGAGGATGAGATGGCCCTCTCTCTGAGGCGAGAGGAAGGTGAGGACAGTGCTTGGAGGTGGAGAATGAAGGAGGGTGATGGGTACCCTGAATCAGTATCCTCAGAGAACTGCCCTGTGAGCTGGACTTGCAGGGAGTCTAGCAGAGAGATCCCCTGTGCAGAAACCTGCAGGTATTGGACTGGGGTGCATTCTGGGGCCGTGGAGCAGAGCATGTGGAAATGAGGTGGGGAGACAGAGAGTACATGCTTTGTGAAGGGCACTAGTTCACCAAGCCAGAGTTCGAAAGTCATGACAGAATTTAGTAGAAGCTCTCAGATATTTTAAAATCAGAAGTTTGTTGTTGTTTCTTAAGATAAGAGATTGACTCACTCTCTATAATGTTGGGTGGACACCTTTATGTCAAACCGCTCAAATTGTACCCCGTACCTCCTTCCCCTGGGCTTTCTGTCAGTAGATGGCACTGCCAGGTGTTCCTTCAAGTGAGGCCAAAGCCAAAGTCGCTTTGACCTCCTTGCGCACCACCCAGTCCTGTCATTTCTGCTTCCCAAGCCTCTCCAGATGATGTCACACTCACCTTCGCCTTCACCTTTCCCCAGACTGTACATGAGCCTTTAACTATTTCCAGCCACTTCTCCACACACATTGAGTGCTTGCCAAACGAGCATTGCTTTGGTACCCTTCAGCGCCTTAGGAGAAAGTCTGACATGTTTACCCCCAGCTATTACAAGATTGGCCTTTCTCTGTCACTCCCCACCCGCCCCTCCCTGTGCCCTCTTTCCATTAGGTCTTTGATGCTGCCTCTTCCCTGCCTTGCAGCTTCACTCCTGCCATCTGGATGCTGACCTGCATTTCTCCCTCTGGTCCCCTCCCTCCACTTCTCCCCTGACCCCAGTGCCAACTCATCATTCAGGTTCTGATGTGAGCTGCCAGGTCCCTGCTATACCCTCTCATGGCACCCACTTGTGAGTTACAGTTAGTCAAGCATCGTTGAAGCTTGTCTTCAGCTCTAAAAGGCAAGCTCCCTGTGTGGAAGGGAGGTGCTCACCCTGCTTATTGCTGCCTCCCGGTGCTCGCCCCTGGGAAAAGCTGCCCAGTGGCATCTCAGCCAGGAGTGAGTGGGGACTGGCCGACTCTCCGTGGCAAGATGAGTGACACGCCCAGTAAGGTCAGAAAGCAAGTATAGGCAAGAGGCGGTGGCCAGTGGAGCCTTTCGCGATGCAATTCCCATTTTATTCCCCAATTAGTGGATTAGTGGTGCTGATGGAATTGGGGACAAAAACACATTAGTCATAGGACCTAGCTAAGGTACTTAAAATGCAGTGGCCTGAAAAAAGAACCTACTGCTGTTTTCCTAAGTGCCCTTGAATCTGGTGGACTTCATGTTTACATAATAGCATTCATACCCCAGCAGGTGTGGTACCAGGAAGCAGCTGGATGAAAATAGAAACCGGCTGGTCTTTTTACTGCATCTTCCTCTCCAGAAAGGCGGGGTCTCTACTATGAAAGGGTGGGGCTTTAGCCTTTTAGCTGGAGAGCAGCTGGTTTGCCAGTTGTCCACTGGAAATGGGTCACTTATCTCTGAAAGGAAGAACTAATACTTTAAAGTGTTGTTTTGTTTCCTTGGGTAGGTAGTTACTTGCTAGGCTAACCCAGGATGGAGCTTTGGAATGGCAGACAAGGTGTGGTCACTTGTGTCTAGTTCCAAGAAGCAGTGTGGTGACACTGGAATCTCCAGAGTCAGCAAAGGCTGTTCCCAGGGTGTCCTATTGCACAGCTCCCTGCAGTGGGGAGTGAGGTGAGGAGAGATTACAGACCTGCTGAGAGTTTATCTTGCTCTTGTAAACTTGCCCTTAATGCCCATAAAATAATAAAAGAGATGGGAGCTGGGTCAAACAGCCCCATAAAAAAAAAGGGAATGAGAGTAGAAATCCAAGTTCCCTTAGAGAGGAAAACAATTTAAATTTCCCATGTCATCAAAAATGGTATTGGGCATTCCCTGGAATAATTTATTTCTAGCTACCAGACAGGATGCTTTTGGAATGCTTGGAAGGAGCAACACAACATTCTCTAGTAGCAAGTGTTAGATCTGCCATTGGGCATATTTGTGAACAGAGAAGAGAGGAAGGTTGGAGATCACTCTTTCTGATAGGAAGTTCTCTTTAAGTTAGAACCAGGAGGTGATTGAGCCTGTTCAAGGCAGGTGCCCTTGACTGGATGAGTGGTTGTTAAGTGAGGAGATCTTTGTATGTATAAGGTGGATTCCAAACACATCATTTAAGGCTTCTTTCTGTGCCTTTTCCAATCTAGACTTAAATGATCTTCATCATATTAATAGTCAAGGCCTTTTAAAAGCTTGTAAGTGAAAAAAAAAAAAAAAGAGAGACATATGTACTACTATTTGTAATACTTCAAACAATAAAAAAAATTAAAAAAAATAAAAGCTTGTAAGTGTTCTATATATAGTCAAACGTGGACTGTCTATTTAGGATATTATAGAATTGACTTCAGATGTCAGGGTTTGTTTTAAATTTTAGAAGGGATTTTTTTTTTTTTTTGCAAGTGCAGAGCAGGCATCAGTGCCTCCCTGAGTGAGTGCAGTCGGTGTGATCGACCCTTCCTTGGCTGCAGAGCACCACAGGTAGCCTTCCTGAGCTCGAGTGTGCCAGGCACTGTCCCCTGGCGCTTAGACAAGTAAATCTAAAATGGAAATCAGACCAGTAGGTCTAAAGCAAAAGTCTGTTCAGCGTATGGGGCCAGTGAGGGTTTTCCTGACAGGGAACTGCTGAGGTGAAATGGCCGAGAAGCCAGAGTCCTGTCACTAGAACTAGGAGTCCATGCCACCCGACAGAGGGGCCTTCTTGGGGATGATCTGAAGGGCAACGGCACAGTTCTGTCCTGAAGGTACAAGAGCCTTGGAAGAGGTTTTGTTTTTCTATCCTGTTTTGATGCACACGAAAGCTACCATAAAACACTGAGTTAGCAATGAATCTTGCTGATAAAGCATACCCATGGACATGGCTCCCAGGCAGTGGGCCAGAACACCTCTAGCGCTGCGATGGGTCAGCCACCACAGTATCACTGAAGGGTTACCTGCCATCGGTGCTGTTATGGGTTATTCATATCACCAGCTGTTGTTCTGTTCTGGCACTTAGCTGAGCATGGGTCAGAAGCTTAGAGAGGAAATACCTTCCCAGGCCCCTCAGCTTGTAAGGAGGGGTCAGAATCCCAATCCTGGTCTGGCTCATTCCCAAGCCTGAGTCTTCCTGACCACCGCACGGGAAGAACAGTGCAGATATTTGCTTGCTTCTTTCAAGGGAGAAGCAGTTTGGGATTTATGTTTCAAAAGAGAACGCTGGAAGTCACGGGAGCTGCATGAGAGAGAAAAGGAAAAGACAGAGTCACAAATGGCACCTCACCCCGCTGGTGCGGGGAGCTAGGTAGACACACTCAGACTTAGTTCAGCATGGGCCTCCTCTCCTGGAGCTCCCTGAGAGAGCACGGTGGCCTCTGGAGGTCTGAAATGGGCTGCCCTCTGCGAAGCTCAGGCTAGCTGGCCAGCCCACCACCCCACCTCTGGAGCATTGCCTTTCCCTTTACTCATAGGGATGAGGGTCAGTCCCTGCATCACAGCTGCAGGCCACAGAAAAGGAAGTGACCTGCTCCCAGGATTGTGTGCTCCAGGCACCTGGTTGACACCTGGGCGGAGACTGTGTGGCTGCTGCTGGACTGAACTGGCTTTGGGGACTGGATCTCAAACCCTACTGTGCTTGTGGGTCATGGCCTGAGGTTGTTTACGAGCGGAGCCCCCTGTGGTCCCATCTTGTCCCATCTTCAGAATTGGCTGGTCCAGAAGGTCTGGTCACCTGTCTGGAAGAGTCTGGCACAGGGCCTGGCCAGACATGGCAGCCCCTCTGACACAGGAGGCCTCTTGCCCACGGCTTGCTGGGCACATTTTCCTTGATGGCATATATCTTTATATATAAAAGCCTAAATGACCAGACAACCAGACAATTGGCGGGTCGCTATGACATCCACTGACCACCAGGGGGCAGACACTCAACGCAGGAGCTTCCCCCTGATGGTCAGTGCGCTCCCACAGTGGGAGCATTGCTGAGCTGACAGATGGGTGCCAGATGCCAGGCTGACAGCTGGCAAGTGCAGCTGAGACAGTACGAGCCTCTCCCGTGGACAATCCCCCTGCACGCCCAAGCAGCGGCGGTGGCCGGTGCAGCGGGGCTGGGATGAGTGGGAGTGGTGCTGTGCTCAGCCCAGCCTCAGGCTCCTCCCTGGCCGCCGGCTGCTTCATGCACTACTTCATGCTGTGTGGGATCAACGTGGACAGTGGGCCTGATAAGCTGGCGGGTAAGGCCAGGCTGCAGCAGTGCGGAGGTCCACTGATCCCCACAGGCCAGGCTGAGGGACCCCACTGGTGCACAAATCCGTGCACTGGACCTCTAGTGTATTTATAAAATTTTATGGTTTCAAAATAACAAAAAATACCTGTAGATTATTTTTTTTCTGGTTTTGCTCATTTTAAAAGTAATTCCCTTTTTGTTTTTATAGGATACTAAGTTGTGGATAATAATGGAATATCTTGGTGGAGGCTCCGCACTAGATCTAGTAAGTATTATGTAGGAAGCCTGTGCATTAAGGCTCTTCTTGGTTTTGAAAGTAATTCTGTTTATACATTTCCGTTACTCTCTTTAAGTTCTATGAAAAATAGACCAAACTCTTTCTTCTAATATGTATTTCTGCTTCTGATATATTATTGACAATTACAGGTCTACTTTTGAAACCAGTTTTGTTGTTTCTTGGGAAGCCCATGAACTCATTCATAAAAGCCAAGAAGGACTTTGCCTGTCACTATCTTACTGAAGATCAGTTTGCTAGTTTTCCAAAACTGGTTTTAACTTTTGTAGAGCTAATACCCCATCATTGTTTTAAATTTCAGGTAGTAACTTAGCTTCCAAAATATGTGGGCAATATTTTAATTTATAATTAATTAGAATTAGGATTTTAACAAATTAAACCGTTTTCAAAGTAAGACCCAGGCAGAGTGTGAGGCCTGCAGCACGCTGTTCATACCAGAGCAGTGGGCAGGGTATGCAGCGGGGTGCAGAGGAGCCGGGCCGGCACCCGTGCCTGGCTGCTGCCTGGCCTAGACCTACTGCGCCATTAGTGTGCGCCACTGTTTCCCACACGAGATAGGGAGCTAGGTATAGGATGACCTTAAAGTCACAGTCTGGGACTTGCTTCTCATGGTAAAACACGGTTTACATGTTGGCCTCTGGCAAGATGCTCCGAAACAACCAGTGAATCATAGGCATTGTTTAAGTATTCCTTGAAGCACAGTATATGCAAAATCATTTCTTAAAAGATTGCACACAGTAGTTTAGCACTTGACATCTTGCCGCCCCTGTGGCTATGCAGTGAAATTAATGTCATCAGCCCTCTTTCCTACCTGTCCTACAAAAGCTGGCCTTTGGGTGAGTGGTGATTTCCGGGACAGGCCTAACCTATCATTTTGGTATTAGAGGGTGGGTCCTGCCTGATGGAAAGTCGTCAAGTGATGGTCTGCATTATTCACTGCTCAGCATGAGAGCTGAAGGAAGCCGTTTTTTAGTGGTTATAGTCTACATAGGTTTTATTCACTAAGGAAAGAAGTGCCCTCCGATTAAAAGGAGCTTGCTTTCTCACAATAATAGTAGCAATTCTTAGTTTTTTGGGGGAAGGTAAAACTAATGTTATAAACCATAAAAACAGTTGGTCAAAACGATGTTCAAAGGAAATTTCAAGAAAAATATTTAATACGGTATTGAACCATTACATTAAAATGGGAACAGTGACAGAACAGCTGGATAAATTTTATGACTTGCTTCACTGCTTTCCCATAAATATACACACACAAAGAATTTCATTTTTTTTACTCTTTTGGGAAATACTTCAGGACTGTAGAAAATTATCTCATTTTGTTTAATTAGATTTCCTATTATCTTAAGTGAATTTCATTTGTGGCATATATAAAGTTGTTCGTGGGGACTCTTGTCTGACCTCAAGTTTTTCAGGGCAGCAATTCTAGTCTCTAAATGCTATAATTTATTCATTATTAACGCCACAGTTATTTACTTATTTAGTGGTAACTTTCTTTGGAGCTTTGACTTGAAGTCTGTGAAATTTTAGATATTACAGTTGGAAGAAATGTAGAACTCACCATTTGAAAAAAAGTCTAGTGGAGTATGAGAGCCCCAGCAAATTGCCATCTACTTTGCACTCAATGGCCCTGGTGACAAGAACCAGGCATCCTTTTTGGATGTCCCTAATCAGCTCGTTTTCATTGATGAGGAAACAGGACACTCAGGTTAGGTGGCCCAGCTCGCAAACAGAGCTGGACTTTGGACCTCCTTGTGACCAGGTGCAAAAAGTCTGTGGCCTTCCCTGATCCCATGCTGTCCTTCCCCTCCCTCTGACCTCGTCGTATCTTTCTCCACTTCTCTGCCCCCAACTCACTGAGCAGAAGACACACTTTACACAAATTATCTTTTACATATTGAAAACTATTAGTATTATTTTGAGAGGGTCTTATGTTTATAACAGATTTTAAAAACCAAGATATTGCCCTAACCGGTTTGGCTCAGTGGATAGAGCATCGGCCTGCGGACTGAAGGGTCCCAGGTTTGATTCCGGTGAAGGGCATGTACCTGGGTTGCGAGCACATCCCCAGTAGGGGGCGTGCAGGAGGCAGCTGATCGATGTCTCTCTCTCATCGATGTTTCTAACTCTCTATCCCTCTCTCTTCCTCTCTGTAAAAAATCAATAAAATATATTAAAAAAAAACAACCAAGATATTGTCATATAAAAATCTGATACCGCCCTAACCGGTTTGGCTCAGTGGATAGCGTGTCGGCCTGCAGACTCAAGGGTCCCAGGTTCGATTCTGGTCTAGGGCATGTACCTTGGTTGTGGGCACATCCCCAGTAGGGGGTGTGCAGGAGGCAGCTGATGTTTCTCTCTCATCAATGTTTCTAACTCTCTCTCCCTCTCCCTTCCTCTCTGTAAAAAATCAATAAAAAATATATTTAAAAAAAATCTGATACCATGTAGAGATGTTTGGCAAACTTGAACATGTATCCACAAAATGTTTTTAAAAAATGAGACGACGTATTCATTAAGGTTTAGACGGAGCTGCTGTTGTAGGGCCCCAGTGTCTCACACAAGATAGAAATTTATTTCTCTCCCACATGATGGGATCATTGGGCTCTAGTCCATGTGGTCACCGGGGTCCTGCACTAGTGGGTGGTCCTACCATCTGTATCCCATGGCATTCCCTGATCTTCAGTCATGCTTTCTGGCTGCCAGTGTTCCAAGGCCAAGGCCAGGAAAGGGCCATGTGTCACTTCTCATGTTCCACTGGGGAGAACTTACTCACATGGCCGTACGTGCTGCTGCTGAGGTGGGCAGGTGTGGCCTCTAGTTGAGTGGCCACGTTCCTGGCTAATGGTGTCCGCTGCAGAGGAAGGCTGAGAGTACAGACTTGGGGAGAGGGAATTAGAGTCACCCAGAGGTGAGATGCAGCTGGTAGTCTTTCTTTTATAACAATTATTTGAAAATTTCACAGTTCTCTTAATAATAGAGACTGCCATGTTTATAATGCCTAGAAATGGTAATGGTGGAGAATGCTAATATATGACTCTGAGAACTTAGCTCAACCTGGTCTTACCACTAGTGAGGATTTCTGTCATGTAGAAAGCAACTGAATACCGCTTATAGTGAGTTTTGACACCAAGGACATCCACTGTACCCCCCAAATAAAGAATAAGTCATTGGGGTCGGTGTGTAGGCCAGATTTAAAAGGGCCAGTTCTCAGTGATCCAGGAAGAGATTTTTCTGTTAGTTTTACTGAACTCTTCTTATCTCTCCTAGCTGATGACACCAGGCTGCTCTGCTGTTTCTTTCCAGAGACTGGGTAATAATAGAAGGGAGGTTGACGTTAAGCCCAAGCCTAGCCCCATGTTGCTAATGGTCTGCGTGGAGTGGAGGAAGGCGTGGACTTGCATTCTGTGATACAACTTTGAACAACTGTGTTCTGGTGGTGTGAATAAGAGCATATATGCCAGCATCTCTGCCCTTCTCTTTCCCCTAGGTCAGTGGTTGGCAAACTGCGGCTCACGAGCCGCAGTTTGCCGACCACTGCCCTAGGTTATGAGAAAAGTGGCTTTTCCTCATTTTGAGTGCTAAAACTTGTATTTTCTATGAACACTCAAAAAGTAGATGTGGAGAAGGCAGACAGGCAGGGTTTCCAGATTGTGTCTTTGGAACAGTAGTCTCAATGTGTGTTTCTTGAAAATAAGATTCTTGGGGTCCGATAACTGGGAACAGTTAGGTTCTGTGGAACAAAGTGTGTGACCTGTTGCATCAGTCGGAGGTAACTTGGATAGTATTTTGATTACCATTTGGGATACTTCCTTGCAGACTAGTTGGCCCAGGCAGTGGGACTTTCTCTGAGCACATAACACCGAGTAAAACGACAGTGAGCAGCACGTTGTCTCACACCTGAGTGCTGAGGTGAGGCACCGAGGAGCTGCTCCATCACAGGTGTGCCCTGCTGCCTGATGGCCAGGATCCTAGGGAGCCAACATTAGGATGAGAACCTCCCCTCCTTCACCCAGACTTTGTGGGTTTTTGTGTAGACAGGTTGGGCCAGTGAGCAGAGGCGGCACAGCTCGCTAGATGAGCCAGAAGGCGGTTCCAGGCACGAGTACAGTTGTCGTGAAGCAGAAAGGGGTCTCAGCTTCCCCGCCCGCCGCCACCTTCCCAGCCCGCCGCCACCTTCCCAGCCACGGCCCTGACACACACCAAGGACTGCCTGTCTGAGAAAGTGTGCTGTCAGGCAGAACTCGACCTAACGAGGCGGGTCTTAGTTTTTATTCCCTGGGCTTTTAAAGCATCTGTCTTTTTAAAGCGTGCTTGGTGATGTCACAGGATCGTATGGGCTAAGATGTGTGGGTTTGGGTTATGATGCATTCACTGTCAAGTCTGAAGACGTAATTCCGAGGACTGTTGTTCAGATGAAAAATTGATAGGCTATTAGAATTCTGCCCCCCTGCCCCCCGTCTGACAGGTCCATGACCAGTTCTTTTGAGGGTGTTCAGTTGTTTTGCTGAACTAATTTATGTAATTATTTAGTTGTGGTTGAATTCCCACTCTGCAAGTGATGGTGGATCTACCCAATTTGAACTGAGCTTTAGAACCCATTTTTTTCCCCCTTTTGAAAAGGGCATATATGTAGTTGACATTTCTTCCTTACACTTTATACATTTATCAACATCAAAGAGTCACTATAAATTTCTTTGAGTTTCTCAGAATAAAATTTTTCAGAGGTAATTATTACCTCATTTGGGATAATATAGTAAGTTATTTTTGTTATATAACATATATATTTATAAAAATAAATAAAATATAACAAAAAATACCAGTCATTGGAAATTGAGTTCTTTTAGCTGTCTTCCCCCAAGCTTTAAATTTTAGGTTTAAAAAATTCTGGTGCAGGGGTATCCTCAGAACCAGTGGGCTCCTAGGCCTTCTCTTTGGACCACTGTGTTTTGATGACCATTACACATGGACAGAGCCACGCTGCTTCATACCCTACCCAGCAGGTACTGGGAGTCTCGGGGCTTTTGCTTTCTGGACTAAAACCCCTTATGGCCCACCACAGTGGGGCTGACCACGGACTTTCTCACTGGCCCTACCCTACTTTAATTTTTAGCCAGCTTTGCTTCACTCAGCAAAGTCATTTTCTCTGTCTTATTGTTGTTTTGGGGCCCTTTAAGTAGGTTTTAATTGCCTAGACAAAATGCCTGTTTTGGAGTAGATTTTCATTATTGTTCATTTAACATGGGTATTGACTGTTTTATAATTTCAAATGTCTTAGAATCATATAAGTAACTTTAACACTTTTTTTTTTTGTTAGTTAGAACCTGGGCCTTTAGATGAAACTCAGATTGCTACTATATTAAGAGAAATACTGAAAGGACTTGATTATTTGCATTCGGAGAAGAAAATTCATAGAGACATTAAAGGTAAGAAAGCATCTTGTTTTTATTCCTTTGAAAACCTCAGGTAGATAGGACCGTGCTGCAGAGTAAAGCTGTGCTTTTCTTCTCCGGGGGGCTGTCCGTGCAGCATGCCGGGGTGGGTGTGAGGGATGTCTGCTCAGAAGCATAGCCTTGTTGCCTGTTCTTGTTGAGCACATGATCTCTCTGAGGAGAGGACGGAAACATTCCCAAAATGATAATGGACGGAACAGTACAAATAATATCAAGAGGCATCTTGGTTTTATTTTGCAGCTGCCAATGTTCTGCTCTCTGAACATGGAGAGGTGAAGCTGGCTGATTTTGGAGTGGCGGGCCAGCTGACGGATACCCAGATAAAAAGAAATACCTTCGTGGGCACCCCTTTCTGGATGGCACCTGAAGTCATCAAACAGTCAGCCTATGACTCAAAGGTAACAGCTGACACTTCACCATCGCTGGGTCTGGAGAGTTCTCCCCTCTTGTATTTTTACCTTATAGCTCTTCCAGTGAGAGTGAAGACTGGCACCTTGAAGTAGGTCATAAAGGTCGTTGGACCTTGGTTAAAAACAGGTTTCTTCGCTGTCTCCTGCTGTATCATGCAGTACCCTTTATTTATCCAGTCCACAGTCAGTGAGGTTTTCAGCGTAATGTCTGCTTGGTGGTGGTGCTGGGGAGCACCGAGAAAATGGTGTTTGAAGGTGAGTGTGGAGGGACGGATGATCAAGGTGGTGGCCAAGGTAAAGGCAGCCAGTAGAGCGATGTGGGGTGTGGGTCCACAGAGAGGGCTCGGGGGCTGTTTGTGTATGGGTGATAGTCGAGGCCTGAGTGGAGGGGGTGAAGGAAGAGGGCTGTGAACAGAACTCTGAACGATATATTTAAGGGACAAGGACAGAAAGAGGATCCCACAAGAGAAACAGCCCACAAAAATGGAATAATGCTTTTTGAGGTTGCTACAGAACCTTCCTGTCATTATTTTTAGTACCCCGTTAGATTGTTATTCTCACAGGCTCCTAACCAACATGTGGCAGAATTATAATTCCCTTTTTCCATCCTCTCTCTTTTTTAATGCTCACCCGAGGACATGCTTATTGATTTTAGAGAGAGGGAGAAGGGGAAAGAAAGAGGGAGAGGGAGAAAGAAAGAGGCTGCCGGAGACCTTCTCCCTCCCGTCTTTCTCCCTAGTGCAGGGTCTCTGGGTTTTGCCAAAGGCAGCCTCTGAGCATCAAAAGATTTCACTGTGGAGCTTTGCCACCTTTGTTCCTGGCATACTTACCAAGATCAGATGCTCTTATCTGATCAGTAGAAGTTGCAGCATTCTTTTTGGGTAGATTAAAAGGTGCAAACTCACAGGGAATGCACACTTGGTTTGGTAGCTCAAGAAACTGTCACTGACTGTTTAGTTACCTTTTTCTCTGGCTTATGTTAAAAGCTAAATCTTTCATTTGCTTGGATCATACCCAATGGCTATTTTTTTTAAAACATTTTTGTATTTTAAAAAAATTTTCTATTGACTCTTTACTGGGAACCATGCGTGAAAATATGCTTATGTGAAATTTGCTTCCCAGGTTTGTTGACCCAGGAGGTGTGGAAATTGCAGATAAGGCTGATGTCTATGCCTGAGTTTTTGGGGCTTATCAGAAGTGGGGTTCCAGAGGCTGGGCCCTTAGGGATGATGTCACACACACCCTCATTAGTTGTGACTCTGGGCTAGCAGCTCTTCTTAAGAACAGTGCCTGACAAAGGGCCCTTTTCCGAGTTGCTTTGTGAAGTATCCTTCCAGTGACTGCCACCCTCTCCGAGACTTGCCTGAGGGCAGTTTATGTTCTTACAGGGGCACCCTGGTCTCCTGATAGCACAAATTTAACTCAGCTTCTTTCCAGTTCTCCCTTCCATTCTTCCTTGTGGGTGTTTTTCCTACTGGTCTCTGTGTTACAGGTAAAGAGCTTAACAGGTGCAGGGTTCTGTTAACATCATCATGGGAGCACACCACTCAACCGCAGCCCCCATTGAGAAGGAGTCCTTGGTCATCAGTAACAGTTATTCTGTATTGTCACTTAGGGTCGTGTCACCTGGAACCGTCCATATAGGAAAACAACTGTTCACAAATGTCTGCAGTGCAAAGCACTAGCTTCCATAGCTTTTGACTTGAACTCCTATTGAAATTCCAATAAGATGGATCTAGACAAAGTCGGGCAACACATGAAGAGATGCAGGCCATTCCATTTGGGCACACACACATACTGACTCGCAAAGGAGGGTCAGGCTGGGAAGAAAAAGGATTTATCTGCCTCACTAGCATCTTCATCTCACCAAACAAAAAGAGGACTAAGTCTTAGTTTTACGTATATATCTACAAGCTTATTTAACACAACCAGTTCTTACACCAGTGTCTTTGACCCTTTGTCATTTGTCTGGGCTGCTTAGGTGTTCTGTCTGAGATTGCACATGCAGGGCATCTTACTGTCGATCTCAGTTCTTAACTTGAGCTCAGTGTTACTAAGTAATGATAGCTGGTATGTCTGAAGAACCTTCATCATAACTGTTATTGTTACTATTAAGGGGATTTAGGGCAGCTTAGTTGGTTTAAGAAGTCCTCAGACTTTGAAGGTGGTGCTAAGGCAGAAAACTCTGCTCTCTGACAAGGAAGCCTTTGCTTTCCTTGTTAGAGCAGGGTCTTGGGCTGCAGAACTTTCACACCCCCCTTCCTTTGTAAGGTTATTATGATAGTGTGTCAGGAAATGGATTGGACTTGGGTAAAAACTTTGCCTGTTTCATGTCCTTTTCTCTGTACTCATTCATTCGATCTTCACTGTAGTTGTGCCCAGTGCTGTGCTAAATAATTTACATCTTCAGTGAGTAATGGCAGTACCGGGTGTCAGGTGCTCTAACAGGTAAGCGGGAGTGCAGGGGGGCTGAGTGAGGGACATCAGAACAAGCTGAGCAAGGAGTCAGACATAGGGCTTTTCAGCCCCTCAAAGATAAGGGAAGGGCATTTGGCCCAAGTCCATGTAGGAAAGGGCAGGACATTTATATTTGGATTGTACATTGTGGTGAAGAATGTGCTAGGGGATGAGGCCAGAGAATGTGACTTGCCTGTTAAGTGAAACGACATCCTGTAGACACTGAGAGGCCAGTGTCAGTATTCTCCTGTAAGTAACTCTTCCCATTTTGGTCTCAAAAGCAGTACATACTCCTTAATCTGGAAAATACAGGGGGGGAAGGAGATGAAAAGAGAACCATCTGTAGCCCTACCACCCAAGCACAAGCTACATCATTTTGGTATCCAGTCATCTCTGACATAACCGTTGGCAGTCTGACCGTGGTAAAAAGTGGAAATGGGTGATGTATTGAAGGGAAAAGTAAAATTGTTAAAGATGAGGGAAAACACGGTGGTTGCTGGAGTCTGCAGTTGGCCCGTCCACCGCAATGCAGGACTGGCCCTCCCCGACCTGATGCTGAGCCACCGGCCTCCCCGGCCCTGTGCAGGATCAGGATTTGCCCACAGACCCTGCTGTAAGGAGCCCTGGAGGTGGGGGAAGGATGGGAGTGGGAACAGCATCCAACAGCAGGCTTTATTTTAGCATGTAGTCACGATGGCGCCTTTTTGGATCAATCATATAATTGCTGTGTAGCGCAAGTGATCTTTACACCTCTAGATGCTGCTTATAAAAGTGTACCTAAATATTGCATCTAATTAAGTAAATCATTTATATTTAATCCATTTGGATCTATTTGTTGACTGGTTATAACTGTGATTTGGGTTTTCCAGGGTTTCCTCCCTGTTCCTCTTGATTATAGAGTTGACTGTAGTTCCTTCTAGAATATTTTCTATGCACTATTTTTTATGCTACTTAAATTGCATTGTCTGCAGATTTGTAGCCAGCTTACTTCTACTTAAAGATTGCAGTGATTGGTATTGCAGGGATTTAGAATGCTGGATATTGGTACCCACTCAACCTGCAGCCCCATTGAGAAAGAATCCTTAGTCATCAGCAACAGTTCCTCTGTTGTCACTTAGGATTGTGCCACCTAGAACCGTTCATGTAGGAAAACATCTGTTCACAAATGTCTACAGTACAAAGCACTAGCCCCTCACAGCTTTTGACTTGAACTCACATTGAAAATCCTGTTTTTCTTTTTTAAAATTTATTTTCTTTATTGATTAAGGCACTACATATGTGTTCTTATCCCCCCCCCCCCCCCGTCACCTCCTCACTCATGCCCTCACCCCCCTGGTGTCTGTGTCCATTAGTTAGGCTTATATGCATGCATACAAGTCCTTTGGTTGATCTCTCCTCCTATCTCCTCCCCCGCCCCTGCTCCCCCTTCCCTCTGAGGTTTGATGGTCTCATTGATGCTTCTCTGCCTCTGGATCTGTTTTTGTTCATCACTTTAAGTTGTTCATTATATTCCACAAATGAGTGAGATCATGTGATATTTATCTTTCTCCAACTGACTTATTTCGCTTAGCATAATGCTCTCCAGGTCCATCCATGCTGTTGCAAATGGTAGGAGTTCCTTCCTTTTTACCACAGCATAGTATTCCATTGTGTAGATCGGTGGTTGGCAAACCGCGGCTCGCGAGCCACATGCGGCTCTTTGGCCCCTTGAGTGTGGCTCTTCCACAAAATACCATGGCCTGGGCGAGTCTATTTTGAAGAAGTGGCGTTAGAAGAAGTTTAAGTTTAAAAAATGTGGCTCTCAAAAGAAATTTCTATCGTTGTATGTTGATAATTGGCTCTGTTGACTAATGAGTTTGCCGACCACTGGTGTAGATGTACCACGGTTTTCTAATCCACTCATCTGCTGATGGGCACTTAGGCTGTTCCCAAATCTTAGCTATTGCAAATTGTGCTGCTATGAACATAGGGGTGCATATATCCTTTCTGATTGGTGTTTCTAGTTTCTTTGGATAACAAGTCTCTTCTTCTTTTTTTTTTTCCCCACAGTTACATTCATATTTAATTTAATTTAATTTATTTTTTTAATAAATCTTTATTGTTCAGATTATTACAGGTGTTCCTCTTTTCTTTCCCCCACAGCTCCCCTCCACCTGATACCCCACCCCTTACCCTTACCCCCTGCCACTGTCTTCATCCATAGGTGTAAGATTTTTGTCCAATCTCTTCCCGCACCCCTCACACCCCCTTCCCCCTGAGAATTGTCAGTCCACTCCCTTTCTGTGTCCCTGATTCTATTATATTCACCAGTCCATTCTGTTCTTCAGATTTTTTATTCACTTGATTTTCAGATTCACTTGTTGGTAGGCATGTATTTGATGTCATTTTGTTGTTCATAATTTTTATCTTTAGCTTTTTCTTCTTCTTCCTCTTCTTAAAGAATACCCTTCAGCATTTCATGTAATCCTGGTTTGGTGGTGATGAACTCCTTTAGCTTTTTCTTGTCTGTGAAGCTCTTTATCTGACCTTCAACTCTGAATGATAGCTTTGCTGGGTAGAGTAATCTTGGTTGTAGGTTCTTGCTGTTCATCACTTTGAATATGAATATTTCTTGCCACTCCCGTCTGGCCTGCATAGTTTCTTTTGAGAAATCAGCTGACAGTCATATGGGTACTCCCTTGTAGGTAACTAACCGTTTTTCTTTTGCTGCTTTCAAGATTCTCTCTTTGTCTTTTGCCCTTGGTATTTTAATTATGATGTGTCTTGGTGTGGTCCTCTTTGGATTCCTCTTGTATGGGGTTCTGTGCGCTTCCTGGACTTGTAATTCTATTTCTTTCACCAGGTAGGGAAAGTTTTCTGTCATTATTTCTTCTAATAGGTTTTCAATATTTTGCTCTCTCTCTTCTCCTGGCACCCCAAAAATTCGGATGTTGGTACGCTTAAAGTTGTCCCAGAGGCTCCTTACACTATCTTCATATTTTTGGATTCTTTTTTCTTTTTGTTTTTCTGTTTGGGTGTTTTTTGTTTCTTCATATTTCAGATCTTTGGTTTGATTCTTGGGGTATGTTGATCTACAGTTGAGTTTCTGTATATTCTTTATTTTAGACAGTGTATGCTTAATTTTTGACTGGTCCTTTTCCATTTTTTTGGTATTCTCATTAAGATCCTTAAAGGTCTCACTAAGTTCCTCAGAGGTTTTTAGAAGATTCTTGAGTAACCTTATAAATGTGGTTCTGAACTCTGTCATCCAGTAGTTTGCTTTCCTCCATTTCTTTCATTCGTGACATGTTTCTTTGTCTCCACATTTTGGCTGCTTCCCTGTGTTGATGGAGTGGCTTTGTGTGGTAGGTGACCTATAGGGGCCAGTAGCTCAGCCTCCCCAATCACCTGAGGTGGAAGCTCTTGGTACACCCCTTTGTGGGCTGAGTGCAAAGTCTTCGTGTAGTTAAGCCTTGATTGCTGTTGGTACACTGGGAGGAATTGACCTCCAGGCCAATTGGCTGTGAGGACCCGCTGTGTCTATAATGGAAGAACTGCTGCGCTGAAGACACGCTTATGGTGCAGGACTTGTTTCAGTGGGGCTTTGGTGCTCACTGAGTCTGCCTCTTGAATGTGTCACTTATGGATGTGAGGAGTTGAAATCTGGTGTCTCACACTGACCCCGAGGTACACTGGCTTTTGGATCTCCAATGGGGTGTAGGTCAGCTACTGTCTGAGGCCACCCAGCAAGAGCTACAGTGAGAACTACAGTTTTCTCCTCTTTGCTTGGGGTTTGGAGGTTTTGGAGCTGTCTGACCCGGGCTGCAAGTTTGCTAGGTTAAGCTGCGATATGGCAGGCCATTCATATGCTAAAGCTGCTGCTTGGAGCTTGGATGGGTTTGTAGGTTGTGCAGGGTGGGGTCTCAGGGCATCACTAGGCTAGGGAGTGGCAAACAGCGATGGCTGCCAGTTAGCCGGCTCTGCGTCTCTGACTGCATCCCCGTGCCCCGCACCCCAGCGCAGTAAACAGTTATTCCTGCATGCAGCTCTGCAAGCAAGCCACCCTCACTTTCCAACCCAATGGCAGACAGTCCAGCTTCTCCCCGTAGGAGTTTGGGTCCCCCGCGTCTCCCCAGAAACTGGATTTCAGAGTAATCGGGGGCTTGTCTCCCTTTGGGTTGAAAAAAGCAATGCCTGCCACCAGCGTGGATCGCGTGCCTCCATACCTCAGCTTTTCAGCGCTTGTGCACGTCTCAGTGCTCTTTTCTCTTTCCTTCTAGTTGTAGAACTTCCACTCAGACAGCTTTCCCGTGGTTCTGGGTGATAGACGTTTTGTCTTTTAGTTGTAGTTTTGAAATTGTTGTGCGAGGCAGCAGTTCAGGTGTTTACTTACGCCGCCATCTTGGATCCTCCGTGACTCTCTTCTTATACTTGAATTTAATTGCTTTGGAAATGTCTGTCCTTCCCCCACATAACATTTTAAAACGTAGACACATGTTGTACATCGGATGCCATATTTCCTAGGTACAGTCATAAGACAAACCCATTTGCATGTATGATTCCCAATCGGTGTCATGATTGTTGAGTGCGTGGTACTTCAATAAGTTAATGTGCCACATCAGCTTAGGCATTCTTAAGGCTTAGTGTAAGTAAAGCTGCCATTGAATATTTTTGGCAGCATAAGCTATTTTCTAAATCTAAAATGTATTTATTTAGGATAGATTCCTAGAAGTGGAATTAATTGGTTTTAACAAGTTTGGATATTTTTATGGCTTTTGAAACATGATGCCAAATTGCTTGCTGTTTGTTTGAGTACCAGTCAAGGTTTCCAAGTCAGTCAGGAGTGTGTTCGATGTCTGCAGAGGGAGCCTGCCGTCAGGAAGACACTTGAGGAGCCCCCTACCGAAGTCCCAGGAGAGGGAGCTCTGAACTAAGCCAGGCAAGAGGGCTGGCGGGGCGACCCAGGGCGCCGAGATGTCAGGAGCCACACACCCGGCACTTGGTGATGGAGGAGGATATAGAGAAGGGTCCCGAGAGGCTGGGGTGACACTCCAGTTCCTGGGTAGGCTGGCTGCCTTGGAGGTTGGCATGTGCTTTGTCTTGACAAGGTTATGCTGGTGACTCCCGGGGGAGCAGGTGAGTGATGCCCTGCTCTTCTCTGGAGACTCGGCTGCATAATAGGTGGGGCTGCGATGCTGTTTCCTTGGTTAACGTCGGTTGGTCCACCTTGGCAGGTGGAAGGGGTGCCAGGTCCTCAAAGTCTTGCTGCCTGTTTGGGTATTGTCTAGCGTGGTGCCCAATAGCAAGCCCTCGGACCACAGGGAAATGAGTGCCCACACATCTGTGACAGACTGCCAGCAGACACGCCACCGGCCAGGGCCTTCTGGCTACGGAGTGGGTTTAAGTGGTACCGGGTGCGGAGGGGTCTGGAGGTACATCCATCAGAGGTCGTCTGGACAAAGGTCCCGCATCCACACTCGGTGGGAGGCAGGCTTTGCCAACAGCAGCAGCTCGGGTGAAACCCAGGGCGGGTGGATTAGCAATGGATGGGAGCCATGCAGACTTTAGGAAGGACCCTGTTGAGTAGAGGGGTTGCTGTGGCAGGAGAGTCGTGCTCTCTGTCCTCGCTGCCGCCTCAGCTCATGCATGCTGCCCTCACGCCTGGTACCTGCACACGAGGCAGGTCCTTCTGCCACTCCAGTTATGGGTGCTCACTACAGGCACCCATCTTCCTCCTCCTGGGAGAGAGGGACTCTGGAATAAGTCACATTTTGCTGATTTTAAAAATAATACACAGGTAAGATAAAGCAGAGTGCAGGTTGCAGATAGAAGGAAAACAGGCATATTGCTCCTGATACTGGTTCATCTAGACCTTTAGTAAAATGTACAAAGAATTTAGAGCAAACTTGCTTATTCCTGCCTTTGCTGAGAACAGGAGAATATGAAGTATGTGCTAGGCCTGGCATATATGTGCCAGGGAGATGGTAGTGAGGGTTTCTCATACTCTCTAGGATTGCGGGAACATGGCTGATGAATCCTTTCCAGGTAATTAAAGGTGAAAAATGTCTGGGTCCTGACCTGAATGGGGCTTCAGGCTTTCTATCTCCTTGCTATAGGGTGAGTGTGAGAGAGATATAGGTTCTCACTTAATTGCCTGGAGTTATGGTGGGTTTACAGTGCAGTGACAAGAGCAGAGAAGCCGTACTAAGACTGAGTACAGTGGAGGGCTTGGCCCTCCATCCCCTGCAAGGCCACAAGCGCGGGCTAGGCAAGGGGAGGATCAGGCATCTGGACACTGGATGCCCCCACATGGCACCCGCTAACTCCTCCCAACAGTGAATCTAATCAAGCCTCCAGACTTAAGGAACCCACTGGGTATTTGACAGGAAATCCAGGAGTAGAACACATTAAATGACACCAGGAAGAAACCAGACAAATCTAGAATTGGGGCCTATTTCTTCCTCAAGTCAGTGACACTGGGGAGATGAGGGAGTGAACTGTACAGGTTAAAGGAGCCTTAGGCCACCTAACAATCAGTTGTAGCATCCGGGCCTTGTTTGGATCCTGATTCAAATAAACCATGAAAAGACTTTTGAACAGTTGAGAAAATTATTACATGATGTTAAGTTATTACATAATATTGAATTATTATGTGATAAGGAGTTATTGTTAATTTTAAATGTTGATAGTAGTAAAAAGTCCTTAAATTGGTAAACTGAGGTATTCAAGGAAAATGTCATGATGTTTTTTATCTGCTATATACTATGGTGAATAATAGCTAAAACTTACGGTGTTAATGATTATTGAATTCATTGGTCAGTGGTCGGTAAACTGCGGCTCGCGAGTCACATGCGGCTCTTTGGCCCCTTGAGTGTGGCTCTTCCACAAAATACCATGGCCTGGGCGAGTTTATTTTGAAGAAGTGGGGTTAGAAGAAGTTTAAGTTTAAAAAATGTGGCTCTCAAAAGAAATTTCAATCGTTGTACTGTTGATATTTGGCTCTGTTGACTAATGAGTTTGCCGACCACTGGGCAGGGTAAATGGGGTGCATTGTACAAGTATTTTCCACTTCTTTGTGTGTTTGAACAAGTTCTGAGTGCTGTGTTAGGCACCTTGCATAGCCACTTGTTGTTATTCCTGTTTTACAGATGAGGGAACTAGACTCAGGGGTTAGGTCTTTGTCTGAGGTCATGAGACTCTCCTGGTAGAGCTACAACTTAACTCGGAGCATTATGTTAGTTCTGAGCACTGCCTGACTGGCAAACACACCTCACTCCCCCATCTGCCCTCTCTGCTCTTCTCTGACTATCTCCTGTTGACTGCCTCAGGGGGCCTCAGTTGACATTGGATGCATTATACCTCCAACAGCAAGAGGAAGAGGAGTACTCGTAAAAGCCACCTTCAGTACAGAGATAGAAGCTGTTTTGTGTATTATTTTCTCCTGTGCGTTGCTTATTTTGAATTTAAACCAAAGGCTTATCTTTCTTATTTGCAGTTAAAGATGTTTTCAAAACCTTAAAAGTTCATCGAGATGTATTCTCTCTCCCCCACCCCCTGAAGTATATTTATTTGAATTTACTCCTGCTTGGTGGTTCTCTAAAGATGCTTTTTTTGTTGCAGGCAGATATCTGGTCCCTGGGCATAACAGCTATAGAGCTTGCAAAAGGGGAACCACCTCATTCTGAGCTGCACCCCATGAAGGTTTTATTCCTCATTCCAAAGAACAACCCTCCGACGCTGGAAGGAAACTACAGCAAGCCCCTCAAGGAGTTTGTGGAGGCCTGTTTGAACAAGGAGCCGAGCTTTGTGAGTTTCAGATCAGAATGGCCCACATCTCTTCATGAGTGGCCCGACTTGGTCTAAATCCATCTTATTGGAATTTCTTTTATCACTAATGTCAGCTGTCTTCACAGTCTCATTTGTTGTCTTTTTCTACATGGGTATGATTGATTTCTTTGCATTGAAAATACGTTTTTATTGTTATTTTACCTTTGAAGGATACAATTTATTTTTTTAGCATCTCATACCTCATTGAGCTTAGAGACTATTCTCCTTAATATTACATGTGTAATAATAAGTTTTTCATTTTATAGTGGTAGGTCAGGCTATAAATTATTAAGCTATTTTTAATAATCGCAAAGTCTGGCCTGAAAAATAATAGCAAAATAATTTTTAAAGTAAATGCTTTCAGTTTCTACTTGGCATGTGTCAGGAAAGAAAGGCAAGTAAAATATAAGTGAGCCACCCACTTTGCCCCCACCCCCTTCTTTATGTTTGATGGACTCTGGCAGAGCCGTGTAGCAGTACCGACTACATAGTTTCAGCCTCATTTTCTCTCTGAATTAGGACATTATTTTGAAAGTTATCTGTATATTTTGGTGTGTGTATAGCACCATATGTCCTTGTTTTGTCTATGAATTTTCCAGCAGGGTTAGCTGGAACCCCCCCTTCTGTTCATGAACTCTTATCTAAAAATGGGTGATTAGTTTTACAAGAGCACCGTGGTTTTCTAATATGATGCCAGTTTTGGTAAAGGAATTGGATGGCGAGTGCAACCTATTCTGAGATCCTCAAGGGGTTGCAAAGTACACCAACCATCGGTGGTGTGGGTCTGCTGTTCTCCATTGCCACAATGCTCTGAAATTTACATCATGCTGTTAGTTCCTAGTCACAAGGCACCAGTACCCAGAAGTTACACCCACACCCATCTATATCTTCCCATTATAAACGTACTTCCAGTCCAGCCGGTGTGCCTCAGTGATTGAGTGTTGACGTATGAACCAGGAGGTCATGGTTTGATTCCTGGACAGGGCACATGCCCAGGTTGCAGGCTCGATCCCCTGAAGGGGTGTGCAGGAGGCAGCCAATCGATGATTCTCTCTCTCCCTCTCCCTTCCTCTCTGAAATCAATACAAATATATTTTAAAAAACTACAAAAACCCATACTTCCAGTATTGGCTTGCTTGCCAGTGTACATATCTCCACCCTGGCCTTGACCCCAGGTGCACTGAGAGAAGGATGAGAAGCTGAGAATGCAAGCACTTCGGAGATGCTTGGAGTTTCACGGTCCCGTGGACAGGGAGAAATACCTGAGATGACCCACGTTTTTCACAAGCTTAAATTTGAGAAACATGCCTGGCTCTTGTTAATAAAGCTTTAGAAATTCAGAGTAAGCGGCAGCTTAGTCTGACTCGTGTTGTTTGTGTGTTCCCCCTGCCTGCTCCAATTTGGGCTTCACTCAGCTGCCTTGGGAAGCATGTTCCCTGTAATTGGTTTTGCCAACCTCAAGGGCAGAGCAGTTGGCCACAGTCAAAGCATGCTGGCTGGCTGTGGCCATCCTGAGCCCAGGGCCTGGATGAAGTCCTCACTGGACCACAAGGAAAGAGGCAGACTTGTGAAACCAGCATTTCTAAGTTGGGGCTGGATGACTGAGAACTCAGGTACTCTTTGAGCAACTAAGAAAAAGGAATCTCCTGGCTCCTTTGTAGTTTCTTCTAGATGGATCCAAATGAACATGTTTCTTATTTTGGGGGATGGAGCCAAATATTAATATAGTAAGTTAACAAGGTAATACGAAACATGTTTTCTCTCTTGCCAGCATTTGCAATAAAATGTTTTATAGAACCTAGGAGGCATATTCTAGCTCTTTTAGATGATTTCTGTGAAATTCTCTGGAGCATTTTCTAGGTAAATTGGGTGGTTTTCTGAGAATTTAACATTAGATACTAAATGCTACTGTACACAGAGTCCCACCCACGGGTACTGAATGGCTTATTCTTTGAATAGGTCTTAGGGGGAAAAACTTTGAAGTAGAACTTGCTCTTTAGGTATTAATGTGGTTGTTTGACTTTTTTTTTTAATCCTCACCTGAGAATATTTTTTCCATTGATTAATAGAGAGAGTGGAAGGGAGGGGAGGGAGGGAGGGAGAGAGAGAAAGAGAGAGAGAGAAAGAAAAAGAAAGAGACATCAATTGGTTGCCTCCCGCAGGCACCCCCACTGGGGCTAGGGAACCTACAACTGAGAAGTATGTGCCCTTGACTGGGAATTGAACCCATGGCCCTTGGGTGTAAGGGCTGACACTGTAATCCCTGAGCCAAACCAGCCAAGGCTGTTAGGCCTTTTGAGGCAGAAGTCTAACCTTTGGGGTAGAATCAAGTGGAATGCAGGGACTTCATCTTGTGCTTTTTCTGTTTTCATTGTTTGGTGGTTTGTTTCCCAGAGACCCACTGCAAAGGAGTTACTGAAACACAAGTTTATAATACGCAATGCGAAGAAAACATCCTACTTGACGGAGCTAATCGACAGGTACAAGCGGTGGAAGGCCGAGCAGAGCCATGAAGACTCCAGCTCAGAAGACTCTGACACGTAAGCCTGCTCCGCCCGAGTCGTTCGAGTGTGTGTGAGCCAGAGCATGCGCCCTTGACTGCATTGTGCCTGAGAGTGTTGTGTTTTTCTAGTCTTTTCTTTGGGGTGGGCTTTGGGTTCCTTTCCTTTTATTTTTTCTTAAAGACAATCCAGGTTGATGGTTCACCTCGTGTTACGGAGTTTCCTGCATAAAGCCTGAGTGATAAAACTGCGTAAACGGAACTTGACCTGGTTTCTTTTTCTTTTGTTATACTTCATGCTCTTAAAACACTGATCAGATGAAACTGCTTTAAATACAGATTTTAAGAAGATACGAATGTATGTTTTTGTGATTCTGTGTTGTGTTCTGGTAGAGGCTTCGCACTGTAACAGCGCTGTACCAGGAAGCTACTAAAAATGGAATTCCAAGTTAAGCACCTAGGAATTCCGTTAGCTGAGGATGAATTGGGTGGAGGGCCATTTCAGGGGAAAGCTGGACTCATGGCTCTGACATAAAAGGGAAAGGAATCTGAATGGGGATGAGAACAAGTGTTTTCTGAAGGTCTCCAGGCAATTCCATTATAAAGCCAGGAGTGAGAACCACGGATCAGGAATTGTTGAGCTCTAGACGTTGAGAAATTAGGGTGGTAGCACTGAGGATGGAAAGATGAACGTGGAGTCTGGCCATGGCTTTGGGGAAAGGAGGAGACGGTCCAGACTTCAGCATGTGGCGGGTGCCGCTGAAATGGGGACACTGGAGAAGATCTGGGGAAGAAACCGAGTTTGTGTGGGACGTGTTCAAGTTGCTGATAGGATGTCCGAGAGGATGTGTCCAGTTGAGAGTGGCATTGAGGTTTGAGTTTGGGAGAGATACAGATTTAGAGTCACCGTGGTTATTGGAGCCATGAGAACAAATGGTGTCCTTCCCAGCATGTCTGCAGAGTGAGAAGGGCCCTGCGGCCCAGCACCAAATCTTAGGAAATGCCAGCATAAAGGCTGAGCCTGTGAATGATGTGGGTCAGAAGAAATTCAGTTTGTCCTATTTGGGAAGAGATGCTGCTTTCATTTGAGGAGGATAGGGGACGGGAAGGTGTGGATGCAGCAGGCATTGTGGGGATCACCCTCTGATGGTCTCTCTTCTCTGAGTTGGGAGGCAGGCTTGTCTTATGAAGCCCAAGAGGGACTGGAAGTGAGTGTCACTGGTGGGGAGAGAGGAGAGTGGAAATTGGTGTGGGGTGTGAGGGTGAGATGGAGAAGGCATGCATGGGAAGCTGGGCAGCCTAAGTGCTCAGTTGGGGTTTGAGAGGCCACCCGTGGGGTCTTAGCCCCGCAGAGCAGCTCATCACGGGTCCTCCTGGATTTCTGTGTTAAGGGAAACGGACACGGATGGTCAAGCATCTGGAGGCAGCGACTCTAGCGACTGGATCTTCACGATCCGAGAGAAAGATCCAAAGAGTCTTGAGAATGGAACTCTTCAGCCATCGGATTTAGACAGAAATAAGGTATGCTTGCTGGTATGAGAGGGACCAACACTTGTCACCAGTCAGCATTTTCAGTCACCTTTCTGTCAGGGTGAGGTGGCCCCTCATGGCGGCCTGCTTTAGAGTTTTGCTGACAATGAATTGGCAGAGCAGGAGATTTTGTTCGGCTGATTACTCAAAGTCAGACCTACAATGCTGATTTCTGCTCTCTGTAGGCCTGCCCTTCTGTGGGATCAGCATTTCCTGATGTTTGAATATACAGTGGGAATTACGGGGTGCGGTAGTGGGTGAGGTTTGAAATGACTTTCTAGCTCTCTTGACAGGACTGTCCCTATTTTCCATATATGGTTATTCATATAAGCTACTAGAATTTTGGGATTAAGTTTTATTAAAGGTCATTAAAACCACAGTAGCATATCACATCACACTTATAAAATGACTATATTCAACAAACAAGTGCTGGTAAGGATGTGGAGAAAAGGGAACCCTCGTGCACTGTTGGTGGGAATGCAGACTGGTACAGCCACTGTGGAAAACAGTATGGAGGTTTCTCAAAAATTAAAATAGAACTACCATATGATCTAGTAGTTCCACTTCTGAGTATTTATCTGAAGAAATCCAAAACACTAATTTGAAAGAATATATGTACTCCTATGTTCATTGCAGCATTATTTACAATAGGCAAGATATGAAAGCAACTTACGTGCCCATCAGTAGATAAATGGATAAAGATGTAGTACATATATACAATGGACTATATTACTAAGTCATAAAAAAAGAATGAAATCTTACCATTTGTGACAACATGGATGGACCTAGAGGGTATTTATGCTAAATTAAATAAGTCAGAGAAGACAAACACCATATGATTTCACTTACATGTGGAATCTAAAAATAAATAAATGAACAAATGCGAAACAAACTCATTGAACAATCTGATGTTTGCCAGATAGGAGGGCTTGGAGGACTGAGTGAAAAGGTGAAGGGATCAAGAAGTACAAATTGGAAGAACCAATAGTCCCGGGGATGGAGAGCACATAGGGAATATAGTCACTCATGTATTTGCTGTGGATGGGGTCAGATGGGTGCTAGACTTATCCGGGGGAGCACTTCATAAATTACATTATACTTGGGTAGCACCTGTCTGAAGTTTATTGAATTTTTGTAAATGTCAGATATGTCTAATTACCTTTTTTTTTCTTCCCCAAGATGAAAGACATCCCAAAGAGGCCTTTCTCTCAGTGTTTATCTACAATTATTTCTCCTCTGTTTGCAGAGGTAAGATGCCCAGCTGACTTGGGGGAGAGGGGACATGAGAAGGGAGAGGAAGCAGGGGGAGTGTTGCCAGTGGAATCTGGGAGGTGAGGACCAGCAGGAGGTGCAGGCCGATGCCCTAACCACTGAACAATGCCGGCCAGGGCCCATTTCCTTCTTTCGTATGTTTGGAAGATTGGTCCTTCTAGTTGTCTAGATGCTCCCTTGCTTTCCTGTGACCCTGCTGTTGTCATTTCTTCAGGACAAACAGGTAATTAGAGAAAATGGGGTGTATTTGCTCATTTGTCTGAAGCTGTTTGTTATGGGGCACTTGAAGAAACTATTCTAAAGTCATTATTCAGAATTAATGAATTAATCCTGGAGGTAATGATTTTTTTTCTGGCTAACCTAAAGGTAAACTCACAGGCCATTGTTTGCAGAATGAGACTGATGCGGGGAATGGTAGCATGTGTTCATACAAGCTGGAAAAGCCAAAGCTGTTTTGTAAACTGTTCATTAAAGATGAAATTGAGGAGGGGACTCCTGATGAGGAGGTCATGTTTTTTCTCTGCTGCTGCCACCTGGAGCCTGCACTGAGGGCTCTCAGTCCTGCCCTTGGCTGCGTCTTGCCCTGAGTAGCTGCCCTTTTGCATTGCACGTTGTGCCGCATTTCTGAGAGACTGAATTGACCTTCCATTGAGGAAGGAGCCTGCAGACTGTGTAATGGTTCTCAAGGGAGCAGAGGTGCCCGGAGGGGCATACAGATCCCAGAATTTAGAGCTGGCACTTATTTACACGAACTAGAATATTTTGAGAAAAGAGGACCAAAAAGACAGTTTGTCAGCATCTAAGAACCAACCTATCAACCGCAGTAAGCTTTAGATTAGATAGCCCGTGTGGAAACTAGCACTGAGTAATTTTGAAATTACTTTTCTGGTATAAGATTGGGTTGAAATGGAAAAAGAAAATGGGACAGCCTGTCATGAACAGATTTGAAAAGGTGCATAGGACGCCAGTTGTCTCTGTTCACGCTAGTGCAGGTAGGGGCTCAGGTCTGACGAATGACCTTTCTGTACAGTGTTCTCGGCATCCAAACACTGTTCATTGAGAGGAATGGGAGGTGAACCAGTGGCTGTGCTGGGTCCCTGCCAGGACTCGTGTGGCTGGAGCCATTGTGGACCACACGTTGTGTTATTCTCTAGAACAGATGCTCCTTGGTTCCTGTGCTCGTGTGTGTCATGCTGTTCATGTTTGTGTCTTTTAAGTTGAAGGAGAAGAGCCAGGCATGTGGTGGTAACATGGGGTCCATAGAAGAACTGCGAGGGGCCATCTACCTGGCGGAAGAGGCATGCCCCGGGATCTCGGACACCATGGTGGCCCAGCTGGTGCAGCGGCTCCAGAGGTAACTGCCACCAGGCCTGCAGCGAGGTCACTGCTTCCGGGCAGGAGAGCCCCGCGGAGGTCACTCCACGCTTGCCCTGTGACTTCCATAGGCTGGGTGTGGGACCCCTTCAAATGGACTGCTCTGCTACCCGCCCTTTGTCAGCGTGGCACTTTGTTCTTAGTCTGTTCTGTTACCTTGTTCTCAGTTCTGAAAATCATGTGCACGAAGGATACAAATCTGGAAACGACTGGGAAGGACCACAGGACTTCGTGGCACATAAATATCTGTCTGCTCTAATGATGCAGCCTAGTTATACAGTCCTTAGCCATATGTTGGTAATTCTCCATTTGGGTTTAAAGTTAAATGTCCAAAAATTCCAGAAGTTTGGGCTTGGCGAGTCCCGTGAGAATGGATGCGGTCTGTGATTTTCCATGGGTGGCTGTGCTGGTTTTCTACTTGGCCTTTTGTCCTGACTTGTGTGCACTGACTGACTTGCGACGTGCTCCCTGCGCCCACCAGTGGCCCTGATTGCCGGTGAGGAGTAGTGATCTGGGTCTCCCTACCCACTCTCTTGAACTTGTTTTAGGAGTCTCCTGTGGAGGAGGTCACTCTGACTGCCCCAGCCCCCAGCATAAGTACAGTCATTTGGGGGTGTTTAGAGATAACAGAGGTGTGCTGTCCAGCGGCTCTGTGGCTCATCTCTCCTCCACTCCCCAAACCTTCAACACTCCTGAGCATAAGTCATGTCACTGCTTTGACATCCACCTTCCAGGTGACTTTTCAGGCTACTCAGTCACTTCCAAATGATGGCAGGGCTGGTGACAATCAGGGGCCTTGCAGGTCTCTTCTGAGGGGTCAGCTTGACAGTACGTAAAGAAGTTTGGGGTATGTGCGTCCCCTTGGTCACCTCTTAGGCGTGATGGAAGGAGCCACCTGATGTCCTGTGAAGAGTCCCTCTAAAGAGGGGCATCCAGAGAAAACCTTAATTCTGACCCTGCAGGTGTATTCTCCTAACTCTCAGGTTCCTTTGTCAAAGACATCCCAACTTTCTAACTTGCTCTAAAGTTTAGGCTAGAGAATTAAGACTTTACTTGGTCACCTTCGATTTTGAGGCCATCCCTTTTGATACTAATGAATTTCAGAAATAAAGGAAAACAGAATAAAGAGGTCATTTTATCCTCACACAAGCACTGTTGTTACCATGTCTGTGGGTATCTATCCACCATGTGTATGCAGTTAATTTCTAACATAGCTTGTTCTAACATTCATCGAATGTTTTATCTTAGCATCCCATAAGCTTTTCTCCTATCCTATATAATAAAAGCATAGTATGCAGATTGTCCCCTCGACCAGAGTTCATCTGGGAGTTTGACCAGGGGGTGGGCCTGGCTGGAGGCAGGGAGGGAGTACCTGGCTGGAGGCCAGCAGCTGGCAGCTGCTATGGACCCTACCAGTGCATGAATTTCGTGCACTGGGCCTCTAGTTACTTAATAATGGTCTGTTTTTCTTAACTTCACAAAGAAACTTGGTATCACTTCCCAGCTCATTTTAGTGACATTTACTTCTGATTAAAAAACACCTTTAAATCTTGAACAGATAGAACTAACCCAGAAACCAGTGGCATTATCTTGTTTTGGGTTTTGTTTTCTGCTTTTGTAGAGTCACTTTTTAAGACTGATATTTTCCACATTGTCTCAAATTGCTTGAAATTGTAAGTGATTTATATATGTGACTTGATTTTCCTGCAGCTCCAGGGTTCGGGTGGTGGCCTGTGTGTTTAATTGGTCTGTCTCTCAGTTCTCCTTTCTTTAGTTGCTGATATGAGTTAATCTGTACCAGTGCTGTCTAATAGAAAGATAATGTGAGCTATGCAGAATTTAAAATTTTCTAGTAGCCACATTAAAAAAAAGTGAAAAGAAAGTAAAAAAATTGTAAATTCCTGGCCGGGTGGCTCAGTTGGCTGGAGTGTCCTCCTGTACAGCGAAAGGTCGCAGGTTTGATTCCGGTCCATGTGCATACCCAGATTGCTGGTTCAGTCCCTGGTTGGGGTTCATAAGGGAGGCAACTGATCAATGTTCCTCTTCCTCTCCCCCTCCCTCTCTCTACTAGTAAAATCAATTCGAAAAACATATCCTCAGGTGAGGATTCAAAAAAAGTTAAAAAAGGAACAAGTGAAATTAGTTTTTAAAATATGTTTTTTAACCCATTGCATCCAAAATCTCATTTTAACATGTAATCAGTGTTAGCATCATCAGTTAGGTATTTCACATTCGTTTCAGTACTAAGGCTTTGCAGTCCAGTGTGTGTTTTACATTTCACACACATCCTTTCAGGTGCTCAGCAGCCATATATAATGCAAATATAACTACCCACTGTCCATATTGTGCTTGAAGTTTTACTTCCCAGTGATGCCTTAGACATGCTGAGTCAGCATTCTTTTTTCTTCCCCGGACTGGTCTTGCTTGTGTCTCTTTCCTTTGTGGTGTGCGAATCCTGTCTCCTCCTCAGTCATCAGGTGACCCTGCTCCTGGGGTCCTTATCTGCTTCCCCCAGGCCTTGGCTGCTACTGTACGCTTACTCCTCCTGGGATCCCCAAGCTCTTCCTGTGTGTCCCTCACCCAGATGCCGCCAAACCACAGAGGCCCTTACTCATGCCTCATTACTTATTTTATTCCCAGATGCATTAGTCAGTGGATCACCTCAAAAACGAGAACTGGCCCAGCTGGCGTGGCTCAGTGGTTGAGCATCAGCCTATGGACCAGGAGGTCACGGTTCGATTCCAGTCAAGGGCACTTGCCCAGGTTGCGGGCTCAACCCCCAGTGTGGGGTGTGGTGTGCAGGAAGCAGCCAGTCAAGGATTCTCTCTCATCATTGATGTTTCTATCTCTCCCTCTCCCTTCTCTGAAATCAATAAAAATATATTTAAAAACAAACAACAACAAAAAAAAAAATGAGAACTGCCTTTTCTAAAGCATTTTGAAGGCTTCCTGTAGGTCTTAGTTGAGTTAATGTGCGGATCCTTTGTGTGGATCCACTCCTCCCAGGACTTCGGCATTTATGTTTCTTAAAAAGTGAGCCTTAGGATCTGTGGCTAAAGCATGCCTTTCAGGAGGATCTTGTGGGAGCACTTGTTCTCTGGCAGAGTGCTGAGTATTATAAATGCCTGGGAAGAAGAACTCTAGGTTGGAATACTTACGTAAGTCTCATTAAATGTGTCCTCAGTCATCTGCTGTGACTGGGTCCGTTTTGAGGTGTCTGAGGGAATCTTGGCCATGAGGGGACCTCGCACCCTCACCGCAACCTTTTTTATATTCCAAAGCAAGACAATACTGTGGGATTGCTGGAAAATAGAAGGAAGTATACATGATCCTACCACTCTAGCCCATTATCATCATTTTTGGTGCATTGCCTTCCATTATTATAAATGTGTCTTGAACTTACTAATTTTTTACATTTCTGAAAAGTATAGTGCTCACATACTTTTTTGGGCATTTTTTTTGTGTTTGGGATAAACAAATTGTAAAACTATGTGTACAATTTTGCGCACTTATTGACGTGTATAGATTTCATTGCTTAAATATAATTACAATTTCTAATATGTTCTTTTATTCAGCCGCTTTATTTACTTAGCCATTTCTCTGTTGTTGGACATCAGAGTGCTTCCTAATTATTGTAATTACAAAAAACCTAGGAGACAGTTTCAGGAAGTAGGTTACCTGAGCAAGCCTCAGTTTATTTGTGGCCAAAAGTGTTTCTTTGCACTGGTCCTCAAACCAGCCATGTTTGTGCATTCCTGGAATCTTACTCTGTCTTTGGTTAATACCGATTTTTCAATCTGATTATAAGTAAAGGCGTATCGTTTACTGTTTTAGTCATACAGTTTTCTCTCCTGGGAGGCTGAACACATTCTTACTTTTTATTACATACTTTTAGTTCTTTTGTGGCTGAATTTAACTTACTGAAAAATTTTTGTTGGGATCATGATTTTGTTCATTTTTATGAATTCTTTATATAATAATCCATTGATAGTTGCTCCATATTTTGATGACTTGGCAGTGTATGAAAATTAATAGGACTTTGGTTATTGTTTGAATTTTTGCAATTTTTTTAATTTTGAGAAATGACATTTGTTTACTTCTATTTCTCTCTGTTTTTTCCTAGATACTCGCTAAGTGGTGGAGGAACTTCGTCCCACTGAACTTCCTTTGGCATTTGGGGTTTTGTTTTTTCTTTCTTCTTCATCCTGCTCCTTTTAAACAGTCAATGAAAGCCTTTGCTGACTCCGCTGAAGAGCTGCACCGAGGGCCGGCCCAGCCGAGGCTGCCCAAACAGGCCTCAGCGTCCTTCCTCGCTGGCCTCGGCCGGATAAGTCTAGATGGGTGGGGAGGGTCAGCTCCTTCCAGCGACCATTTTATTTTATTATTCTTGTTTTTAATTTTAACCATAGTGCACATATCAAGGAAAGTGTCTTTAAAAACAAATACAAACCCTGAAATGTATATTTGGGATTATGATAAGGCAACTGAAGAAATGAAACCTCAGGTATCCTGCTTTAAGTTGTGCTCCCCTCCCTGGGAGACGGAGAATCGCTCTGGTGGCTCAGTGTACAGATTTGTATATAGTGTCATTTTTACGGAAACCCTTTTGGCGTGCATAAGGAATCACTGTGTACAAATTGGCCAAGTGCTTCTGTAGATAATGTCAGTGGAGTAAATATTTGACAGGCCATAACTTGAGTCTATTGCCTTGCCTTTATTACATGTAAATTTTGAATTATGTGACCAGTGATTTGGGTTTTATTTTGTATTTGCAGGGTTTGCCATTAATAATAATTAATGCCCCTCTTAAGGAACACTCCTATTTGTACCTCAACAAATGCAAATTTTCCTCGTTTGCCCTACAACCCTTTTGGTACACTTAGAAGTTGATTTCCTTTTTCATTGATGGTACTATTTCTTAGTGGTTTAAATTGGAACATATCTTGTGTCATGAAGCTTTAAATTATTATTTTAAGTTTCTCCCCAATGAAGTGCTCTCGTCTCACATTCGTTTGGAATCGTTCCACTGCCAGTGCCGCGCCAGCTGTCCATTCTCCCATTTGATTTTGTTGCACCTGTAGTGAAAGCTGCGTATTGTCTTTCCCACCTAAAATGTCTGGATGCTCACACAAATAAATTTTATAACACTTTCCTTGCATACTTTCTCTGAAACGTGACTTGAGAGGGCAGCGCGCCTGCTGTGTGTGTGTGTGTGTGTGGTTGTGTGGTGAGATGAGGCATTTTAGAATGCTCTAGGAAGAAGTGCCCATATTCAAAATGCTGGATGTTCAGGTCAGTTCCCTATGCAACTTTAAAAATTAGTCACTGAGGAGATAGGATTGAATTCTGCTGATTTGTAAAATTGCGCGCTCTCTTCCCAGGGACCTCAATTAAGGGTTATTTTGTTCTCATACAGAAGCTTGTGTGGCTAGCTTGGCAGCCAGGTGTCTGCTTTTCTTGGCTTGTGACAGGGTCTTGCTTGCCAATGGGGCATCAATCTCTGGGTTTGTGGTATGGGAATAGAGTTCTGACAGCAATTCGACTGTCTGATTGAAGTACGCGTGGCACTTATATTTTTGATATGAATCATTGTCACCTCTTGTTGGTGTGGCAGTTCTTGAGGGGAAGACAGGACTTTCGGAGGCAAGGGAGTTACTGGGTAAACTGGGATGGAAGGTCAGGAACCTGTCAGCCTAGTGGCCTGGAAGTTAACGAGAGAAGACAGAGGCCCGAGTGAGAGGCGTTTGGGTTTAGGTTTGGTAGTTTTAAATCCTAAAATTAAAATTTGTTTTTTAAATTAGAAGTAGATTTGGGTGAAATTTCTATAAAGGATACACTTTGGTTAGGGGATACAGAACTGAGTTGCTAATTCCTATTGTACGTGCTATTCTGCAGCAAGGTTGTTAACTTGAACAATAAATTTTGTGTTTCCTTTTGTGTTTCCAAGAGTATTCTGTATGCGGGAGCTTTGATTTCCCGTTGTGAGGCCTAAGCCAAAGATGAGTTTTGTTCATTACAGGAGAATCACTCAAAGATCGAGCAGTGTTCCCCCAAAGTGCTTGTCTGATTTTAAGACGGACAACCTAGACAGCAGCTGACTTAAAGTTCCTAAAATTTGCCAGTGGACAGTGGAATATCAAGAAGATGCTGAAGCCAATCTTAAATACAAGTAATGGTTAGTAGATAGTCTGCAATCACTAGATCATTATACACAATGCTATCTCCCAGATAAAGTAGAAAATGACTCTCTTAATTGGTAGGAAGTATCTTCTGTTGATTAAGCTTCCTGGGAAAGATGTGGTTTAACTGAATGTTAAAAGTACATTCAATCTCTTCTGAACTGTTACTTTCTGTAGACACACAAACTCAGCTTGTTTTGAAGGGCATGTTCTTTAGCCAAGGAGGCTAGCATTTGGGTGTCCACTTCAAGTCCTTTATTAAAGACAGATCAGGTACCAGAGCTACAAGGAGACCTGCCTCCAACCATATAGACTGCTGTTGGTGTTGAGCCAGACCTGGGAGCTCAGCGTTCAAGATGAATTTACTAACACTCGGAAGTCTCTCGATGCCAAACCCCAGCAGCTAAGAGCTTGTCCGTAGAGACTGCAGATGGTGGTGGTGCTCCCAGCGGGGGAGACGGTTTCACACACAAGCACAGCTGCCACCTTCTGGAAACCGAGGCAGGGGGCCGGCCGTCTTGATGCAACCAAGTGCCACACACCTTCCGAATCTGACAGTTTTGTTCTCGAGTTGGTCTTGTGGAGTGTCTAGTTCTTCACGTAGCATTTGTACCTTTCTTTTGGCAAAACATATGGTCTGTTTATAAGTGTTTTTATATGTTCTTCCTTAAAAATACGGCTTCTGTATTTCTGCTATAAAATACGGCAATAAATGGGGAGTGCTGCAAGGTGTGTTCTTAAGCACAGGTACTGTATCATGCAAGGGTCAATAAAGTTCACAGAAAACAATGGTTTTTGTAAGTCCGTGTCTTATGTGTAGAGGGAATAGAGTGAACCCCCCTCCCCCAAATTTATATGTTGAAATCCTAATGCCCAGTGTGATGGCACTAGGAGGGAGTGATTAGGTCATGAGGGTGGAGCCTTCCTGATGCGATGAGTGTCCACACAGAAGAGACCACAGAAATCCCTCGCCCTTCCACCATGTGAGGATGCATCGAGGCTGGCTGTTACCAGGAAGGCTCTCAGCAGACACGGAGTCTGCCGGCACCTCGATCTTGGGATTCTCAGCCCCCCTTGGTCTGTGGCATTTTTGTGATAGTAGCCGGGATGGACCAAGACAGAGGGTGGCTCTGAAGCTGTTCCTGGCAGCTTGGGGGCAGTGAATTGCCCACATGATTTGGACTTAGTTTTCTTTCTTTAATATTTTGATTTTAAAGGAGGGAGAGGGAGAGAAATATCAATGATGAGAATCACTGATCAGCTGCCTCCTGTACACCCCATGGAGATCGAGTCTGCAACCCTGGCATGTGCCCTGACCTAGAGTTGAACAGTGACCACCTGGTTCATAGGTCTACGCTCAACCACCGAGCCATGCCAGAGTTAGGTTTTCTTTGAAGTCACGGGGGAGCAGGGAGCACAGAGGTGCTACTCAGATCTGAGCCGTTTCCAGCAAACGGTTTGGAATCCTTCAGAAATACTGAGGTGGGAGTTTTCCTGCTCGTGCCTGCCGTTGGGGCTGCTCAGCGTCCCAGGGTGCTGGTCTTGCCCCTGGGGTGTATGTGGGAGAAGCCTCAGGGAACTCCTCTCTAAGGCCCCTTTCCTAAAAGGAGTGGGGAGCCCCTCCCTGTCTGCTTTACCCTCCTCCATTGGGTTTAGTCCTTGTCTTATATAGCTACTGGGATCAGTCTCCGAGAAATGCCTGGTCTCCAGGTGCAGAGACTATAAGATAGAACTTTTTCAAAACGCCGTCTTAAAGAGTCTGGTTTTCTCTTTCACATTCACCCGCAGTGACCAGCCAACCCCGCCCCTCGCCGGCAGAGACACCAACCCACCTGAATTAGATGAAAATGAAGCCAAGAGACAAGGTAGGTTGTTTTGCCTTAAAACTTCAATATGCTGGATTGTGGCGTGAGGTATTTTTATTCCCTTTTGTTAGTACTTAAAACCATCTGGTACACATTGTAAGGCAAATGATTAACACGTCTCAAGCTACTCGTCCATTTGTACATTGCCGATTCCACGCAGTCAGTCACAGCTCCACGGAGTTGGGGTGGTCCTGCGTGTCTTAGGTGAGGGCTTTCCCAGCGGTGGTGCAGGATGGGGAGGACTGTGTCGATTAGCCACCCCTATGGACTGCGTCAGAAAGGGCTTAAGAACACTGGGGAATAGCAGCCACTGCTCTCACAGAGAATAGGCAAACGGGTTTTGATTAGTGGGCCCAGTATTACTGGAAACCATGTTCCCTGTGTTGTCCGACTGTCAAGGTTGTGCAATGTCATACTGTCCTACCCCGTACCTGGGGGAATGAGTATAAAAAAGGAAAAAAGAATGTTTTTGAAGACAGGCACAATATATACTACTACTGAATGCGCAGTTCCAAACCACAGTTGAGTAGGATATAGATAGGTATGACGATGGGTGCCAGGGGACTCCGCACCATCCTTCATGGTGCTTTCACACCCACGGAAGCTCACAAATTCCATAACGTAACATCACAAATGGCCCTGATTACTGACATACAGGTTTCATGCTTGTGAAACAGCAAAACACCCACAGCTTAATATCTTCCCATTGTATATACCACTCACACACAGTACAGTGATAATCTAGACATCGCACTGGACTTCTGCTTCTCTTAGCAGAAAACAACCTGCTACAGTTTGTAAATAGTCATCACTTGAACAATTTGGTCAGCTTGCACCAGGAAGTAGGTCTGGGAGCCAGCGTCTCACTGGAGCACGAGACCCCAGAGTGGCACGTAGTGTGCGGCAAATCACTTACTAATCAAAGAAGTAACTTCCTATTATTATAAAAGTAGAAAGATTGAAAAAAAAATGAAATCTGAAAATGATCTCATTTGCTTAAGACTGTGCCATGTGTATTGCAAACACCGTTTTCTTAAAATGCAGCAGCCTAGAAAGAGAAAAAGAAGAGCACTTGCCCTGTCTTTTGGTCAAACGGATGTTTGTACTGCTTTTAAGGTGCAGTCGTGGAGGAGAAATTGTCATTTGGCACTATATTAATGACAATGTTTTAATACTGGCACAAGCTAAAAACAGCCCGTCAAGGGAATGACAGAAAATGCCACCAGCATTGGGAGGTGGGAGCACTTCTGTTCAGATGGGAAATGAACAGTGGAAAGACAAGGTTAGAGATGGTTCTGCAGAGACAGGTGAGAGAGGCTGTAAAACCATGTTTGTGTTTTCCAGACAGGCGTTAATTTTACTAGGCATCATTAACAGAACGGCTGCCAGGAAAGCAGCCACGGCTGAGCCAGCTGACGGCGTCCTGCCATCAGTACACATGGGATTCTTTGTGACTCAGAGAGAGGGCACGGGAGGCCGCGCTGGTGGCACTTCGGATCACCTCCATCCACCTAGAGTAAGAAAGCAAAACGGCTGTCAGGGGCCACTTTTTACAAACGCATGTCTCTGATTTCTTTTATTTCTGCCATTTTAGCAGGTGGGTTCTTAAATGAACTATCAGCACCCCCGTAATAGAAAACAGGGTTAGGGTGACTTCAGGTGTTCCTCGGTCTGTTTGAGAACTGTTGACCTCCGTGTACTCAATTTCCAGACGTGCCTTGCCCAAGATGTGTCAGCCCATCTCTTTAGAGCCATGAGAGGTGAGGTGGCGCCTGGCTGTCTAGGAACGAACGCTCAGTCTCGTAACCCTTCCTACGGACACCGGTGTGCACCCCGTCCTGCGTATGGGACTGTTTTCTGTGTTTGAGTACGTGTAGGATACTGGTAATTTTCAGATGCCTGGGGACACTGGCGTTTTCTGGAGACGTTGCTGGTTGTCACAACGGAGGGAGAGCAACTGACATCGAGGGGTAGCGGCCACGGGTGTTGCCATTAAGCACCTGCAGTGCACAGCATGGACCCTAACAAAGAATCGTCTGGTCTAAGGTGTAGGCGGTGCTCAGGCTGAGAGAACATGGCGTGCCGAGCTTCTTGCCTTCATGGAGCTTACACTGGGCTTTGGACATTCCGTAATCGTCTTTTCAGGGTCGCACACTGAAGGCTGGCTTATCCTTGCCACAATAGTGACAAGATCCCATCTTGGATAAATTTTCTAGCCCAGGATCAAGTTTGAGAATTGCTATGCCCCGGTTCACTGCTCAAGCAGTACAGCTTAGAGCAGGGGTGGGCAAACTTTTTGACTCGAGGGCCACAATGGGTTCTTAAACTGGACCGGAGGGCCAGAACAAAAGCATGGATGGAGTGTTTGTGTGAACTAATATAAATTCAAAGTAAAGGAGCGGAGGGGAGAGCAAGAGAACCGGATAGAACAGCCGGATCCGGCCCGCGGGCCGTAGTTTGCCCAAGGCTGGCTTAGAGGCTGCTGCTGTGGGAGGTTATGGGAGGTACTCCTGGTTTTAAGCCACTGTGCTCTCTTTACTAGGGATTGTGCACAGAGCAAAGCCAGCCCATCGATTAGAAACCCTTTTGGGGTCAGTGTCAGTAGGTGGTGGGGAAACAAGTTAGGTGAGAGACTGCTGCCCTTTCTGTGGCCTGAGGACACCATATGTGGTGGCTTCGCACTGACAGAAGCTTACACAGTCTCATCAGGGTGCAGTTCCAGGGGCCCAGAATTTACCCTTGACATTTCAGGAACAGACTGAAGCCACTGGTCAAACATGGTGGTCTGGCTCTCGTACTGTCTCGAGTCTCACTAATAAGGTAACTGAGAGGCACTAGGATTCCTAAACTTCCTCATGTGGTCTTTTGATCGGAAACTTAACCTTTGACCACAGCCCATCAGGAATGTTAGGACTAAACAGCTACAGAAGCCACAGACTGATGAACACACGTTAGAGATTTAAAAGTGTGTAGCGTTAACCAGCACTGCAGGTTAAGGATGGAGAATGTTTCTCTGGGAGCAGAAGGGGACTCTGGTGGAGGGACCCCAATTTATCCTCGGCACCTGCCAGGGTCAGAAGGACAAGGGCAGGAATGCCCACAGTGGGCTCTCCTAACAGCTTGCCTGGGAGAAATCCTATTGTTTAAGAGATGAGTGGCCCTTTTCTGCAGGGGGGACATTTACCTTTCAAACGTGTATTCACTTTCGGCCCGGAAGTAGTACACGTGGGACTTGAAGTGCAGCTTGAACACGTAGTCCTTGTGGATGTCCTCGGACTCCGAGGGAATGGTGAGCGAATAGCCAAGCAGGGGCAGGCTGGCCAGGGGGTGATTGTCCTGGGAAGGCCAACAGAAGGTGGTGTTGGAGAGGTGGCCACAGGCGTTGAGCGGGCTGCAGCCTCTTACCCTGCAGCAGCTCTGGGAGCCGAGGCACTTGGTCCTGGCCAGTGCTCCGTGGGCCAGCTAGTGCATCCCAGCCAGGACACAGGCCATCAGTTCAGTCGCTGCCCCTCCCCAACCAACCAGCACCCAGGTCGCCCTTTAGCAAATGATGTCAGCCTCCACCTGAGTGGAGGGTCTCATGCATGTGGCCTCTTGTTGGCCCCCTTCCGACACCTGGCTGCTTTCTCTCCATGCCTGCCCCATGACAGGGGAGGGTGTGGTGTTGGGGGTCCCTAAGGCTCTCCCCAGCCTGCACACTAAATGCTCTATCCCAAGGGTCACAGGGCCCCTGCCCTGGTGCGGGGGCGGGGGTGTGGGGGGGGGGCACATACCTGGTGTGACTTATAGAAGAATAGGCAGAAGTTTGTGAACACCACCCACAGCTTCTGCCACCCGTTGCTGTTTTTGAATTTCCTCAGCAGGTTCCCAGACAGCTGATTCTGAAAGACAAGTAGGCCTGTAAGGCGCATAGGTGGGGCCCACACACCTGGGCCTGTGGAAAGGACCACACACAGTCCCCTCAGTCCAGGGGGGCTTCCTGAGACTGACTGACAGTGGCCTTTCTCCCTGCTAGGTGGACCGCATGATGTGGTTAATTCTTTTTGTCACCTATTATGGGTTGAATTATGTCCCCATCTTCCCCAAAAGATGTGCTAACCTCAGAATGTGGCCTTGGAAATAGCGTCCTCACAGCTATAATTAAGAGGCAACTGTAAGGAAGCAAGGCAGGCCCTTAGTCCCCATGGCTGATGTCCTTATGCGAGAGGAGAGACGGACTGCAGGGATGGACGAGCCGAAGAACACCATGGCCAGCAAACCACACAAGGGGGAGAGGCAAGGAGGGGTCCTCCCTTACAAGTTTTAGAGGGAGCTGGCCCTCTTGACACCTAGATTTCCAGAGTCATGACACAAATCTCGTTAAGCCACCCAATTGGCAGTGCCTTGCTATGGCAGCCATAGGTAGAGATCCAACACCCCTCAATCAGGAGCCCTCACTGAGCCCCACACCAGCAGCTCCTGGCTGCCATCTAGTGGCCCGGGCAGAACACTGGCTTTTGGGAGAGGTGACCTCTCCCCAGGAACTAAAGGAAGAGTAACTGGCAGGGCATGCTGGTAGCCCCTGTGACCACACAGGGTTGCTGTGAACTGCCAGGCAGCCGAGGCGACACCACACGCAGAGATGCATGTCCTCGCGGGCTCTCCAGAGCCCCTCCGTCACTGGCTGTGAAGAGGACACCGAGAAGGCCGTCCACGTCCCTTGATGGCAGCTCATTCTCAGGGAGACTCACCGCGGAGGAACATGGTGGGATGGTCACAGCTTTGTGAATATGACTGATCGTTCACTTACGAGTGGTTACATGGCCACATCTGCCACAATTAACAAGATGCGTAAAAAATATACTGAGTCTACTTCTATCCCTTTGGTACTTATCCAATAACTTGTATTTCACCCAATAAACATTTTAGAGTACCCTCTTAAGTAAGGTGGGAGTTGAGACGAAAGGTTTAGATGTGTTTGCCTTCAAGTTGCTCATAGTCTGATGGGGAGACAGGAATGAAGTAGATCAGGCTGACAGGACACAGGAAGTAGAGCTCGTCCTGTGGGCTGGAGTAAGCTGAACTGAGGGGGATGCCACAGAAGAAGGGGGTGTCCTATCCCCCTGTCTGGCTGCCACTCACCCACTGGCTGAAAGGCACAGAGAACGGGGGGTCCCCTGGGTCCCAGCAGGTGATGGCACAACCAGAGTTGGGGATGTGGTGCTGCTGCAACATCACAGTGCATCACACTGGAGGCAAGGAGGACAGCACACGTTCTTTTCTTTGTAATTCACGTGTTTATGCTGAATCAAATTCCCCCAGACAGTCCTAAAGATCTTTCAGATGCCATTATCTGTGGAGCGAGCCAGTCCCACCGGGTGGTATACACACTGGATTGAGGCAGGTTCAAGAGAATGCTCTAGCTGCCACTATCTTCAATCCTTTCTGGAACACGCAAGGGTATAAACTGAGTAATAGCCTAGGTGCTTCTTAACCATTCCCACTGGCCTCGCCTCCCAATGCCACTGAAACTGCCTCCAGTACGTTTCAGCCTCCTGCTCTGCTCACAAACCCCGAGCTCTCAGGAGGCTGCACCCTTCTGTCTCTGAGGATGACTCTTAGGTCAGGACCAGTCTCCATCCTTGACCCAGAGCAGCCGGCACCCCATTTCCTTGCTATCTTTCACAGTGGTCTCTCCCCTCTCCCTGGCTTCCAAACTGCTCAGTCCCTGTTGGGTATAATGTATGTTCAACTCCAAAGTCCTGATACCTGTGGAGGTGATCTTATTTGGAAACCAGGCCTTTTCAGATGTTAGCAAATTAAGAGGAGGTCATACTGGAGTGTGTGTATGTGTGTGTGTGGGGGAGGTCCTAATTCTGATGACTAATCCTATATAATAAAAACCTAATATGCAAATAGACTGAACTGCGGAATGACTGGTGGAACGACCGGTTGCTATGACATGAACTGACGACCAGGGAGCATATGCAGGAGCTGCTCCCAGGCCCCAGGCCAGTCAAGGCAGGTGCCAGTGGGGGCCCCCTCACAGAGGGAGGTGACAGGAAGGTGGGGGCAGGGCCGGCGAGCTGGCGGCACCAGGCCAGCCAAGGCAGGTGCCAGCAGGGGCCCCCCAATTGCCCTGCTGCTCACCCCACAGATAGGCCCTGATTGCCGGCCAGGCCTAGGGACCCTACCCATGCACGAATTTCGTGCACCGGGCCTCTAGTGTCCTTATAAGGAGAGGATGACATTTCAACACAAGACATACAGCCAAACTGCCAAATGAGACGGAGGTTGAGGTCAGAATGATGTGTCCACAAGACTAGAAACACCAAGGGTTGCCGGTCATCACCAGAAGCCAAGAGGCATGGAGCACACCCTCCCCAGGGCCTCTAGCAGGAGCCAACACCTGCTCTTGGACCACTGCCCTCCAGCAGTGTTAGAAGATATTCTGTAGCAGCCACAGACAACTAAGTCCCCACCGCCAACTCTCCCTCTGTGCTGTCCTTCCATCCCGATCCTCATCTGTATCCAGATCCCTCCCGGATCTCTGCCGCCTCCAATCCCTCCAAAGGCGAGTTTGCCTGCTGGCCATCCCAGCCTTGCGTGAACCCCCAGTGCCCGCTGGCTTGGCCACAGACTTGTAGCTCATCTTTGTGGTGTCCCCAAACCTCCCCGTGACTCATTCTACCTATGTGAGTCCTATAGGAGACACCTGGGAGAGAGGGAGCGGAGACCGAGAAGGAGCTGCTTGCTTCCCTTTGCCAGGTGGCAGGGCCTGGGCCTGGAAGAAGGGAGCTTGCCTGTCAGGCGGGGTGGACATGCATCTGGCACCCAAAGGAGCCCAGCATGGACACCAGCTGAAGGCATGCACCTGGGGAAGGGGGTCTGGCAAAGGAGGGGTGTTTGCCGTGACAGATGAGTCAATTCCATGTGTTGAACCTGCATTTTTGCCACCTTAAAACCACACCCAGGGGCTTGCTTTCATGCTCTATAGTTCTCGGCAAACTTCTCCAAGGGCCACATGGTAAAAGATACTTGCAATTGTAGTAGCCACTCAGAAATAAAACCCGTGCTTGGCTCATGGGCTGTAAGCAACCAGCGCTGGGCAGGATTTGGCCCGTGGGCCGCTGTCTGCTGACTCGGCTGCTAGACTCACCTGACCATATGGACGAAGGACTGCAGCTGTGTGGACAGCCACCCAGAAGAGCTGGCCCCGAGGAAGCATCTCTGGGCTGCCCATGACCTACCTCCCTTGGGTATTTGTTGCATTCTTGAATGACCTATGTGCCTCGGGGGTTAAGAAGGTTTCAAGCCTAGAGGTCCCACACCTTGACAGTTGTAACTACACCTCACCTCATGGAGGATGGTGGGGAGCAGGCAGCAACGAGCCCCCTCATGCGCTGCACTCCCACCAGCTGCACTCCCACCAGCTGCACTGGACTGGGCTGGGTCTGATCAGGTGTTTTCCCACCAGATGGTCACGGGTTCTTCCCCACTCCCCTTGCTGGAAAGATCCCCGTCCCCTGGAAGAAATCTCCAGCCGACAAGCTTTGCAAACAGACCCAGTGTGACGGGAGGGAGAAGCTGAGTACAGAGGGCCTGTGGGAGGGAAGAGGCTGCCCACGGGGGCGGAGAGGGATGTTCTCTGCAGCCCACGGGAGGGCCAGGCGCGGCCGGGGAGCCTCAGAGTGTCCCCTTGAGGGTGTCTTCAGAAGCAGATATGGGTTTTAGGAGGCAAACTCGAAATCAGCAGCTCCACAGAGCTATGAAGGTCACCTCCAGAAAACAGTCTCAGAATCCCTGCAGACCACCGTCCGCCAAGGATGTGTGACACATCCCCAATACTGCTGGTTCAAAGAGCAAACACACCGCTGCTCCTGGCACAGTCTCTCATGGGGCACTGGGACAGCGTCTTTAGGAATTCAGAACTCTCAGGTTTTAGAAAGATAATCCTGTGCGTCTACCATATAGCACCCCGGCAGTGGGGCCTGGGCGCCACCCAGAACCAGACATGGAGATTGTATGATGAAACATGACCATTCACACAAAACACGGCCCAAGCTTCTCAACCGCTCAGGTCAGGTTCTGCTGCCAGCGGGACCAGAAGGGAACTTGGCGTTCAGAGCTAGCTGGGTGTGGCGTTTTCTGAAAGGGTAGGGATTATGGGCCTGGACTAGAGGATACTTGGGGAATGGGGTTTGGAGGACTCTGGAAGGTGCAGTCACAATCTGGGGGAGCCCCACCACCAAAACTAACTCAGGACAACTCCCAGAGCCCCCGGGGAGGCTGTGCCGTGGCCCTGGCGGGGGTCAGCTTTCTGACCCTTCTGCCTCCTTGTACCCGATTCAGGGTGTGTGGGGTGGCTGCTCTAGGATGTGGCAACCTTGGCGCTGGGAGCTCTCCATCCGCCTGCACTGGGGCCGTTTCTCTGTCTCTGTGGCGCGGACACATGCCTAAATGCACGACAGTCCCTGCCCCATAGCTGACTCCATGAAAGGAAGGGAAACTGGGGCGATGGAGATAGCCAGAGAACAAAAACGGTGGGGATGAATGAAGGCCAAGAGATGCGGTCACATTCACCTGAGAGGTCGAGCCAAATGCTCAAAGGATGAGTCATCCTTGTGCCCTCACCCCCACCCTGGGGTCACAGCCAGGGTACCTCCACGGCCACGCTGAAGTCCACCATGGAGACGCTGGTGTTGCGATGCCAGCACACGTGCACCATGGTGTTGCCGCGGTGGGGGGCCTGGCGCTCTAGCGAGGTGCGGGAAGCGCTGAGGTCGTCCTCGGACTCTTGGTCGGCCACTGTGGCCTCATCGGGGGACTCTGTGGATGTGGCAAAAGGCGGTGCTTCTGATCTCTGCTCACCAGAGGGGCCCTTTCCTGACCCCTCCCAGGAGCTGAATGGGCCTGGATGGTTGGAAGCACTCAGTGATGTGGCCCCATGTCCCCACTGCAGCCACTGAATAGGAAGTCACACTAGCAGCCACTTGCCTGTCAGGGCCCCCCTCCCCCTCCCTGAGAGGGCCCCAGCACATCTGGGCACTGGGCCGCTGCTTGCCCAGCATGGGGATGGCCTGCTTTCTCTCCCTGGTCGGTCACATTCCGTATGACAAGCAGCGATGCTGGCCCAGAAAAGATGCCTTCCCTGCTCCCTCACTTTTAAGGCTTTTTATATTTTTAGGAAATGGAATTTCCTGATTTTTAGCTTAAATACGAATGTAGTCCACGGATCTGAGGCCCACCAGGTAAGATGACTTCAAGTGCATAGGCTGCTCACCCTCTGAAGCCAGAGCTGCCCGTCCCTCAGCTAACTCCTGGGAGCAGTGGGCCTGCGCCACACCAGGAAGGCCTCCCCCACACTTACTGTTGTCAGGGGGGCTGCTGGCAAGGAACTCGGGAGTGGGGCCACTGCTCTTCTCTGCCAAATCAATGGCCATCTGTATGTCCTCAACCCACTTCTCCATCTCGGATCGGGAGCTGAAGAAGAGACGGATGTCAGGTTTTCAGACCACCGCAGGTCGAAGGGTAAACAGGTAAGAGGGCCCCGTGTTACCTGGCGGCCACGATGATGGACTGCCGCTGGCCCCGCAGGGTGAGGCAGTGGGGCACGCCCCACTCGTCTTCACTTTTCTCGATCTGTGGGGTGAGCGTTCTTAACGTTACTGCCAAGGAGCAAGCAAGACACTCAGTACATTTTCAGATGTTCACTGAAAGGACCATGGCTCGAAGAAACAAGTCAGAAAACCAGAAAGGGAGAAGAAAGATCAAAAGGCACTGACTATTTTCCGGTAGAGCTCATACGCTGCCCTTCATCCAACCACTCGGGTGAATGTGGGTATACGCCAGGGAACAATCCTGGGCTGACTGGCCCGGCTGCATCTGCCAACCAAGGGTCACAGAATACGGACACCTGCCCACTGGCACATCTTGAGGAAGGACAGGTGGCTCCCTGGTCTCTGCGTGGGCTCCATGACTCCACGTGGGTGGTGAGGATAGTCTCCCGGCCCCCAGGGCCAGGCACAGTGCCGTGGGAGGCACGTTCACCCCACATGGCCATGTCATCTTGCTTCCACTTAATTCCAGGAGCAGGATACCCACGAACTCCACATGCAGAGGAGGAGCCAGGTCACGGCCCCTCTCCAGGGAACCTGAACAAGTGAGGTTCCCGAGGCACCTGGGATGCTCTCACTTCCTTGTCAAGTCCCTCCTTTTCCTTCCCCACGTCACCGTCCCTGGCTCAGGCTCCCTTCAGCCAGGCACACAGCCTGCAGGCAGCCCAGAGGGTGAGGCCCGGTCTCGTGCCAGGGCTGCGTACTCACGGTCATGCCGTAGAGCGGGAGCTGCCCGTGCACTTTAAACTGATTCGAGATCGTCAGTCCCCGACTTGTGTACAGCAAGACGTCGTTGAACTAGAGGACAAGGACAAGTGCAGCTGAGATGCATGGGCTCCGTTTGAAATCAAAACGTGCAGAAAGTGTTTTCAAAATACTGCATGACAATTCGTTGATCTCAACAACTCCAAGCTGAGCAGCAAAGCTGCTCCTCCTGCCTCCCAGGTGACCCCCATGGGCAGCAGAGGCCTGGCCCTGCTGCCCATGGACCACGGACCATAGGGAGGACAAACAGCTCTCACCACTTACCAGGAAAAACATGCGCTGCTGCAGCCCCTTCCCAGAGAGCTTGCTGAGGCTTCCCAGGCGAATGAATTCCTGCGGAGAAAACAGACCCCAAGCGTTGGCTGGGAGCGTGCAAACCTGGGTCCACACAGAGACGCTGGCTTCCTCACACCATGGTCCCTTTCACGCTAAAAATCATAGCGATCACATTAACTGTGTATTGAATGCTGTGTTCCGCCTCCTCATTCCCAGGAACCTGTTGGCAGGGACCAGGGCTCCACCAACAGAGAGGAAACCAGCACTCAGGTCCAGTGGTGTGGCCCTGGTTCACAGGCCTGTAATTATGCACTTATCCCCCGGGGCCTGCAGGCTTCCCACTGTGGGGGAGGGAAAAGGACCCGACCAGATACAAACTGGCAGCAAGGGTCCAGAAGACAGACACGCCCCAGGAGAGTACTATGAACAGAGGAATCTTTCCCATGACTTGGAACTCTGGTTCTCAAAAGCTAGTGACTCTGTTCTAGGATAACGGAGCAAGAAGCAAACGTATCTAAGGAACTCTTCCTCCTGAACTGAACTCTGAGAGGGTATGAACCATTTGGGGCCACTTAACCCTCCCCCCCCCCACACACAACTCATTATTTTAAAATCGTAGTAAAATACACATAAAATTTTCCACTCATGTATGCGAGGTGTGCCTCCTGTCTAGGTCCAGACCTTTTCATCATCCTAAGGCAGTGGTCAGCAAACTCATTAGTCAACAGAGCCACATATCAACAGTACAACGTTTGAAATTTCTTTTGAGAGCCAAATTTTTTAAACTTGAACTTCTTCTAACACCACTTCTTCAAAATAGACTCGCCCAGGCTGTGGTATTTTGTGGAAGAGCCACACTCAAGGGGCCAAAGAGCCGCATGTGGCTTGTGAGCCGCAGTTTGCCGACCACTGTCCTAAGGGAATGCTGTGCCTAGTAAGAAGCCTCCCATTTCCCTTCCCTTAGCACCTGGCAGCCACCACTCTGGTTTTTTGTTTGTTTGTTTTGGAAACTCTCTAGATTTGCCTCGTCTGGATATTTCATGTAAATCGAGTTTATAATATGTGGCCTTCTGTGTCTTCATTCACTTCACATGCTATATTTAACTTGCATCATGTAGTGTGGATCAGAGCTTCACTCCTTCCACAAATGTTCTGTGGCTGAACATTTCATCATATGGACTGACCATATTTTGTGTATCCATTCACCTGTCGATGGGACATTTTGGTGGTTTCCCCTTCGGGCTACAGAGAGTAGTGCTGCCATGGACAGTCATGTTCAAATTTTTGTCTGAATACCTGTTCTCAATTCTTCTGGGTATATGCCCAGGCGTGGAATTGCTGGGTCACATGGGAATTCTCTGGTTAACCTATTGTGGAACCTCTAAACTGGTTTCCACAGCTCTGCTGTTAAAACATAGTTGCAAGTTCTTGTCTCTGTCCCCTTCCCTTGGATGTGGGTGGGCTGGTGACTGATTTGACCAATCCGGTATGGAAGTGATGCCATGTGACCTGAGACTAGATCATAAAACAACATGTAGCCTCTATGTCCTTGGGAGCAGTTGCTCTTGGAGCCCTGAGGCGCACATAATCAGTAAGACTACCCTGGATCTAGGCTCGTGAGACCCCTCATGGACTCTCTGTGCAGTCCCAGCTGAGCCCAGCCTCCGGCCATCCCTGCCAGGTGTCAGCCTTGGACCCTCCAGACCAGCCCTATGTCAATGGGACCCCTATCAGTGCCACATAGAGCAGAAGAATCACCTGGCTGAGCCCTGACCAATTCTTGATTCACAAAACCATGGCACCTACCAAAAGGCTGTTTTCAGCCACTAATTATCAGAGTAGCGTGTCACATAACAAGATTCCTGGAACACCTGCCACAAGATATTTCTGTGTTCCCAGCATCTGAGCCAGGAATAGGGACTCAGCCAACTCATTGTGATTCTATAGCCTTCTGCACAGCCTAACAACTCTCGTCCTTTATGATACATGAATCAAAGACTATGTCTGCTAGTAATTTCACTGAGTAATTTTGGGGCTCAACAAAGTAACAATAAATACTTGCAGGGCTATAGGGTGGACATAAACAATACGATGTGAGGAAATGGTGTCTAGGGGACCACTTTCAACATGGAAGGGCATCAGAGAATGAGAACAGTGATCCTAGCGTGCTATCACTCTTGTTTCTACCTCACATGTTTGTTGCCATTGGAACACATGCATTTCCTATAGAATTTCAGGGATCCCGACTGTAACCTGTGTGGGAAGGAGAAGACGGTGGCCTGAGGCACTCACTGCTGAAAGCAAAGGGAGCGTGGTCTTGTGTGTGTTCCAGGGGCTCCAGGGCCAGGGAGGGGCCATGGACTCAGATGTCAATGTCTGAGGGCTGGAGATGGAAAATGTCTCTTGCCTAGAACTTTTCTTTAAAAAAAAAAATATGGAACAAGGGAAAAAAGAAAAGGCCCCTAATGGCCTTAAGCTCAAGCTGCTTCCTTCTGAAGGGAAATCCATCCAAAGATGTCCAGGCCTCTGAGTTTTAACCAGGTGACCCCACTCCCCCCACCCTACCTGCCCGTCCCTGCTTCCTTTCTGTTCTGTTTAGTGAAAAGGAAATGCTCCTGTAACCTAGACAGCCTGTCCAGGAAGAACTCTCTCAGGCACACAAGTCCCAGGACAGAAAAACACCCTCAGGGAATAGTCCTGCCTCCCAGGACATGATACCAGGCAGGCTGACCCCAGCAGGAGGGCCAGTGGGACCATGTCTGAAAGCCATGTTAGGGATTAGACTGCAGGTAGTTTAGGGGGCGTTTCTACGTAAAACTATCTGCTCCTCTTTAAATCTCAGTTTTTCAAATTCCACCTGTAGACAAATCTATCAGAGTCTCCCTTCCGCCCATTAGGTTATGTGATAATGAAAGTTAATTAATGATAATCTATTGGCCTTGGGGTGTGGAGTGCCCCATCCTAGAACTTGCTCCTCTGAGAGCCTGAGCCCTCCAAGTCACTCAGGGTTGACTTGGAGCAGTGAATGGCTCTGAAGCCAGCCGATGAGCAAAAGAATATGCAAATAAGGTGGGTCTGCAGTTAGTAACCAGCACCCCAATTCTGACCTCACCCTTAAAACAATGACCTTTAACTTAGCATGTGGTGTGTGCCTCATATGTGCTGTGTGCGTATATTAGCTCCATACATGAGCTTGTACAATTCAATATTATCATCCCCATTTTCCAGGTGAGAAAACTGAAAAGCAAAATGATTAGAAACTTGCCCTAAACCACCTGGTCAGCTATGGGTAACAGAGCCCGTATTTGGCTAAAAGCTTACGATGCCTTCTACAATGCTGTGCTGTGTAACCAATAACATACCAAGTGTACACTTAGTCCATTCAAATAAATGCAAGTGGGGGAAGGGGAAGATAATTCATATTTATTGTTCCTTTTACCCCTTAAGTCTCATTCTATCCTCGTGACCTAGGGAGGAGAGGATATGATCCGTGTTCCAGAAGGGGAGGACCGTCCAGTTGGTGGAACGTCCCAGCTTTGGTGGAGCTAGAATTTAAACCCAGGACCACCTACTCCAAGCCAATGCTCCTCCCAGCACCATGGAAACCTCTCCTCAAAATAAACGCGTTACAAAGGGTCTGTTTGCCATGTAGCATAATGTACTACATATTTTATAACACCCAAAGTTAAGAGAAAAGTACATTGATTCCACAGGGCTCTCCTAAGAGTTCTGCGTGGATGGGTAAACGTGGTCACGGGTGGAGGCCTGGCGGGATTTTCTCAGCTGCAGAGCTGAAACAAATCCCAGTTTTAACCACCCCCTCAGCACGGACACGTAACTCTTCTGACAGCCTTTCCCAAGTGGTTTCCAGTCAGTTTTGCATTAGGCTTCCTGACAGAAATACTAAATACAGTCAAACCTCAGTTCCCGAATGTCTCCCATCTTGAACAATTCAGTTCTTGACCAAATTGTTAATTGAACCTGTTAACTCTTTCTCGCTGATACATCAGCATGACAGAAAACATTCTCAGGCCATACAAAAAGGAGAGAATAGGCGAGTGAGTCAGTTTACTGCTAAACCTCGCATTAACATCTCAGGAAATTGTGCTGTGACTATTTTTGTGGGTTTTTATGGTGTGTGTGTGTTTTTTTCTTTTCTTTTTTTGCTGTTGAAATGGATGGTTAGTACAATTTTAAAATATAAAAAGGCTATCAAGAATGCTGATGTTGCTAAGGGTGTGAAAGTGCTCACAAAACGATTACAGGCAATTGGAGAGGCAGAAAATGGTTGATTTGGATAAAGGGAAAGCAGTTACCCGTGACAGCATTTCAGAGGCAGTGACATGTGAAAAAGCGAAGATGCTACATCTGACCTCCTGAAAGATAATCCTGGAAGGAGCGCTGAAAGTGATCTGTTTAAGGCCAGTAGGGGCTGGTTCAATACATTTAAGAAAAGAGATGTTTGTGTATAGATTAAACAGTACATTAGACTAGTACTTTATTTAAGAAAGGTTAAAACAGAATCATTTGGGGGTCTGGGATGAATTAATTCAATTTACATTATTTTTAATGGGGGAAAAATGATTGGGTTTTCAAACAAATAGCCTCTCGAACAGCCGTCTGAAATGAATTAAGTCCGAGAACTGAGGTTCCACAGTACACAGAGATGTTCCCACATCTTCCCTAAGCTGCACGGTGAAAGGTTTCCAGGGCAGCTACCTGTCAGATGCAACTGAGAGCCCCGGGCGTAATGGAAACTTGTGTGAAGGTAAAGGCCGGAATGCAGAGACTACAATTCCCTTCTGAACCTGGGTGATGGATAGTTCAAAAGCAGGGAGCTATAGGAGAAAGATCTCATGGAGAGACTTGGTAAGATGGGTCACCTGGCGAACAGTTTTGATTCTTAGGAAGAGAAGTGGAAAAAGGCAGGCCGTGCTGGATCTTGAACATTCCCATGGGCCAGGAGGAAGCGTGTCTGCAGCGAGGCTGCTTCACCGTGCACAGCCTGCATCTCATGAAGGGCTGCCCGGTGAGGTCACAGCACAAATGAAGCGGCAGCTCTCCCAGAATTAGGCTCTGGCTAGAAAGTTATTTTAATTCCTAACTAAAATTACATTATGTACAGAAAAGTGTATCTTTTGAAAATAGTTTCCATACTTACATGGGAATTGATAGCATGATTTCATGCACTAGCTTTTCCTCTGCCTTTTATAGCACTATTTTACCCAATCAAAAATGTTTATCTTCCATTTTCATTTACCTACATTTTAATAAACAAAATAAGCTATCTCAAATTGTCTTAGAACATGGCAGGGGGAAAAAAAGGAAAGAAAAAGCAGAATACTTCATCTACTTAATAAAGGCTTGCTTAATAAAGGCTTATCTCCTTCTAACACGAAATTTTTGAATGTGATATTCAAGGTTTTTCCCCTAATTATTCCCCGGGTGGAAGGAAGCCACTTCAGAAGGACGACATTTTAACTTGGAGTATCTGTGTTCAAAATGCACAAATGTAAGTCACTTCAACACCGCTTTACTGGCTTGGCCTCCAATGCGTGAGAGAATGCAGCTGCTTACCCTTCCTGGAATCACAAGATTGTCGACGCCAATCAAGTCTTTCTTGAGTTCGTGCAGCTTCTGGAAGTTCTCCATCTTGATCATCGTACCGTGGAGCTGGGCCACCATCTCCGTGATCTCCGCCAGCGCCGCTAATGAAGAAACAGCAACACGCAGCATTAAGGGCAGACGAGGGATTTCCCCTCCAACGTTTTTAAGCTCAACTCTGTAGGGCGATAATATCCTGCAGTGGCTGAACTATCTTGGATGCTGTCCTTCTAGGGAAAACACGGCTATGTCTCACAAATAGAAACCGAGTAATTTGCTTTACTTTGTATTTATCTGCTTTGCCCGAGTTTCCCAAAAGCCGTGTGAAAATGTAATTGACCCCTTCATAGCGACATGGTGTATAGCTGCCCTCCAGTGAGAACTGCTTGTTGGCCCAGAGGGGAAACTGCAGGGGAATAGGGTGCCTAGAATTCTGTCCCCAGGGCAGAGATTTTTTACCCCCCTTCTCTGGGAAGAACAGAGAACAGAGGCCACAGGAAAACCTGGGCAAAAGAGGGATCTTTCTGGGAGAGTCTACTGATAGTGCAACTTCTGAGTAATGAACATTCATTCTGGCACCCCCCAGGAGTCATACCGTTTACCAAGATGGTGGCCAAGAACAACTGCAAAACAAAACTTTATTTTGCATTATGGGCACATCTCCCCTACGTGGGTAGACATCCAACATGTACAAGGGGCTAATGCGCAATTAGCACGCAAAGCCACCGTAGCTGAGCATTCACTTATTTTTGTCAAGAAAGCAAGAAATTCTTGCCAACTGAACTTCAGGCATCAGAAAACGAAGCACTTCAATGTTGCAAGGGGAGCATTTCGCCTTCTTGCCTTCTCCCTGGGGATGCCAATTAAATGCTTCCTAGCTAATCACAGGATGCTGTCTAAGCCACAGTGACAGACCCAGGCTTGCTCAATCTTCAGACATTACCAGCCAATTTAGTCCAGTGAACAATTACTGGGCACCAAATGCTCAGTGGGGCGGGGTGCAGGCCTCTAAGAGGAAGGACAGCACCTGGTCCCTCGGGGCTCATGGTGCAGCGTCCTGGGAACAGCTCTCCGACGTTCAGGAACTGTATGTTGAGGTATATTGATTTCCCCAGCCATTTTACTATGAGGCCACCATATGAATGAAGCTACATAACAAATGCTCTTTCCATTAAATTGTCAAAGACAGACTTTTCTCGCTGGGGGCTGTTCAGTACAATGCAATCTGGGTGAGTCAGCCAAGAATAGCACATGGGAAACGAAAGACGCCTCCCGCCCTCCTGGGTGATACAGCTGCACAGCTCCGCGTCCTCGGGACCACAATGGCTTTGGGCCATCCTGTGCAGGCAATGCTGATACAACAGGACAGAACGAGGCAGGCGGGCAGAGGTCATGCAGGCTCACGGGCCAGGCAGGAACCGAGGCTTAAAGGAGGAGCACTGTGCAGGGAGGGACAAGGAGGTGGGAGCAGGGACTCCAGGCAGAGGAATAGAACATGCCAAGGCATGAGGCACCATGGTTTGTCTTAAAGACTGACAGTCTAGCAGGGGTCCTCAAACTTTTTAAACAGGGGGCCAGTTCACTGTCCCTCAGACCGTTGGAGGGCCGGACTATAGTTTAAAAAAAAAAACTATGAACAAATTCCTATGTGCACTGCGGGCCTGGGACGAGTTGGCTGCTAAGCAGGACAGGCAGCGGCACCCGGCGGGCCGGATAAATGTCCTCAGTGGGCCGCATGTGGCCCGCGGGCTGCAGTTTGAGGACGCCTGGTCTACAGCAAAGCAAAACCACGTCTGTGAATTGCCAGTGTCTTCATTGTTTTGCTAAATTTCCTCTCGGGCTGTCCTTTTAAAAACCAATTTGTTGCATCTTCTATAAATTCTAGATACCAACAGTGAATTTTCCAGAACAAACCCCCTATCACCATTCCCCTCCTTAAAACCCTTCCTGTCTTCACTTTACTCTTAGGTTGAGGTCTGCTAGGGTTTCTGAGACCCCATGGGATCTGGTCTCTACTTACTCTTCCAGCCTCACTTCTGCTGCTATCCCTCTGCAGTCCACACAGAACTTCTACTATCTAGAATGTTCCATAGTCTCTGTCCCCTCTGGACCTCTGTATGTGCAGTTCCCAACTCTCTGCTGCACACTCTACCCTCATCCAAGAAAACTCCTACTTATACGCTAGCCCCAAGCTTAGATATCCTCCCCTCAGCCAGCCCCCACCGAGCCTGGAAGGCTGGCCAGGAGCCACCACCCTACTGCACCGGCACCTCCCTCTCACAGGTCAGCCATTGCCCAGGCCCTCGCTCTGTGCCACTGGTGCGTTCCATGAGTAGGGACCGCACCTGCTCCTCTTTCTAATATACTGAGTACTCAGCAGGTGCCCAGTGCGTATCTGCTGCAGATGGGTCGGTGGCCAGATCATGAAGGGTTCTGACTTTAGCCCGAGAACCGAGTATCACCCAGTTTTTATGCAAAGAAGAAATGCACGTAGAAAATGAGGTTACAGGTGACTTGAGATGCGAGGTATTTTTATAATATTTTAGGTGAGAGATACAGGCCTGACATACTAGAGGGTGAGCAAATGTCAAAAGCCACCAGCCCAGCTGGGGAGCGTAGGGGGCACAGCATCAGACCTCAGGGCCCTGTCCCTCGAGGGGCTGATGGTTCAGGCATTAACAGACCACACATCACATGAGAAACGACGATGCGTGGCCCGGTGAAGAGAGCATGGTCTGAAATACCAGCTCTGACCTTTACTGACTGAGTGACAAGTCCCTTACCTCCTCTGAGCCTCCGTCTTCTTATCAATAAAATGGGATGGCAACACTTATTTCATGAGATTGCTAAAGGAGTAAAGGTGTTAACATAGTAAGATACCTGGCACAGTACCTGGCTCAGGAGCTGAGCGAGGGACAGTGAGTATTATCACCATGAGACCGTAGGGCAGGATGGTCAAAAACGTGGGTCCTGGGTTTAGGTTACAAGTCATTTACTTTCCAGCTCTGGGACTCTGGGCAGGTTCCTTTACCTCTCTGGTCTCAGTAGCCTCCCCATCCCATATATAAAATGAACTCACCCCTGCCTTGGGTGAAATGCTTAGTGAAGTCACTGGCACGTTACAAATGTCCAGCAGCAATGAGCACTATTTATTACAAGCTATTTTCCGTGGCCAGTCCAAGGAGCGAGTGATGAGTTTGAACCGTGTAAGGAGGGGAGGGCTTCTCGGAGGGGGCGGACTCTCAGTGTAGCGCCTCCAGGGTTCTCTGCACCAAACCGCCCACGATCAAGGGAGGAAACACGGGCAAAAGCGGAAGGAAAGGAGAGTTCTGAGCGATCCTCACTTTATGGAAAGAGATCACAGGTAATATCTGACCAGGTACTAGAAAGCGGTGCCTGCCCTGTGGGACTATGAAAACCTGGGACACAGCCACAGAGCTCTGCCCCGAGGGGCGCCCCCTGCAGGCTGGTCCCGCGGTGCCTGCCCTGCTCACCTCGGCAGTCCCTGAAGTCGGCCTCGTTGGGCGGGTTGTCCTTGCACAGCCGCTCCAGGACCTGCTTGTAGTGCATGAGCCGGTGCAGCGGGCGCAGGAGGAAGGTGTTGAGCGGCAGGTAGCACACCTTCTGCAGCTCGAAGTCTCTGCACAAGTTCTCCAGCCGCCGGGAGCTCCGGATGCCGGTCTCCAGCGCCTCCAGAGCCTCGCCGTGCTTCCACAGGTGCACAGCCAGTTGCTGTTGGGCCCGGAAGACAAGGGTGGGGAGGGGTCCTGCTCAGCAGAACTGCCTGTGCACGCGGTCCGCCCACTACTGGCCTTCGGAAATGAGGATCACCTCCGCTGTCCTTCATTTCATTAAATTTCCCACGTTTCAAATTTCATGGTTTATTTCATTATACTAAGTTCTTGGGATGAAATAAAAAGCTCTATTAAAGCACTGAGCAGTTTCACACACACAGGGTTTATAGAACAGGAGACATATTAGAGGTGTACATGTTCCTTTAAAAACAAGACGGGCAAAACTGAGGGAAAATAAATGGGCAGGAGCTCCTTCAGGGGCCTGTGGCTTCCCTCCACAAGCCACAGGATGACAGACAGACCGGGCCACTCAATACACGTCACACAGTGACAAACACGTATTCCTGACGGACTCCCCTGGCTGCCCACTGAGTGCGTGCCGCAGCCACCTGCTCTGCGAGATCCCAGGGAGCTGAGGAGAGGCAGGCATGCTCCCTACTCCTCTGGGGTCAGACCCAGATCCTCTGCCACAGCAAACAGTGGTCAGGCTCCAAACCTCCCAGGCCTGCCTGTGCACTTCCTGGTAAACCCAGTTTTAGCAAGAGCCCTGCTAAAGCAGTGAAACCACAGCCTCCCACCCCGGATAGCTGGTCACCCATGACCCTGGGTTCCTCATCTCCCACCAGCCCTCGGACGATGTCTGACCACCCGGCCTGTCTCCGCAGAATCCCCCTCACCCCGAAGTTTGCTTCGTCGTTGCCCATCCTCTGACCCACTCTGCTCCTTGGCTGTGAGTTCCTGCTTGCCCACTGTATGCAAGTTAAGCCCCCCTCATGTAAAACCCCACGGCAGCGGTCCTGAGTAAAGTCTTTAACAAGGATGATTGTTTTTTTCCTTTTCACAAGCCGTGGTGGAGACAGACAGGGTAGAAAGCCTGATGGTAGAGCGTTAAAGGAGGAATGTGGGGAAGAAGTAGGGGGGACATTTCCAGACAGAGAGGGCACTAACGGGATGGGGGACTGGTGACCCCCAGGACTAGGGACCAGCAGTACTTCCCAGGAGTGGCTCCCAACCCCACACCTGCATTCCCAACCCAACACCCCCACTCCACGCTCCAGAAAGGCAGTGAGTCCAGACACAGACCCAATGCCTCCTGCCTCACCTGGGGCCGCCCCGTGATTCTCAACTTCAGGATTGGTGCCACCATCAACCAGTTGCTCAGGACAGAAAACGCTGGAGAACATTCTGGATTCCCTCATTTTTTCAATCCTTCACCAAGTCCTACCAGTTCTACCTCCTTAGACCAGTGGTCGGTAAACCGCGACTCGCGAGCCACATGCGGCTCGCGAGCCGCAGTTTGCCGCTCTGTTGACTAATGAGTTTGCTGACCACTGCCTTAGACCATCAAACGTATGCCTGTCTTCATCACCATGATTTCAGGCCTGTGCCGCCCACCACGGTACTGGTGTCTCCACTGGAATCTCTGCCACCACGCCTCACCCCTCCACCTTCTCACACCTCAGCCACCAACATGAACTTCTTACAATTAAACGGAGCACATCGCCTCTTGCTTGGACACGACAAGAGCTCCCACCATCTTGGGACAACCACCGAGGCTTCAGCAGGTGCACAGTGCTCTTAGGATGTAATCCCTCCCACCCTCCATCATCTCTTGCTACTCACCCTGGGCTGCCCACTGAGCAGTCTGCATTTGATGTGCCAGAGCCTCTGCATATGACACGCCCCCACCCCCGGACCGCCTCACCCGTCAGGGTTAGCTCTGGGGCCTTCCCTGATCTCCAGGCTCAGTTACGACTTGGCTACCCCTCAGAACTTAATGCTGTTTGTCCATCTAAGCCCTTACCACTAGCCTCCCCTGTACAGTTTATTTTGTGACTTCTTAAAAAATATAGAGATTCATAGGAAGGTGAAAGAAATGCACGGGGGGGGGGGGGGGGGGGTGGTCCTATGCACCTTTACCTGGCTTCCTAATGTAACACCTTGCACAACAATAGCACAATAGTGCAACCAGGACACTGACATGGTACAACCCTCAGGGTTTATTAGGATCCCACCAGTTAGTTATACATGCCCTCACTTGTGTGTGCAGGTGCACGTGTATGTGTGCGTGTGTGCGCATGCATGTAGTTCAATGCAATGCTATCACATGGGCAGTCCTGTTTGACTGTGAGAGAGTGTATGTCAGGTCGCCACATCCTCAAGGCCTGATATACACAGCAGGTCTCAATAAATGTCTGTTGCCTGCATGCATTACTGGACAAACGAAGCAATGCATGCAGCAGCAGAGGCAGGAGTCCCGCAAGGATTGAGTGCGTGGAGAGGTGAGCACACAGTCACTGGAACGCGGAGCAGGATGTGAAGAATGGTGAGAAGGGGTCTGGAAAGACTGTCCCGGGCTAGAGTGTGAAGGTTTTCTCATCAGGTTTAGGGTTTGGACTGTATTCTCCAAACCGCAGAGAGACAAGGAGGGTTGTGAGCCTCGTCAGTCAGGCTGTAATATAAATGCTGGTATAAAGGCTCAATGGGAGGCGAGGAGACTCACGGGGAAGCTGGGCGAGTCATCCGGGAAAGAGGAAAGAGCCAGGAAGGAGAAATGTGGCAGGAGTTTAAGAAGGAGATGGGCCAGGAGGTGGAGGCCTGGGGAGAGAGACAACCCGGCCTGGGTGGTTGGTGAAGGGTCAAGGTGAAAGGCGAGGACCTCCTTTCTTTGTGTTGAAGTGCCTTGTGCACTTGGGCAGAGTTTCCAGTGGCAGGTCACTGCATGGGCCAAAGGTTACGATTTGGCTCTCTCTGGCTTTCAGGTGGGGATTGGAGCGCCGCCCAGCTCTCTCAGTCCTGTGCAGAGGGTCTGGGAACAGCAGGAGGGTAAGGACAGTATCCCTGCTGAGCCTCTGCAGATGCAGGTAAACACACAGGTTGGAACGGCGGGAAAGACAGTGCAAGCAGGCGATCACCTTAACACTGTGGACACTAGTGCTTCGGTATCTTCTGCTGCTCCCTTCCATACGTCATTAAAATTCCTTAAAACCAACAATAACAACCACAATAATTTTTAAAAACCCAAATTTCTCCAAATGCCTGCGAGTGGCTCTCTGAGCCTCTCCATCTATTTTTATTTTGCTTGCACAGAGCTCTGCGCTATAAACCTCATGGCATCGGCACAATAAGGAAAACGCCAGCACAGCGGAGGAAGCTGACTAAATGCGGAAACGCTAACTCACCAGACTGAGGAGAAAGAACTGCTATGAGTGGAAATCAGGTATATTTTTAGGTCTTAGGTGCTACGTGAATGGAAAGGAGGGCGGATGTCTACTGAATGTCAGCTCTCCGGGAAGCCAGCAGCTGCCAGAGGGGGCCCCGAGAGAGCTGGTGAACAGGGGTGCTCTGGGGACGGTCCCCGAAGGCTGTGGAATGAACAGGCTGGTCCCCACTGCTGTCCCCAGAGGCCCATGGCGGAGTCCAAGCCTCCGTGAAGTGAGTAAGTGTGGGCTTATCATCTCAGATGAAGGGAACACACTGTGAGAAAAGGCAAAAGGCCCCACTGGGCTGAGGGAAAGTGCAGAACCTGGGAGAAGAGGCTTTCTATAAGAAGATAATTGGGAGGTACAACAGCAACAAAAACATGTCACAGGAGAGGACAAACGGGGTATTTTTAATGAGCGACAAAAGCAGCCTGAAAAGGCTGTACAATGATTTCAACTATATGACGTTCTGGAAAAGACCAAACTCTACAGACGGTAAAAGGTGGGTAGTGCCAGGGGTGGAGGGGTGAAGGGTGGACAGGGGGAGCACAGAGGATTTGTAGGCCGTGAAACTCTGTATGACACTGTCAAGGGGGATACGTGGCATTATGCACTCGGCAAAATCCATGGAATGTACAACACAAAAAGTGAATCCTAATGTAAACTACGGATTTAATTAATAATAATGTGTCAATATGGGATCACCAGTTGTAACAAGTTTGCCTCACAAGATGTAAATGGGGAGGCTGTGTGTGTGTGAGCGTGTGTGTGTGCGTGCATGTGTGTTGATGGTGAGAATATAGAATTATTATATATTATAATTATTATATAGCTAGTAGCCCTGTGCATGAATCTGTGCACCAGTAGGTCGCTGCCACCCTCCTGTACCTCTCCACCCACTGCCCTGCCCTTCTGTAGCTCCCCCCACACCCCCTCATAGCTTGCTGCCCTGCCCCTCCTGTAGCTCTCTGCCGCCCTCTTGTAGTTCGATGCCCCACCCTCCTACAGATCCATGATCCGGTTATTACACCTCACAATATAACGAATTATAAGCATATTCCTCTCTTATTATATACTAAATTTTTAAAAACCACCATGGGGAGTGAAAAGATGTCTGTTACTATTACATCTGAGTTTTGTACGTCAACCTCACTTGTGACATTAACAATACCATAGTTGTAGAACACCCTAGCTAATTATTATTATTTTTTTTTGCATGGAATTCTGCAATTCTGATCACTTCCATGGCCTCTCTCTGATATTGCCTAAAGAGAGGAGTGTGGCTTTTTGAACACCTTGAAAATGCAAGCTATATCTCAGGGTCTGTTAAATAATATCTTTTTTGTTGTTGTTAATCCTTACCCGAGGATATTTTTTCCATTGATTTTACAGAGAATATAAGAGAGAGGGAGAGACAGAGAGAGAGAAACATCGATGTGAGAGAGACACATCGATTGGCTGCCTGTCGCACGTGCCCCAACTGTGGTCGGGGATCGAGCCTGCAAGCAAGGTATGTGCCCTTGACTGGAATCAAACCCATGACCTTTCAGTCCATGGGCCAACGTTGTAACCCATGAGCCAAACCAGCAAAGGGCAATTAAATATCTTGATTTTAAGAGAAACAGGAAATCTCCTAAGAAGCTTTAGATCCTATCTTTTCTACACCATGCATCCCCTCCCCCACAAATCCTCCCCTCATCCTATCTCATGAGATTATATAATTCTAAAGGGAAAACACTGAACTATAAACAATTTAGCCAGATTTTGGGGGAATTAATTCAACCCAAACAGTAACTTTTATTCCATGAGTGCCGTATATGTAGTAACTCCTCAGCTAGTACCGATTGGATGGATAGATGGACAGATGAATGGTTGGACAGACTGAAATGGTGAAAAGTATGAGCAACCTGCCTTCTCCTGGGGGTTAGTAGCTTGCTCTGAGCCGTTATTGGTTAAGGTTATTAGACAGGCTCTGGGCAGCCAAGATACAGGATGATTGCTTTAAAATGCGAACTTAGATAAATTGTGTGAATTGAGATGTTCTATGTTAAAGGAATTAATCATGGGTTAAAATGAAAATGCAAAAATGAAAGTTTCAAATATAAGAGATCGGGCTGATTTAAAAAACGAGGTAGAATATTGACTCAATATATACTGACTTCTTTGGGCAAGTTTTCACTCTTCTGTATCACTATGGATATTGCTGGATGGCTAAAAATACATTTGCCTTGCACACTGACTTTTTAAAGTCATAGATTTGACTGGAATTGAGGCGCAGCTTTGAAACCAGTATTTTTGTCAAGTTTACAAAGCCAAACAATTGGCAAAAAATGAAATGTTCAGTCAGTCAAAGCTTTGTTTACATAATTTTTAAAAAATCTTGTCTTTTAAAAAAATAATTTTTATTGTTTTTTAGAGAGACAGGAAGTGAGAGGAGAGGAGAGAGAGAGACAGAGAAACATCCATTCATTGCCTCCCACATGTGCTCTGACTGGGGAATGAACCTGAACTTTCACTGTACAGAACGACACTCCAACCACTGGACCACACCGGCCAGGGCTACAGTTTTGAATGATCTGCTTGCTAAAAACACCTGTTGTCTTGGTTATAACACAGAGCTTTTGTACGAAAGTGCTTCTTCCCCCAAAGTGGCTGGATTTTCTGTTATGCTCCAAAATGAAATGACCCAGAAAGGCTAGAAGAGTTTACCCCACTTTGTGGTAGGTGCGGACAGTCGCACCGCGTGTTCGTGGAAAGGCTTACTTACGGCGGGCTGGCTGACCCCGCAGCCCCAGTGTATTCTCGCTGGGGAACGTGCTCTGTCTCACCCCCAAAGCAGCTCACCTTCATGGCCTGAACATTCTTCAGCATGACGTCCCCGATTCTTTGGTAATCTCCCCGGATGTGGGCGTTGGAGCGGCCTTCCCTGGAGGCAGAGGCAAGGGATTGGAAACCAAAGGGTGAGCACTGAAAACGAACTGGAAAAGGTCCGAGCCTGAGGTCACAACCTATCAAAATTGAGGTCTTCCTTCCCAATGGCCTCTTTCTCCCTCTTCCTGCCCTGGCTGTCACAGCATCAGCACGGGCAGGAAGCTGTGAAATGACCCCCCGTCATTGTGCAGACAATGAATTCCATTTGTGCTTTGAAAGAGACAGGGCAGACCATGTGCTGACCGTTTTAATTTGGTCTCATTTTACATTTTCTTTCCCGCCATCCACACGTGTTGGTGTCACTGGAACAGCACAGAGATCTCTGTGGTAACTAGCTCAAGAAACCACGTCCACCCCACAGATGGGGACTGACAGACTTGTAAGAAGCAGCAAGACTCAGGCTCAAAAATCAAGGCTCCTGCTCCCATGAGCCCTTAGCATGAAGCATGCACGGAATTGTGTGAAAAGCCCCTGGGAAGAGAAAAGTATGAATGAAAACGTGCAGGAGATCCACGCATGGAGGCGAGAATGGGAAAATGATCCAGAAGAAGGGAGGATGAGGGTCCAGGTACAGAGGCAGGGAGGGGAGGGACCAAGGTCCCCCAGACATGCTGGGTGGGCATTTTCAGCAAGTATTTGGGTAAATATTCATATTTCTTATAGTTTTGTTGATATTGATCATCCAGAGGCTTAAATAGCAGAGAAAAAAGTAATAATAACAGTAGCTAGTACTTATTGAGCTCAGTCCACCACGCTGAGTGCATTTAATGCTCATGGCAGAGTATGAGGCAGGTGCCATTATCACCCGCATTAAACAGCTAGAGGAACTTGATGCACAAAAAAATGGCACCCCGTGTCTAATGCCAGTTGTCACGGGACAGCGAGCTCTGTACTTGAGCCCAGGAGTCTAGCTGGAGCCCACACTCCACACGGCGACACCACTGCACATCTGTGAACATTACCTGATGACTGGGAAGAATGTCTCTGAGACGATTCATGATTTTCAACAACCGACTAGGCTAATGTCTTCGAACCAACTATTCAGGGTGGCCAGAAGCCAACTTACTAGTAAATGGAAGGAATGAGTTAAGAAGAGAAAAGGTAACAATCTGGATACGACACTTCCTGTCGGAAGTGAGAAGTGTTGGGAGTGGGAAAAGCACCTGCCCCAGGAGTCAGGCAGGACTGTGATTCCCCTACAGGTGCATCGCTAGCACACCTCCGGCGACAAGAGAAACAACTTCCCGCTCAGCAGAAGCAGCTGGAGCCTCCAGAACTCTTGACTCCATCACGAACTCATCAAGCATCTCGGAGGGGGAAGGAAAGGCAGCGGGGAAAGCACCTGCTACCAGGGGGTAGAAAAGTCAGGCAGGTAGACCCAGAGGGGCTGGCTCCTCCCAGATCCTGGCGGCCCTCCCACACCACACCACTGACCCCACTGGTTCTAACTGAGCATGTATTACACATTACATCCCAGGGGAGGCAGCACACCCAGACCCATTTGGCAATTAAAGCTTCTCTAAAATATAAGAAGGGCGAGCATCCGTTTTGCCCCCAGCTCCTCCCTGTTTCAGTATCTCCCGGAGACATTGTCTCTCTGTAACCTGTTGCATTCTCATCCAGCTGGAAGTAGAATTCATTCCGCAGCCCTCTGCTTTCTCTTGGCTGCCAAAAGACACATTGCCGGCAGACTGCCCTAATTACCACTCACTTTTATGAACTGAATATAGATTCTATCCTCGCCACTCCTGCCATGGCTCCGGGGACGACTGCCATTACCCTCCCAATGACCTAAACCAGTGTTGACTAATGAGTTTGCCGACCACTGGGATAGGGGCTTAATCACAAGGAACAACAACAGCCTGTAATTATTGGAATCAAGAGTCTAGGTCAGTGGTCGGCAAACTCATTAGTCAACAGAATGGCAAACCGCGGCTCACAAGCCGCATGTGGCTCGCGAGCCGCAGTTTGCCAACCACTGACCTAAACCATCGAGGCATCATCACACCTGTCCCTGGCCAACCTCTCTGGGCTAGTTGGCCCCAAACCTCCTGGTTCTCTGTTCTTTCGCTTCCGGAAGCCTCTGTCCAGGCTTCCGGACTCCTCTGTAGGCCAGTTCTGCAGCTGTCTTTGGCAACCCCTCCTCCTCAGGCTACTCCTAAGCTATCTGGGTTCTCTCGGTGGTTATCTTCTCTCTTCACTTTTTACTTCTATATGCCATCCTCCTATGCCACATGGTTTCAATCCACTTTGTACCTACTGATCCAAGTACTATATTTATCTTTTTAAAATATATAATTTATCGATTCTTTACAGAGAGGAAGGGAGAGGGATAGAAAGTTAGAAACATCAATGAGAGAGAAACATCGATCAGTTGCCTCCTGCACACCCCCTACTGGGGATGTGCCCGCAACCAAGGTACATGCCCTTGACCGGAATCGAACCCGGGACCCTTCAGGCAACAGGCCGACGCTCTATCCACTGAGCCAAACCGGTTAGGGCCAAGTACTATATTTCTTATACCTTCCAGAAGGTTCTGCATGCAGGACCCCACAGGTATCTCAAACTCAACAGGCTACACAGAGTTAATTATCCTGTTGCCTCCAATCCTCTTCCTACATTTTCTTCCTTAATGATGTCCCTGTTCTGCCCCCATCTTAAGCTAGAAATCTTAGTTATCCTCACTCATCTGTGTCTCGCATCCACACCCATGGAGTCAAATTCTACCCCCAAATGGAGAATGCTCCTGACGCAGACTCCGCTTTGCGGTGGAGACAGTCCTCAGCCCATTGCTAATCACTGCAGTGTTCCACCCCATCGCCTGCAGGCTTGAGGGACCTCTGGATTTTGGGCAAATAGTTATTCATCCAATTGCTATGGAGAAGTTTATTGTTTGGCCCTTCTGTTGATCCTGATGTGTGACTGGGTTTGTTGAGAATTTGCTGGGAGTAGAAAGGAGCTTCAGCCCAGAGCTGCGGCTTCCTGCTGTTTATAGCCACAGGCCCCTGCACCTGCCCATCATCACACAGCTTCTAGGAGCTGGAAGGCTCTCCTTCCTTCTTCCCACTGCCCCCTGTCCCTCCCCCCCCCCACTCCTGAACAACTAAAGAGGACCCAGCAACTGAGCCAGATGACTTGATTTTGAATTAATGCCACACATCAATCAAAGGAGGCAAGACACAATTTAGACTTGGTTTGTGGCAGGGGTCCTCGCCGCCGAGGACATTGATCCAGCCCGCCAGGTGCCGCTGCCTGTCCTGCTTAGCAGCCGACTCGTCCCAGGCCCGCAGTGCGCATAGGAATTTGTTCATAGTTTTTTTTTTTAAACTATAGTCCGGTCTGAGGGACAGTGAACTGGCCCCCTGTTTAAAAAGTTTGAGGACCCCTGGTTTGTGGGAATGTAGCTATTATCTGGGACTTAGGTAGTCGACCCCTGTACTTTCAAATGGGCATGCCATTTGACAATGCACATAAGATTGTTAGTTAGTTTGAAGGACATCATTTAGATATTTTAGTGACAGTCGTGTGGATTGGGTGCGCAAGGGGAGAAACGGGGCTCCATGGCCTCCATGAATAACGAGCAATTTACTCCCTCGCACAGATAACGCCGGGCCCGAAGGAAAACGAAGTGCTGGCACGCAGACACAGGCGAGGGACCGAGAGCAGGGGTGGAAGCCAAACTTCCCTGACTTCACTTCCTTTCTTCTTTTGCCAAGAATTTATCAAAAGAAAATGTTCTGATGTTAAAACCCTAAACTGAAGGGGACATTCTTCCTGCATAGGCTTGCTAGCAGAACCCTATCTGTTTCTCTAAGTCTGTAGCATCTTTCAGTTTAGAAACTGCTTTGGGTCAGTATCACCAGCCCCGTGTTGCAGGGAAGACACGATATCAGCAGGCTGGGGCCTGTGAAGTTAATGCAGCCCGTGCAGGCAGCTCTGCCTCCCACCTGCCTGCCCCTCCCCTCTGCAGCACATGCACGTCCCAGCCCTGTGAGGCTCAGCACCCCAGTCAGGCCATGGGAACGGGGTCAAAGCCCGAAGCTCCCGCTGCTTCCAATAGCAATTCCATCATGTTTTTACTTCCTCTACATGTTAAAGCTACCAAACCCTCAAGCCCAAAGCATGTGCTTTATTGTGAAGAGCCAAAAGGTCATGTTCTTATCAAGAACATGAAAAAGTAATTACAACTCTTCCGGAACATCCCCCGGATGTTAACCTCACAAGAAAAGGGCCCTTGTTTAGAAGGCAGGGCCACATATTTGTTGTGTGTGTAATTACCGCACGGCAACAAAGCTGAAAATTCTTTTGACAATTTCACTTTGGAAATCTATGTACCAAGTAGCCTCCCAGATGCTACATTCTGACTCCTGCGCCATGATTCATGCACTCCCAGGATCAACAGCATGTGGTCTCAGCACAGGGCTGAAAACAGATACACGCACAGCCCCGCCCCCTTCCCCCGCCCCCCGAATCTCTGAAACTTGGACCCTCTGGAACACTTCATTGACTACTACATGAGCTGGTCAGTAGCTCAGCAACCGCCAGACCAGGAAGGAGGAGGGAAAGGATAGGAGAACGAGGACCAGTTCCCTGGAAGGGCTGCTGACCAACCTGTCTACAAGCAGGGTGGGGCCACCTCGCAGGGCCTTGACTCTGCCTATTGGCTGTAAATGCAGATGGGGGCAAGGACAACGGGATAAAGCACCAGTCTGCTGCCCCATTCACACCCGCAAGGTCGATATAAAATCCACGTAGAACCCTAAAAGAATGAATGTGCAGCGTGCTGACCTTGCAGGCAATACAATCCCCGACTATGGAGCAGGCACCCTAGGGCCCTGCCCCCTCTGGTGTCAGAGGAGATTCTTTACAGGGAAAGTGACCAGTGAGGACAGGGGCTCTCCCAGCAGCCCAGGGTGAATCCAGGCTCGCTAGTAAACACGCAGCTCTCCCCTTCTCCTCCCAACAAAGCGAAGCGTCATCTCAGTAAAGGAAACACAACAGCGGACTGTGCATCGGGGAGCGGGACGGCTGACTTCTCACCTGGTGCTGTTCCTGGGTGCTCCCTGACCCCGGGAAAACAGGTTTAACTTTGTCAGAAGCCTCATTTGAAAAACAAACATCCCACCCTCATGATTTCTATGATTCTAAATGGAAAAAAAAATTACTTGTGTTCGTGTATCTATGTTAAGTAAAAGGAGAATGCATAAATAAGTGAATAAAAACCAATCTTCCATGAATATGTGGGTGGGGAGGTGACTAGGTTAAAAAAGCTAACAAATTAGCCAGAGTAATAGATTATGCTCAGCTCAATGACTCGAATTCCTCCTGAGAAATGCGTGGTTCGGCGATGCCATCATTGTGCCAACATCACAGAGTGCGCTTACACACACCAGATGGGACAGCCCACCGCACACCTAGGCTAGATGGTACAGCCCACTGCTCTTGGCCTACAGGGCTGTACAGCAGGGGTGGGGAACCTTTTTGCTGCCAGGGCCATTTGGATATTTAGAAGGGCATTTGCAGGCCATACAAAATTGTCAACTTAACACTTAGCCTGCTATATTTGGTCAAACATTTACAGCAACTTTTATATATATATATATATGTAAAAAGATTACACTCTAAAACAGGGGTGGGCAAACTTTTTGACTCGAGGGCCACAATGGGTTCTTAAACTGGACCAGAGGGCCGGAACAAAAGCATGGATGGAGTGTTTGTGTGAACTAATATAAATTCAAAGTAAAGGAGCGGAGGGGAGAGCAAGAGAACCGGATAGAACAGCGGGATCCGGCCCGTGGGCCGTAGTTTGCCCACGGCTGCTCTAAAATAAGGATCAATTGTATAGTAAATACATAAACCAGTGGCATAGCCATGTATTACCAAGTATTAGGTGCTGTACATATCGTGTGCTACACCGTTACAGACCTGCGGCAGAGCAGGTTTGCTTACACCAATCACCACGAACATGTGAGTAATGCGTTGTGACTGGACATTACGGTGGCTACGTCTCTGGGCAACAGGAATTTTTCAGCTCCATTACAATCTTATGGGACCACCATCATATACATGGTCCATTGTTAACTGAAATGTCGTTATGCAGCACATGACTGTTATTTATAGATATATGCCACATGAGCCACATGTACTCTATGTGGATTTCAACATTCTTCACTGAATTTCTATATCCTTTGAAATCCCTGGAGTGGAAAAGCCCATTTAAATATTCCTTCACATCCCTGATTGCTGGGAAGATGTTTGTACAAGGCTGCTTTCACTGGGCCAAGGCGCTCAGGTCTCCCTGGGACAGCTTCAGGTAAGAGAAGCATCGCATCCACGGGCGCCTTCGGCACGTGCCCGCTTCCTGCTCTCGGCTCTTTCTGCCCATCAGTGTCACTGCTGGGTTGCTTAAAGCCATGCCTCTTCTTCTTCTGTGGTTTAACCCCAGACCCAGTTCAGTAAGGGGAGCAAAAGTTATACCCACTCCTGGGCAGGCTGGACCAGACCCAGATGAGACCCGATTTGGTCGCCTGGGTTCAGTCCTATTAATGAGCCACATGTTAAAATGCAGCGAAACAGTGTTTCCAACTCTTCAGCACTCGCTCCCAAGAGTTTTCCAGCAGGTACCCACCTGTGATTCAGGCAACTGAAAAATATCATGTTTATTTTCTAAGAAAAGAAGCTTGCTCTCAAAGCATGGGGACTTTACAGTCAGGAATAACAGATAATCCAAGAAAAACTAGCTTCCACATATGACTGACAACGTGTATGATAAGGAAATAGTCGCCACCAACCATCATCCCTGGGACCCTGGGTGGACAGTGGTGAGCAGGGGATGGGGGGGTGGGCAGAATATAGAGGGAAGATCAGTGACCTTGAATCGTCTTTCTTGCCTTTGAAACAAACAAATGCAAAGCTTTAAACCTTAAATAAATTTATGTAAGTGATTCCCCCGCATGGGATACCCACAATACCTATCTTGTCCCAACTTCCTCATCTTCCTTGCATGTGTACTATCCCAAGCGTCTCCAGGGAGACCACACTGCCTTGTCTCCAGGGACTTTCACTGCTACTGACTTTGAAGGCAGGGACTTCGAACCCTTTGTGCACCATTTTGTTTTTACAACCAATGAAAATTTCTTCACACAAAAGCTCTTACACAAGAGAAGTAGCCCAGTCCTGGCGGAAGCGGGAGTGGAGGCTCAGAGCACTGCCCTTGAGTCCCGCTTTTGGATAACCACCTCAAGGACTCGAGGTCTAAGAAAGTGGGAGGCACTTTCGGGGAGGGAAGAGTGTGTGACAGGGAGGGAAGAGTGTGTGGGGAGGGAAGAGTGTGTGACGGGGAGGGAAGAGTGTGTCGGCCGTCTTTCTTCCACTCCACTGTGCCTCCCCTCCGAGCCTCTAAGACTGTGCTGCCCAGTGCAGCCTCCACATAAGGCTACTTAAATTTTCACTTTACTTAGGATGACGTGAAACGTAATGATCCAGTTCCCCAGCCACATGAGCCATATCTCAAGTGCACAACAGCCACATGTGGCCAGGGGCCTGTTACACTGACTTATGCAGACACAGTATTCCCATTATCACAATAAGTTCTATCAGAAAGCACTGCTCTGGACAGAACTAGAGAATAAGGAAAGTCAGTAACTACTTCTCCAGCCACCGGGTTCATTCCTGGCCTCCAGGGAAAGTAGGCAATGGATGCAGTCATGCCCAACTTTATACGGAACCATTTTCCTGCAAGGAACTCTGCCTCTCAGAGCCACATTTTCCATCAGGGGAAATACAGGGTAATCCCACGAGGCTGTTTTGATTATCAAATGAGACAATTTAAGGGAAAATGCTTTAAAGGATGCAGGGGGGGGAAAGCAAGGTGCTTTACTGTATGCCTATTTCCAGTCTTAAAGCCATGGTTTTCTTTTAACGCCTCGAGAACACTGACGATGAATTCTGTTCTGAGAGAAGTGTCAGACACTCACTGCTCTCTCGTCTTGGCATAAGGAGAAGAGAGAACAGGCTCGCTCGTGCTCTCCCAGGCCCTGCTGCCCAATCTCATCAGGCTGGTCCTGGCTGCCTCCTTGACACAGAGCAGAGCATGTACGTAGGATGCAAGCCCAAGGAGAACGGAAACTGCGGCCTGCTTTGTCCCCTGAAGAGTGAGAAGTGACAGATACATGGTCGGGACGCAATAAATATTCGTTGAATAAATGAAAGAAGGCCCTGGTCAACTTTGCTGACACAAGGCTTGGCATGGACCCTGCGGCACAACACACAAAAAGCAGAACTTGGGCTCTTTTATGGATGGCATTATGATCAGGAAGAGTGTAGCTCTCAGGATAGTGCCAGAGTGGGAGCGGGGGAGGGGGGAGGAGGGGCTGCAAATTTTTTTATTGGGGAGGGTTTTAGATACTGTGTGTAGACTGCCACTAGGTTCTAGAAACTGTGCTAAATGCTTTACAAACCCCTTCATCCTTCACAGGCAAGATATCACTGTCTCCACTTCCCAAGTAAAGAAACTGAGGCTTGAAGGATTCAGTGACATGCCCCAGGACACCCAGTGGTAAACACGGATGGCGCTGGGACTCAAAGTCAGAGCTGCCTGACTTCAAAGCCTGTTTGGGGACCATTTATGTCCCCCAGACAGAGGGACAGGTCACAAGAATGTTCCAGGAGAAAGGCACTGCTGCTGATTTTACTCTAAAAGGAGTCGAGTTCTCATTGCCCCTTGTAAATGCACCCGGGGGCGACGGGAGACCTCCCCACCGGGGCAGTCATTGTTACTCCAGGAAATGATGACAGGGATTCTCCACAGTCAACCAACCTTGACAAATATGTGGATCTTGGGCAACAAGATAATACAGAAATGAGACCCTTTCCTTACGTGGAAGTGGGAGGTAGTTTACAGATAATAGCTCCAGGGGGACCAAAGCTTTCCTATCAGGTACATTATCTGCATGGGCAAAGCCAGCCTCAGCCATCGGCAGCCTTCACAAAGTACGGTGCCAGGTCCGATCCGCTCTTCCTGATGCAGAAATGGGGCCGCCTCTCGGGACTGAGGGGCCGTGTGCGTGCATGTGTGTGCACATGTGTGGAACATGGCGTGTGCTCAGGCCTGGTTCAAATACCTGTCTCAACCACAAGGGGACACTGCCCCTTTGGGAGAAGATGTTCCGAGAAACTGCTTCTGATTTAAGGTAGAGCTTGCGTTCTGGGTGGTGGAGGGAGACCGGGTGGGTGGTGGTCACTGCAGAAACCCCAGGGACCTGTCAGAACAGTATCCCAGCCGGCCCCGCCTGCAGGAACCTCAGGTGTGCATGCAGCAAGCTCACGGCAGCAGCTGGCTCACCACGGGGATTCCTTTCCAGCATTTCCCATAATGATCCCAAATCAAACATGGGCTGGGCCAGGCAACAAGTGTTCATATCAAACATATTCCCCTCGGGGGGAAAGTGCAGCAGCTCACCGCCTGGGATGACCGCCCCCAACACCCCTTCCTGGGCCACTTCTGAAAGGTAAAAGGGCTATTTTCACTTCCCATCTTTAGAGTATAAAGCCCTGTGACCTCCCAGACTGTTGGGCAATAAAGGAAAACAATAATGGAAGATGAAAAGAGCCTCCAAGAATGAGGAACAAGATAAAAAGTGAAATGTGAGCATTGTGAGGTCTGCCCTCCGATGAAAAAGACACTTGGAAAACCCAGGCTCCCCCGACAGAGTCTGAATCAATAAGAGCTGAGCTCTCCCCTCAATGTAAGGGTGGTGTTAGCTTTAAACTGGGGTTAAAAAGCCGTTATGCAGCAATGTCGTTATGCAGCACAGTGCAATGTGACCCGCCAAGGCCTGGCTGCCAGTGGTCAGAATGGAAACCCTGCTGTGAGCAAGCACACGGACCCTGAGGTCCATCCAGGCCGAGCTTCACATGAGTTCATGCAGGAAAGCACCTGGTCAGCACCTCACACAGTAACTGCACGACCAGTGGCCCTCAGGACGAGGCACTATTCTGAGGTCACTGGTTACATATTATCTCTCTACATAAAAGCCTAAATGACCATGCGACCGTCCGATTGGTAGCTATGATGCGCAATGACCACCAGGGGGCAGACAGTCAACACAGGAGCTGCCGAGCTGCGGTTACTTGGCAGATGTGGTTCTCAGATAACACATCCGGAACCAGAGAGGAGGGAGCCCGATTCCGGGGTGTGTCACCCGAGAACTGCCCTCTTGCAATCCGGGACCCCTCGGGAGATGTTGGAGGGCTGACCGATCCCCACAGGCCAGGCCGAGGGACCCCACCTGCTGGAGGGACCCCGCTCACTCCACAGATGCCCTTTGAGCCACGAGGCTGTCCCAGGTGCAGCTGGCCAGGAGGACCTCAGGAGGTTGGCTCCAGGGCATGTCCAGCCCATCTCGCCCAGTCCTGCCCTGCCGGCCCCCTTCTAATTAATTTCCTTTCAATGTGCATGAATCCATGCACCAGGGCACTAGTAAATATATGTAATTTATTGCCTTAACCATTGTTAAGTATACAGCTCAGTGACCTTAAGTACGCTCACGCTGTTATGCAGCCACCACCACCATCCATCCCCAGAGCTTTTTCATCTTCCCAAACGGAAACTCCATATACCCCACTTCCCTCCCCAGCCCCTGGCAACTACTGTTCTGTTTTCTATCTCTATGAATTTAACTAATCTAGGAAACTCGTATAGGTGGACCCATACAGTACCTATCCTTTTGTGTCTGGCTTATTTCACTGAGCTTCATGTCCTTGAGGTGCATCCATGCTGTAGCATGTGTCAGAATGTGCTCCCTTTCTACAGCTGAAAAATATTCCAGTGTGTGGGTGTCCCACATCTTCCTACCCATTGACGCATCAGGGGACATCTGGGCTGTCTCCACCTTTTGATGATTTTGAGTTATGCTCCAGGAACACTGAGGTACAAGTACCTGCTGAGCCTCTTGTTCCATTATTTTATATACCTTGGAGTGGAATACTGGATCATTTGGTAATTCTGTGTTTAATTTTTTGAGAAAAATATTTATTTTTGTCCTATGATTGTTCCCTGGGGCTACTATAAAAGTGTTCCGCCCAGCTGATGTGGCTCAGTGGTTGAGCATCGACCTATGAACCAGGAGGTCACGGTTCGATCTGGGCCTGGGTTGCATTGTGGGCTTGATTCCCCAGTGTGGGGTGTGCAAGAGGCGGCTGGTCAATGGTTCTCTCTCATCACTGATGTTTCTATCTTTCTCTCCCGCTACCTTCCTCTCTGAAATCAATAAAAATATATATATTTTAAAATGTTCTATTTTGGGAGAGATGTTGATGAAACAGTTTTCTGACCACTCAATCATCTCCACTCCACTTCAGCCACCGCAGTGTCTTGGTGAGATAAAAACATTCCACCTGTAAATTTTCTGATCACAACAGCCTGTAAGCCTGTCACCCTCTGAGAGAAAAGCCTTCAAGCCCTGAAGGATGCCCCTCATCTCTCTGCCCTGGAGAACGCCCTCTGTCTTGAGCCTTCTCCCGCACACCAGGGACCTCCTTCCTGAAACTATCTCTGCCCTCCCTTCTTCACTCTCCAAGACATCCCCTCCTCTCAGACCCCTACCCCTCCTCTTTCTTTTTCAAGTCTCTGCTGGTGTCTTCTATTGCCTTGGCTGGCTCTTGCTCTGCCATAAGTTCCATGGATGGAAAATTGCCCCAAAGGTGTATTCAATACACCTGGCTCTGTAGTTGCAACAGTCTCTTCCTTAAAGACTGGATTCTTCTTGGAGAATAATTCCCAGATCTGCACCTGCAGCGGATTTCTTTCCCAAGCCTGAGACTAGCATTTGCAACTGCCCGCAGGACTTCACTGTGGAGCCTTTACCATCGCTGTGCCCCAAAGCAAGCTCCTCTCTCCTCTCTTACTTGCTACTTCCTTTCTCCCTTCATTCCATGACCATCCTCCCAGTCAACTGGGTTCAAAGCTCTAGGGGGCCTCCCCTTCCCTCCTCTGTCCCTTGAGCCCTAACTTGTCTGCTCACTGACATCTCCACTTCCAGTCTTTCCAGGCCTCCTGCCTCCTTCGATTTCTACACTCCTTCCAAGGGAACTGTCTCAAGTTTCTTAAAAAGAAAGAAAAAAAAAGCAGTGGATCCTTCTTGGGAACTGTGTACCCAGAGCCTGTCAGAGGGCCTCTTTGCAGGACTCTTCCCTGGAGCCCAGCTCCCCGCCAGCTGCAAGCCGAGCTCTGCACACTACAGAATCCGCCGGGGCACCCTGTACCAAGCAGGTCTTCATCCATCTCTGGGGAGTGACTTGGCCAGTGTGTGTTCAGTGCCTGCCAGTCACCCTGGGGACTCCCGCCTGAATGCCAAAGGTTGAAGTGGCTTCCTCTGAATGATTTGAACAGCTGAGGAACACGTCCTTGCTCTCAAAAGGAAGAGCATTCTTCATGTTTTCAGAAGTCATCAAACCTGTCTGTTTTTGAGGAAACAGAAACTCGGGCTTTGCCAGGATGCAACGGTCCACCCTTTTCTCGGGTGTGTATCTTAGGGGAATGCACCATTTGGACAGGGGCAGGTGTGTTTACTGAGCTGGGGTTCAGCTAATCATTTAGGAAAACTTCCTAGTAATTTTTCTCCCCTATAATTTTCCACTGTTGATGGAAGCATGGTGGCTGTCATTTAAGTACAAAACTCTGGGGAACTTTAGGTGGATAGTAAACTTCAGATTTCTTTCCATTAAATAGTAATTTAAAAAGTCACTGAATAAAGTCTGGGGTTTAGTTAATAGTAGTGCCCAACCCTGGTCTCTTAATTTTGACGAAAGTGCAAGGTGAAGTTAGAGACTGACATCAGGGGAGGAGGAGGGGTGAGGGATGTGCAGCAACTACTGTCTTGGCAACTTTTCTGTAACTCTAAAATTATTTCAAACTAAAGAGTTTATTTAAAACAATGATCAGCTTTCCCCCTTTCTATGTGTGGGGCAGAAGACTGAGCCCCTTCACAAGCATGGTCTCATTAGTTCAGGGAAGGGCTGTATGAGGTGGAGACTGCACTCCACATTTTACAGAAGAAATGAAACTGCAAGGGCCATGGACAGCGAGACACAGACCTCAGATGGTGTGGTGGTGAATGCGGATCGCAGTCATCCCAGCCTCCAAGAGCCAACCCATGCTTTCCATGTCATAGTCTGTACACACACACACACACACACACACACACACACACACACACACACACACACCGTCTGTCAGTCGTAGTTCAGTGTGAACTCTTGTCTTGGTGAACTTTCCTGTGTCAATTCTTCTCACTGACTATATTCACTCACAGGCTGCTCTTCTATGCAGGCATTGATGGCCCACATGTCCTCGAAGGCAGAGCTAGCCTGGACCTCCTTCCCCTACAGGCCCGCCCCCTCCTCTGAGAACGCAAGTCCCAGTGGGCAAAGCCTGACGCTCTCAGACTCACCCACCCATCCACTCATGTGTGCATTCATTGTGTGAAGAAGAAAGCAACAAGAGTTATAACCAAAATGCAAATCAAAGGATCACAGGATCTCAGGTTTGTCGGAAGCATGCCACATCAGCGGTTCCAGAAAAGGTAGTCATCACAGTTATCTCAGAAGCACTTTAAGAAACAAGCACCTGGCTCTCCCCTCAATGATCTGATTCAGGAGGGCTGGATCCGCCTGGAAGTCAGTATTTTTCCAAACTTCCCCTCCCCCAACCCCAGGTGACCCTGATGCATGGCCAGGTTTGGGGTTTCACCCAATAAATACCTGCAAACAGTCAACCTCTGCTCAAGGAGCCCCAACGGGGAGCTTATCACCTGGAGTGCTCCTCAATGCTAAGCTGCACGTGATGTTAGGAAGCCCTCTTCTGTACTCAGACACAACGCACCTCTTTGGAAATTCAATCCTTTGTTTACATTTTGTCCTCTGGGACAACTAAGAAGACATGTACTCCCTTTTTCATACGATCAGCCTGAAGAGAGTCCATCATATTGTCTAAAAACTTCTCTCTTCTAGACCAAATGCTCTTAAGTTCCAACAATAATTTTTTAAAAATAATTCTTTATTGTTGAAACTATTACATATGTCCCCTTTTTCCTCCCATTGACCCCCCTCCAGCCCATCCCCGCCCCCCACCCCAGGCCCTCACTGCCCCATTTTCTGTGTCCATGGGTCGTGCATATATGCATACAAGGACAACAATCTTTTTTAAAAAAATAAATGCATTCTCTTATTATTCCATTTCAAATGTGAAACTCAGAACTGGGCAGAGTATTCTGAAGGAGCTCTGAGCCTTGACGTTTCAAGGGGAAATTGTCTTCCATACTCCGATCTCTTTCTGGTGTGACAGTCTAGGGCAGAGGGTCATGACCTTGGCTACATGTGGGAATCACCCAGGAAGCTTTAGTCACTACTGAAGCTTAGGCCTCACCTCTCAGGGATTCTCATATAAGTGATCTGGGGTTCTGCCTGGATAGCAAGAGTCATTAAGCTTCCAGGTGGATTTAAAGAGAAGCCAATGTTGACAGCTACAGATACAGACACTGGCTTATCTCCATGTTATTCTATCTGCTCACACTAAACTCATTCTCATTCAGCCTTTTTCCTTGAATCCCTGTCAAGCCAGGTCTTCCTCATCATGCACTGGAAGAACTGATTAGTTGAACTTAATCACAGACTTTTACATTTATTCCTGAGACATGTCATCAATTTGGTTTGGGTCCACTGTTGCAAGGCTACTGAAGGTCATGTCAACTGAGCTGCACATGGACTATCTGCTATCCCTCTGGCTTTGAGTCTTTTATATGCTTTCTGGTATTTTCATGTAAAACATGAATAAAAGTATAGATCTTTGAAAGAGACTCTACTGAAAACCCTTTAGAAAACAAATGTCAGCAGCTGGTTTTTAAGCAATTGATATTCTTTCACAGACAAGGTCCAGATGCTAAAGATTTACGGTCACGGATAAATCCAAAGGTATGGCATTTATTTCCAGAATGAAATACAGCTCTCCAACGTTCTCTCTGGTAGCAAGAGCTAGTGAAAGCCACCATGCTGGGCTGCCAGGTAATGCCAGCTGATGCCATATCCTATGTGTGACCTCCCCAACATTACTTAAGTCAACTGCCTTGTGGATGAAACATGCCATGGGGACACCAGCTCTGAGCCTACAGTGTACACAGGTATATACCCTAAGCTTACTCTGTCCTTGAACCTGTGATCAATGACCATGCGTTTCAACCACTCAGGTCATTCTTACCTGTGTTTCTGCAGCTCATGTGCTGTCTTTTATCCTCAACAATGATGTCAGTCACCTAACACCTTTAGCAATGTGCCATACATTCAGATCAAAATGTTGGGATGGTGACAATTTATATTAGGCATGACAACTTATCCTACTGGGTTGGGAAAGTTAAAAATATGCTGGTTCAAGGTCTAAATGAAAGTGGTCATTAGTTCTTGCAGCATTAATGAAATATTTTCTTCCAAGTGACAAGGGGCTAGCATTGGCTGTGTCTACAAAGCTGTTGGTAACTCTGAAGGAGCCCAAGCCCCTGGGGTTTGCATGCCAGGCTTGGCCTCCCATTTTCTCCCTTTCCCTGCTCTCCTGGGGGTGGTGGGAGGTGGGGGTAGAGGAAACACCATTACAAGGTGAGGAATGTGCTGCTGGGATCTGGTGGTGCACAGAGCCCAGTGGAGCAGGCTGGGAGTGATCATGGTTTGTGGGTTTCCTGCAGAATGTTCAGGAATATCTTGCCCTGCTGCTTTGGTGCTGAGTGTATCGCCTCCTCTAAGGCTGACTCGGTTGGGGAGGAGTCCAGCTCCAGGTGGAGTTGGTGAGATATTTATTGTAATTTGGAGAAGCAGAGGCCACTGCTGGACCTTCAGAGCATGAGCACGGAGCCAGCTGTCCCAGGCAGGCAGCGGGCTGTGCTGGGAGGCCAGCTGGCTTGGGTTTGCACCAGATGTTCCCGAGCATCTTCTAAAGGTCCTCCCAGCATCATATCTTCTGTGTGGTCTGGTGCTAGCCCCGTGCGTTTCTATAGCAACCTTAATGATTTTTTTATTTGCTAATTTTTATTTTATTTTTTTAAAATTACAGCTGACATTCAATATTATTTTACAACCTTAATGAGTACTAAGGAACACGGTCAGTTTCAAGAACGTGTGCTCAAACGAAGACCTGCTTGAGAAGGAAGGGATGGGCGCAGCATGTGGCAAGGCTGCGGATTAGGAGAGAAACCATTTTTGGATGGAGATCACACATCTGTTAAGCATAATACCTCAACTTTGTTTCTTTTGGAGCGAAAGAATAGTTTTAAGTTTGTGCTTATTTTTTCACCTATTTACCTAAAAGCAAATATCAAAAGCTGATGTCTGTATGTGGGGCAAAAGGTCAGTATGATATGTTTTTCAATATTTTTCTTTTTATCCGTTATTTTGCATTTAAAGTGAAAATTGTAAATGTTTGAAATAATTGCTTTTAAAAAAACAACAACGATACTCTGAGCCCTGGGAAGGTGAAGACTATGTTGGCATACGTCTCACTGGCCAGCAAACAAACTGTTGACAGGTTTCTCCCAAGCTGTGAAATCTTTGCCTCCATTGTGGTAGCATCATTCAACTCTGTAGGAATGATGAGGCCACAAGGCAGGTCACAACCAGGAGTTTCCAGGGAGACTGACTTAGGAAGGTAAACTTAAGTTAGATGATGTCGATTTTTTTTTGTTGTTGTTAATTTTGAAAAGTGGTCTTTCTCTTCCACTCACAGCACCAACATAGCGTAAGACTCTACAGTGGCACTTCCAGTCTCTCCCCACGCTCAGTGAGGCTGACGCCGTACCTGTTATTTCTCATCCTGGCTGTACCCTCCGCCCTGAGGCGTCTTAGTGCAGCCTCTCACCTTTCCATCAGAGGAAAGAGAAATGGGCAGGAATTACCTCGAGGTATAAGGAACAGACAAAGCTGGGTCCCTGAGCACCTTCGCTTCATAGCAAAGGGAGCAGCTCTGCTAACCAGCCAAGCTGATGCTTGAACCCATGACCTGAGATCACCTGGGAAAGAAAAACTCATCCCGGCTCCTTCAGGTCCTACAGTCTAATGTCCTGGAGACCACTTGCCACCAAATTCTCACCTGCGGTAAGGATGAATATATAGTGGGTTCCATTTCTGCCAAAAACTCAGTGGAAGCCTTTTGCTATTTTTGTCCTGGCATTTTTTAAATGCGTGTTTAGAAGACCGTCAACTCCCTCTGTGTCTACATATAACTGTGTTAACAAACCCCAGAAGAATTTTTCTCAAAAAGGTTCTACTTGAGGTAAGGATGTCTCAGATTTTGCATTCTACAGTACATAGTCCTTCCTGCTTTTCTGCTCCACACTCTGCTTCCAGATTAATATTTGCTTGGTTTCATAAACAGAGGTAACATTATTTATAACCAATCTGCTATTCACGGACATTTAGGTCATTTCTAATCTTTTAAAAAATTGTTTTATTGATTTTTAGACAGAGAGGAAGGGAGAGGGAGAGAAAACATCAATGTGAGAAGGGAACATAAGATTGGCTGCCTCCTGCAACCCCCTACGGGGGATCAAGCCCACAACCTGGGCTTCGAGCCCACAACCTGGGCATTGAGCTCGCAACCTGGGCATGTGCCCTGACTGGGAATCAAACCTGCAACCCTTCGGTGCATGGGATGATGCCCAACCAATTGAGCACACTGGCCAGGGCCATTTCTAATCTTTTAATCCTGCCATAAAGATCTCTGTCATGCCATGCCACATACTAAAATCCTTAAGATAAACTCCTAGAAATGGGATTCAAGGTGTGTGTGTGTTGCATAGGACTCTGTATCTTTCAAAGCACTTTTCAACACTGTGATATATAATACATATAATACTGAAAACTGCATCATGAGATACAGTATACAGACACTTAAGAAGTAACTATAAAGCAAGCACCAGCAAAGTATTACCAACACCCCTAAAAGTTTCTCCCAGAAATAACTACTGCCTTTACTTCGTGACATTCATTTAATTATCATACAAAAACATGCATTTTGAAGAATTGTAAATCAAGGGGAAAAGATTCAGGATGAGATCTAAATACACATAGAACCTAACTGGACATCGTTTTAAGGCTGGCTTGTCTTAAGCCAATTTCTTGCTCTTACCTTTTCTCATGACGGCTGCTTAAAAGAAACAACATAGAAGTAACACTGGAAAGAGCAAGAGGAAAGGGGTGTGTGTGTGTGTGGGGGGGAATATAATTGTTAGACATAACTGTACTCACCACAGGGCCAGTCGTTGCTCGATTTCCTTGAGAAAATTTGTATGAAACTTGTGCAAAGGTTCAAAGTTCGGGAATATGAGACTTTTCAGTGTTTCGGGCATGGAGTCCTCCTTGCTCACTGTGCTCTGAAACCACTGGGAAGGAAAGGAGCCACACTTAGAAGTGTAGAGATGGATGATGAGTGTCTGCAATTCAGAAGTGATGCTGCAGCCACCTGCGCCCGGAGCACAGGGGCTTCCTACTGGGTTTGCGGCATCTTGGGGACACCAGGGGCTTCCAGGCCTCACTGCTTGTCCCCTTTCATCAGGTGGAATGAGAAGCACCCGTCTCTTTATTCCTGTTTCCTGCGACTGGTTACCAAAAAACTGCCGAAGCCAGGACAGATCTCTGAAACGGGCAGCTCGTCAAATCAAATCCTCCATCTAGCCAGCTCGCTGGGCAATCCTGATTTATAGCACTGACCACCCCCTGGTTCAGTGCTTCAGGAACTTCCATCTCCTCTCCTTTGTAAAAATGCTGAGCACGAAGGTGGCTGAATCAGAGCGATAAAGCCGCTGCCTTCACACAATGTCAGTCATCCTGCTGAGGTGCGGCAGGGCTGGGTCCCAGGATGTTTCCTGAGCACCTGCCAAGGCCAGTTACCTCGCAGGATGCCCCGGAGGCGCACATACCCAATGATTCCGCTGACCTCCAAAAGGCCAGTTCTTTCCCTGCATCCAGGGGTCACAAAGACATCTGCAAGGCTTTACATTTGTTTCCAAGGCTGGACAGAACTGGATTAAAATAATAAAAGACAGACTTCTGGCGGATTTTGCTGACATGGCTCAATTTATTACGGAAGATAAAACGAGGCTTCTAGTCCCTGTGAGGTCTCCTTCAAGCAAAAAAATAAATAGCTACATTTGACAATGGGCAAAATACGCGCCATGTTCTGCACCAGTGCACGCAGACAGTAGAATGTTTAGTTTTCATTTTCTCCACTTTAGACACATCCTGCCTCCACACTTTAAAAAAAATCACAACTATAAAACTTTTTGTAGGACACATTCCAAATTAATTATACGATTACTATCTTCATTTCTATAATCTAGGACCAAACTCCTGGTCAGACAATCCAACATTTAATTAGATCCAGCTTCTCTCCTAAAGCTGGGTATTCATTGAGATAAATGATGTAATCTGATGCTTTAGGGGAAATGCTACACATACCGAAGTGATGACTTCAAGGTCCTTCAGATACGTTCGCTCAGTGGTGGACACTTCCTTAGCGATGAAGTACGCTTTGTCAGTTGGGAATCTCTGCCAAGTCCATAAAAAGAAATGAGATATCATCATTTTTTAGTATAAGTCTCTAAGAATATCTTGAGTATAAGGAAGTGGAACATGGCTAACTTACCATCTTTTGTTAGCTAGTATCAAGTCTAAATAAACTCTTAGGTATTCTTTTTTGTGTGAGAGGAACTATGGCTAGTAAGAGAATGGATTTCCGTGATGAGAAAACAGTCTAGGAATATATTCTCCCATGCAAATATTACCCTCAGTGAAAGGCCTCGAATGAGTAGGTTAGCCACCAAGGAGGCCTATTCGTTCAAAATTGGACATCTGAAAAGCTAATTAATTAGTAAAATGGCAAAGTGATGCAATCTTCAAGGAAATAAATGAAACAGAAACCACAATGGCCTTTGTCCTGGGTGCCGTGGCCGGTGGGGCTGGTATTCAGAAAATAGAAGCCACGTTGTTCGTGGGCCTGCAAAGTGTGCCTGAGACAAAGGGACAAGGGTGCAAGCAGCTGGGGATGCCAGAGTGACTCCATTCTCTGGAATCCGCTGGTTAGGTGGGCAGGCGGCACCACTCCAGAGCAGGCCCGTCATTGGTTTTACTATCTCTTAATTTATTTTTTAAAATTGACTAGAGAGACAGAAAGAGAGAGGGATTTGTTGTTGCTCTTATTTATGCATTCATTGGTTGGTTCTTGATGTGCCCTGACTGGGGATTGAACCCACAACCTTGGCGTATTGAGATGATACTCTAACCCAGTGGTTGGCAAACTGCGGCTTGCGAGCCGCGGTTTGTCGCTCTGTTGACTAATGAGTTTGCCGACCACTGCTCTAACCAATTTGGCCAGAGTCTATTTTCTCTTTAAACAATAAGTAAAAAGAAATCCCTTGGTGTTAGCCACCTTGCTTGCTTCCCACAGGAGCCCACCCAGGATATGCAAGGAAGCACGAAGGCAGAGACTTGAACAGATACTGGCCCGCCATGTTCCCAGCAGCATTGTTTGCAGTTGGGAAACCACCCAACTATCCATCGACACATGAATGGACACACACAAAATGTGGACATCCATGCACTGGAATATTATTCAACCTTAAAAATGAAGAAAATTGCAACACGTGCTACAACACAGATGAACCTTGAGGATATTCTGCTGAGTGAAATTAACCAACCACAAAGGGATAAGAACTTTAGGATTCCACTTAGTATATGATGTTCCTAGAGTAGTGAAATCCATAGAGACAGAAAGTAGAATAGTGGTTTCTGGGGGCTGGGGGTGGAGAATTATTGTTCAATGGGTACAGAGTTACAGTACAAAGTTATGGAAATAAATAGTGATGATGGTTATACAATAATGCAAATGTTACTTAACGTCACCCTAGCCGGTATGGCTCAGTGGTTAGAGCATCGGCCCGCAGACTGGAGGTTCCCAGGTTCAATTCTGGTGAAGGGAGGCTGCAGGTTCTGGCCCTGGTCAGGGCGTGAGCAGGAGGCAGCCAAACAATGTTTCTCTCCATCTCTCCCTTCCACACTCTCTAAAAACTTAATGCGCAAACTTAATGTGCTTCATTATTTTCTACTCTTTTTTCTAAGTGGCCTTAATTGCGATAGCATAATAATATGAGTAATTCAATGGAGCCTCAGTTATGTGATCAATAGAATAATATCTCGGGTAAGAATGAACAAAATAAAAACATTAAAAAATGTACTTCATGTCACTGAACTCTAACCTTAAAAATGGCGAAATGGCCAGTTTTACTTTACGTACACCACTGCACTTTCAGAAAAGAATAACATGCTCGTGTGCACGAATCCCCACACCTTTCTCCGGCCTTCCTCCTCGTCGTCGGTCCGTGGGCATGGCTGGTCATTCAGCAGCGGGCTGACCAAGGGAGAGGCCTGCTTGGTGTCGGGGCTCAGGTTGGGAGACAAGATCACGTTGGCGGGTACAGCTCCTCCCTGCGAGTTGATGGACAGCTCTGAAAGGTGAGGGCTACCAGTCAGGGAGCCTGTTTGGGGATGAGAAGTATTAAAAAAAAAAAAAAAGTAATTCCTCTGGGACCTGATTTCTACTTATAATCTCACCTTTTCAAATCTTTAGAACCTTGACTACTCAATGGTAAGCTTCATGGCTTCATTACTTTCTATTTTTTTTTTCTAAGTGGCAGCTGCCTTAACAGAGATAGCATAGTATGAGTAATTCAATGGAGCCTCCGTTATGTAATTAATGATAAGGTAGAGAACTCTGCTTAGAGAATCACAACAGTTTAAAAACATAGTGTATCCCCACATAGAATCATCTCCTAACTATTGCCTTAGCTTCTAAGAATTACTCAAGAAAGACAGCGTCTACATTACAAGGAGACGTGGGAAATGACTAGGTGATAGAGCTATGCTAATAGGAGACGAGACGACTGGAGCAGCGAGGACAGACTACATCTCATAACAACGGGCCACCACTAAAGAAAGGTAAAGCAGCTACCTCCCCAGTCGACAGAGAACAGAAACAAGCTTGGTATACCTGGTGATGTCACTCCATGTCTCTCTCACTGTTTGGGACAGAAACACTAGCATCACATTTACACGCAAAGGTGGTCATTTAAAAATGCAAAGCTGAAGGTCATTACATTATCCCAAGACCCTTTTATAAGTCAAAAAGTGACAGGTGATTAATTATTCCTCTGAAAAGGATGCCATATTAAACAATACAGAAATGTGTAATTATCCATTGTGAGTCAGCCAAAGGAGATGATGCGTACATGAAACTCTTTGCCAACAGAATCTTACAATGATCAATCCCTCAAACCATGGAAGCTAAACAGGATGTTTCACACATACCTCTAACTAAGTGTTCTTACCTAATGTGGATTTGCTAGAACTAGTATTAGGGCAAACAGAGTTAAAGCAGCCAGCAGTCTTGCCTGTTACCATTATAAGGAAAGACAATGTAAAAGATTTCTCCATTTTCCAATATGTAGTTTCAGTTCATTGTTACTCCTCACACTATCAAGGATCTTGAAGAAAAAGGTGAAGTGCCATTTTCTGGGCATAATCCCCCTCCCCCCCGTTTGTTTGTTGTTGTTGTTTTACATCTATCCTCTCCCTCTGGATTGTCATATCCATTTTGAAGTTATAAGATAGGACAGGCTAGAATGAACCAGGGTAGTGAACTTGATCCCAGTCTGAGCCAACCATGGAGAAACCACCACCAGCCCCCACCCAGTCCTGGGTTGATCAGCTAGCTGTGTCACCGACACATGGGTGAGAAGCCACCACACCCAGAAAAACAACGAAAGCATGCATCCTGCCCACTGGCTACTGGTCAGTACAATGCTCTTTGAAGAACAAGATTAGAAAATGTGAGGAAAAGGCAGAATCAGAAAGTTCACATTGAAAAACCCCTGCATTTAAATCCTTGCATTTTATTATGCAATCATTGAAATGAAGTCCTGGTGTTAGACAAAGACCCAGTCACCCCCACACACCACCAGACCCAGTGAAACCCGGAGAAAAAAGGCCAGAAATTGCTTCACAAATGCCAATTTTATTGACACCAGTGCACAACTGAATACAATGATTTAGAAAGAATTGGAACTCGTGAAATAGAAATAGTGACAACAATGAGAACTGCAATTGTTTCACGATACTACACTATTCTTTTTTTTTTTAAATCACAAAAATTAAAATGTTATCACTACAAATAGGAATTAGAAAAGAGAAATTCTGGCAGTCTGTCTGGAGATCAAAACAGTTCATGCATTTGTGAGTTGCTGTTTGCGAATCACGCTTTTTTGTCCACCAGCCATCTGGTAGAATTCGGGGGCTTACCTTCAGCTCTCACGCTGTGCGCGAGATCAGGTGAGGCAGTTATAAGTGAGAATGTGCTGGGCTTTGCATTTGCAGGGGCGTGGAACAGAGAAAGCATTCCCCTTGTCATTGAAAGAGTTGGAGCCAAGAAGAAAAAGCAGTTAGAAGGCTAGCTTGAAGAGGAGTGGGGGTGGGGAAACAGTACCAATTAGGCCCTGGACAGCATCCAGCAGCAGATAAAAGACCCAGTGCCACATTGTGAGGGAGAAAATAAGAGTGATCACGCTCAAGTACAAGCACTTCCACTCTCCAAAGGTCAAAAGCTGTCACCCTGGTGCATCCCCCTGGGACACTGCTATTCAGCGGACTGAGCAGCTGGAAGCATGAGTGAACAGACTAGGGTTTCAGGAGAGACGCCACCCTGTCAAGAAGGCAGGCCCCATTTCAAAGACAGCCGTCTAGGAGAATTCCCAACGGACCACATCAGAGACAGGGCTCAGAAAACAACACTCAACATAAACATCACAACAACCCGTGTTCCTAGGTTGAGTAGGGGACAGCCCCAGGTCAGGCCCAGGGTGTTGGGGGAAAGCCTGCCTCACTCACTCATATAGCCCCAAGATACGTGTAACCACTGACTGAATTAGAGTGGCCCATTTCCACTTCTGGAGCAGCTACTCCAACTGGTTTGTTGGGGCCTAAGAAAGGCAGGGTGATGAGTGTAAACTGTTAGACCAACAAATCAGTGAGTACAAAAGCCTGTTCTAGGAATCTATCAGCAATGCTAAGGCAGGGAAAGGCCTAAAACTCTCAAGTGCGATTTTGCTCATTTGAGCTGCATCCTTGGAGAAGAATCTACTCGAGGCTTTGGAAATGTATAGGTGACATGGTCCAAACAAAAATATGTAACTCATTTACCATTCAGCAACCAATGAAGTCGAATGACTAGGGTATTCAGTAGAATTTGGCAGCTTAATGAGTCATTGAAATTCTCTTTTGACTTGGCACCAATGTGTGATAAACATGGTGCAAACCGGTGCTCACACGGGCCCGTCTTCAGTCAAGAGGGAAGAGCTGAGTCTAAGGTGACAGCTATTAGACCTACATGTAAGCAATTTTCATTGAAGTAGTCCATTTTCCAAAGCAAGCAAACAAACACAGTTGTGTAGATAAAATGAGTCCGCTAGACGTACACAGCCTGTTCCCATCATGCTGCCTACCACCCGCTTTGAAGGCACAGCCCTGGGCAAAGAGAAATTGTGACTGACAGTCCATTGCTACTCTGTGAACTTATTAACGCCTGGGAATTGTCTTTTTTCCCTCTGTGACAAATTGACAACAAAGGAATTTCTTTCAGCAAGGGCCTCTGGGTAAATAATGTGGGGGGACCTTTCCAGAAAGCACCTGGGTATTAAGGCAATAGGTGAAAAGAAGTTTGAAGAGATTAGAAAAAGGTCTGAAAGTATGGAAGCTTCTGATTCTTTTTACAAACTATATTTCCTAATTCTAGAAATTGTCCGGCATTTTTTTAAGCATTCGGTTATATTTTCAGTTAATAGCTCTCAAATCCTCCACCTCTTCATTAATGATTTACAACCCCCCCCCCCCCCCCCCCCGCTCTCCTGCTCCTGCCCCATGTCCTCCTCCCTGCCATTCATCTGTATCAAGAGGGCTGAGTGTACGTCACCCCAGGAACTAGAAATGCCTTCATGAATATTGCTCTCTAGGGAAGCATTTCTGGTAAATACTTTCTAAAATTCTTCTAAATGCACACATTCTCATGGCACAATGAGAACTTCAAATTAGCAATGCTATACTTATGGATTTCCATTTATCACCCAGCCCAGAAACTGGCTTTGCTTCTCCATCTTTTTAAAGTAAAACACATTCATCATTCTTCTCTCCTGTCTGCTCTGGGGAAGCTAACGCTGCAGCGTTACCCAGGACTGCAGCCTCTCTGGACCAGCTCCTCATCAGTGATACATAAATAGTGGGAACCGTTTCTGATCAGCAAGCCAAGGCCCACCTGGACTCCCACTGTGGGGTCAGGCACAAGCTGCCCAAGCCCATCCACTGCCTCCAACTGTATTCAAGGCTTCAGAACAAACTCACACAAGTCTGGGAAGAGGGCATTTTCTAGTTCTTAATTACACCTAATGCAGTGTGTTAAACTGGCCGATAAACTGGTAATCCCCGTTTTTTAAATGGGATGTCATTTTTCCTGTTAAGGGAGGACACTAGAAAACCTGACAATAATTTTAAAAATAATAATCCACAGATTTGTTAAAAAATATTTAAATATTTGAGAATGAGAATATTGAAGAAAATATGAATACTGATTGCTTTCTCAAGTCCTCTTTTGAAATGTTTAAAAAGTATAATGATTTTAAAAGTATCTATGCTAATTCTTCAATATTCCCTCAAATAAATACCTTTATTTGGCAAGCTTTTAGATTCCACTCACCTCTCATGATTTGTTTCCTGTTAGTTGGTCCCAAAATACATGAGATTTTCTCTCTATATACCCAGAATATGCTCCAAAGGCACATACAGGAAATACAGGTGGAGGTTTTCATCTATTTTTTTTAAAGGCTCTTTTTAAATTATAATCTTCCTCTAAAAGAAAATACAATGAACTCTCTCTGGAGACTGTCTGCATTTGAAAGCCAGTTACCAAAGAAAGGTCAGTATTGTGTTGAATAATGGGTAGTCTCTAGAATGGGCAGGATTTACTCTAGTCTGATAACTAAGCTGGGTCCCACCCCAATGGAATATGTGAAAAAATCTGACCAAGTTTTACTGACATGATAAGGTTCCATAAGAAAAACCAGGATATAGGATTACCAATCACAGTGGTAGTGTCCTCTTCCTGATAATTTAGGCTGTTGAGGGTAACATATACGTGCTTTTCAGACCAAGTTCCTTTAAGAAAAGTTTTACAAGCAGCTGAACATCACCTTCGCCATTCATCAAGCAATTCAGAAAAGCAACAGTGGTGCAACTGGCAGAAAAATAAAGAGAGCAATGCTACCACTGGAAACATGACAGCAAGTGCACTAGCTCGTTCTTACGTATGGGGAAGAGATAAAGGAGAATTCTCCTTGGTTGGAACGTGGGGGTGGCAGTGTTCGGACTGGGGAACATGGTGCTTCGTACCAATGAAAAATACCATCTTGTACTCAGGACAAAGCTTCAGGCAACCGTGGGAAAGAACAATTACAATTGACAGTGTTTACAGCGAGATACCTGTTAGGACAAGTAAAAGCCTCTTCAGTTTAGATTAACAAGAAATATTAATATCGTGCATACACTGTTACATGAGTTTGGCCTTCCATGCTTAAAGAACCACCAAGCGCACTGTTACTGAGAGGCCAGCAACCTCCCCAGGAGTGTAGATCCATGCTTTATCGAGACAGTGCACCCTTAAGCCATGGGGAGAAGACGAAACCAGACAGTATCTGTGAGAGCCTACATTTGGGGCACATTTCAGAACTAAAAAACAGCATATTGGCCACTGAGAAGCCAATTAGGGCTGAGCTCAATGAGGTCTTCTCTACATTCCCACTTACCTCCCCACCCCCACACCCCACAACCAAAGCAAACACACAACTAAGTTCTGTTATAGACATGAACGATGTCAACTTTTCTATTCCCATTTGAATAGAGGTTCATTCAAAGTCCGAAGCCCATCTTTGGTTAGCTGTCTGAGCTCCCCTATGCAGGCTACGGTCACAGATGCTCTCTGTTTCCTTGGGCCCTCTCCCCCATCCACAGTGATTCTGCTCACTTCCAAAGGCTCTCTACCCCTGTGCACTCACAGTACAAAGTTCAGGCTCATCAGCAGGTGAAATCAGAAAAGTGAAGTCTCTTCACCTTCCGCTCCCCTACCCTTAGTGAAAGATGGCACCCGCATGACCACCAGCCTAAGTCAGTGCTAAAGCTTGCTGTTGAGTGAACAGGATCACTAGAGGAAACAGGTATTCCAAATACAAATTGGTATTCAGCAGTGGAAAAACAAAACAAAAAAACAAAAAGACATCAGACAGTGCTCCAATAATGCAGGGAACAGAAGGCATACCATGCTTTGAGGATAAAGACAGAATGTTGAAAAAAAAGCTTCCTCTCTTAGATAGGTACATGCTGACAAAACAGTGCATACAATGGTACAACAGAAAAATGTCTCAAATTTATTAAACAAATGACAAAAATGAGAATGAAGTCCCCAGCCTTTTCTATTTTAAAATTAATTTGGTGTATTAGAAAATTTTAATAAAATATTTCATCTCTAGTATTAAATATACACACAGAGAGAACAGAAGGGAGTTGGATTAATAATATAGCCCAAGCTTGTGAGATTTGGTTAGTTAGGTTTTTGTGGCAACTTTCCAGGCAGAAAGGGGGTGAGCGTAAGGGGTGGAATCCATCCGTCATTTAGGTGCATGTAGAGAGAGCAGCAGATGCATGTTCTTGACTAAGGAAAACCTATCATCTTTGGTCTTTCTATATCCCACTGCAGGCAGAGTTGACAAATGACTTAATTTTTACAAAGGAACTTTGAGGCCCAGGAAAAAGCAGTTGTTAGCCCAGTTTCATGAGCCAGAAAGCCCATCCATGAGTAATGACAGACCTATCTCCACACCATCGCAGGCTCCAAAATGACCCTTCTACTGTGTCCTGGTTGAGAGTCAGTTAAGAACCCAAATTTATAATAAAGCAGGAGCATGGCGTCCACATACCCCAGTATCACCTCCACCTCCAATTCATGTTTTTTGCTACACACACACACACACACACACACACACACGCACGCACATTTTTCCTTCCTTCCTTAGTGCCCTTGGTTTGTGCTGCGTTTCGCAGTGATTTCTACTCTTCAATATTCTGAAATCGTTGCACCTGGCCCAGGAGCAAGCTCAAGTATCTTCCAATACCATTGCCATGATTGCATGAACAGCATCAGCCTTGCAGATATCCCATGTCAACAGTTGGATTTTTAATCCTCTCTGCTTTCTAATATAAAACCACCCCAAGACATATCAGAATAACCTGATCTGGAACCCACATGAAGACACAAATGAGCTACCTTCCACTGCAAGTTATAACCAAATGCCAGAGGCCAAGAAGATCCTGAAGGCAGTTTCTAGGCTAAGCTGCAGATCTGCGTCATTCAGTCAATTCACAGTGAGATGACCTGAACAAATCAGAAGCTATTCAATCTGTAAAGCTTTCAGGAAAAGATTTCCTCATTCTTCCCTAGCTTCCACCAGGGTGTCTACTTGCTCTCACTAGAAAAGAAAAAAAAAATGTTACTCGTGCTATAAGTTTCTTCTATGATTTTTGCAGCTAAATGCTGTTTTATGAAGAACTTTTTTTTCAAAAAAAAAAAAAAAAAAGAAGACTCTACCCACCTCCTCCCCAGTATTTACAGGGCATACAAATCAGCATGTGCAACTTTTCTGCACAGGGGAAATACTTGAAAATCTCTAGGTTACAACCCAAGAAAACACTAAGTAGCTCTTTTTTAGTGTGCATCTAAACAGGTGGCAACCAGGCCACTTTGGAGCTTTGATGCCTACAACACTAGGCCAAATCATCATGCATATATATATTTTTTTGCTTTCACTATTATTATTTTTTTAATAAAAAGAAAACTGCTATATTAAGTGGCATGCTTATTTTGATCTAAAAGTCATGGCTATGTTTTAAATACCAGCAACCAGTGTTAGAGGTATGCACACATGTACACTAGAGACCTTGTTTTCCTGTATTAAGTTTCACTCAACTAAACAGAAACAGATGGGATTAAACTAACAAGGAAAACACAGCACCAGTAAATTCTTTAATGTCACCAGAGTCAAGTTCCTTAGTCACTTACTGCTGGTAGAAGTCCACTCACCAGTACTTTCCTGCCATCGGATCTTATGGATTTGGCTAACGTGGCTGAATGTCAACCTCATCAGAGAGCTACCTGCAATGGATTACTTTATAATGTCCACCTCTTTCAGGTTCAAAGAGACTTGCTCTATTGCACAGAATGACTCTTTTTCAGTTTGATTTGTAAAATCTGCAGAAATTAAAACAGACTCAACTAGAGGTAGGCCAGCCTTAGGGTAACTGAGCTCAGCACTGTCAGAAGAGGGATGTTTATACACAACAGAGAAGATCTAAGAAAAAGAGCCTTTCCTGGGAAGGCAACTCTGAGATCTCGTAAATCCTGGCTAACAAGAATAAGGGCCTAGGCAGAGAAGGGTGATGGAGATGGAAGCAAATCAACTCAAAATAACCTAACAATGAAGGGGGCCCCAGATTTCTTAATTTAAGGGTGAGCCTACTGGTAGCCCAATTACTCACTAATGGCTAAAACTGCACCAAACCCAATCTGTGTTGAAATATGGAATAACATGTTAAGTGGAAAAAAGGTGATTAAAAGCATGTGAACACTGATGTTATAGATATGTACATTCCCAACGTTTTAAATACAAGTTAAAAGGACAGTTTACTATTTTAATCTTTTTCTTCTTTCAGAAACTGCTTGGCAACCACAATCAAAATGAATCCAGGGCTAATAATGCAAGTTGAGTGTCTGACTCAGTTGAGGACAGCTTGGATTTTGTACACTGGGTGGAAATTTCATGAGACTCATGCTGTATTTTAGTTTTGCATGCCTAGCTATTTTTAGCATTGTGTGGCTTGAATCTTCAAAGAAGTTCTTGAGAATAAAATTGGAGTTATTCACATTTTAAGTGCAGGCCACATGGCACAATTTGGTGAGATAAATCTGTGAGAAATTCCCAAATATGAATCACATATGTGGGGAAGAATCTGGCCCACAGACTACCTTTAATTAAATGCCTGTCTAATAAAATATCGGCAATGGAATACAGATGACTGTTAAAAGGAGCTGGAGCAAGTCATTTTAAATTCTGGAACTCATTAAATGCATTTCTCCATGCTAAGATGATTTCTTGCATTTTTATTTTGCCCTGAACAAGCAGCAACAAAACCAACCACAAAAGGGTCTACAATTTACATATTTTGAAATACTATCTAACAGAAGATATTTATACAAGGAGGCCCTGGAGTAGGCCTGAGTGGCTTGGGGATTTCTGTGTCTACCAATGGTTTGTCTCCCATTCAACAAGGCCTTAATGATATCATTTCATAGAGTAGCCCTTATGTGAAGACCTGGGTTCCCTGCTGATTCAGGAGACCTCTTCACTATACGTTTTCTTGGAAAACCCTCTGGAAATCTGAAAGAATTCACAGGCTTCTAATCTGTTGTCTATTCTTCACACTCAAGCCCCTCTCTGATCTTCCCCCACTCTTACTTCAACTTTATACCTGTGTACACACACCTCCGTAAGCCACACAGTGAGATTCCAGAGGCCAGGGAAAGAGTTGCGCAAAAGGTCAGGGCATGGGAGGTGAGATGGTGGAGGCAGCTGACTTTCCTCGATAGATGCACAGTGAGAAACCACGTCACCTCTACAAACTGGCTCTACCAGGCTCAAAGAATGACGACGTTTACTCTCCCACCAATACTTGGAATCAATTCGTGCAGGGCCAGCTCCTCCAGAGGCAATTAGTGAATATTCCCAGCACTTCAGGGTATGTGGCTTTTGAACAAACTACACTCCCTCCCTTTTAAGCACCATTAATCACACCAGGATTGTTGCTTTCATAAATACTGGCCAAGAGGCCGGAATTGAGTTGCTTGGCTGGTACCAAACCAACACAAGGAAAATTCTACGAACAGCCCTGAAAGTGGACAATCTATTCAGTATAGAACTGAGTACTCCACTGTTGATCAGCTGCTTTTAAACTCACTTCTTTAGGAAAAAGCAAAACAAATTATTGGAGCCTGTTTTGCTTTGGAGGTTTACATTTGATGATTCACATCACAGGCTGGATAAGTTAATATTATTACTCATTCACATTTCATTATCAGACTGCTGTATAATTAGAGGTAAAGAGAAAACTCATTTGAACAAATCACATTCACAAATAAACCACAGGATTGCAAATGTGACCCTGTGTAACTCACATTTCATTAGATTTTTATATAGTAAATTGACATCTTTTTCTAAGTCTAAAACAGAATATGCAAAAACATGTCATAACTGCAAAAATCCCATGATATAAAAAGCAGTAGTCCTTCCTACCTAGTATGAACTATAATTGCCTAAGTCTACATGATTCCTGGTCTCTATATGACTTTATTTATTAATCCATACGAGATTCTCAAAAATTAAAATATTGACTCACAAAGGTCCTACTGCATGAAGCGGTCACTTAAAGTAAAAGGCTGAAGTCTAGGAACAGGGTTCTAGCTTTGTCACTCACTAGCTGTATGACCAGGTGAAGTCTCCTAACTTGGTCAGAACAAGGTTTCTCATTCAGAAAATGAAGGTTTGCCCTAGGTGATCTCTAAGGACCCTTCCAGTTTTAAAATTCTGTGACTCTGTTAGGTATGTAAATATAAAGTAAGACATAAAAAGACTACTTCAATGAACATCTTTCAAACTATCCAATAATCAATTTGATTCATCAATCATGCACTGAATCAAATGATTAGGAGGTTAAAACAAAAGTTTGTATACAAATGAATTAAGTTCTCAGAATCCTTAAAACTAGCTTCTTGACTTTCAGGTGGACAGATAATCCCTGTGAACCACAAAGTCAGGCAATCCTTCTACTGGTGATATGCTGCTGCCAAATTCTACTCAGTTTCCCAAACAGGCTCAGCCTCTTCTCTGTGAGTCACATAATGAGTTTAGCAAGGCCACTGGCATGGTGGCACATCAGGGACTTAGCATTCTAAAACTCTTTTCAATAATTCTGTAGTTACTTAGGATCTAAAAATTTGATTCTACAATTCATCTTTATAGAAAAATACCCAAGACTGAAAAGTACTAAAGAACAGGCATTAAAAAAAAAATTCATTTGTGATACTCTTACTCTGCAAGCAAGCTCAGAATTCAGCTAATCTTTTAAACTAGATTCTAGAAGGCAATTGTATCTGGCTGAAAAGTGACCCTTGGCTACCTAGTAGAACCATCTGGGGGCTCAAATGGCCCTCCAGACCAATTAAATAAAAAAGTCTAGGGCCAGGGCCCAGGCATCACTAATTTTAAAATATGCACCTAAGGCTGAGAAATAATGCAAGTTAAAACCAGGCTCTCCTATCTAAAATGCAGGTATGCTAGCGAAAGGCACTGGCTTAGGGGGGCAAGATTTAAAAAGAAATCAGACTTCTCACACAGAAACATCAGGAGTCACTTCCCAAGACACTCACTATTCACAAGAGTGAACAGTTTAGAACGTGCATAAAAACCAACGGCATAAAAACCAAGGACAACGACACTGGGAAACGCTCCTTCTCTGTGTTGTACACGAGGCAAAGGCAGGCATTCCGTTTGCTCACCTCCTGGCGACAAGTGCCTATTGCAAGGCTTTACTTTCTCCTGCATCGTCACTCAACAGCATTTCTATGTTTCACCAAGAGATTCCGACAGCCAGAGTTATAGCTTCTTAAAACATAACTATTTGACCCACCAACGCAAATCCAAATCAAAACAACAACCCCATGTAAATTATAGTTTATGAGGATTTGACAACCTTTATATCATTTTATATGAAGTTTAGAAAGAACAAATAACTCCAAATTCTTCTGATTAAAATATTCATTACTCTTGACTAAGATTTCACCAACACTTAATCTCAACTAACAATCGACTTACATTTGGCCTTGAATTTTATCAATTCCTGACTTTGGGAGGCACCGAAAAGCAGCCGTCCTTTTAAAGAAGGGAGGAGGGAAGTAAAACCAACACCTTTCTGGATCTCAATGACACTCCGAAAATAGAAGGATGATCTGCACACAAAATTAAACATATACAGAAAATGTCCACATAAACACCACACACCATATGCGCAATCAGCTTCCTACAGAGTATTTCTTTCTAGCCTTCAACCAGAAAGATCGACAAGCTCCTGGTTACTTGTCATGATGACCTATTTATCTTGTTCACCTTTTTGGGAAAGCAAGCCACTGTGTGAAGTTCTGTCTTTCTGAAAGGTTTTAGAAGTCAGGTGTGCTCTATCCAAACACGTGCCTGTCCAAAACTTCCTCTAACAAATGTTGATCATGAATTAACGAGTCACTAGAACAGATGGTCTGCATGAAACCCTGGCCTCATGACTCCCAGTTCCCAACACTTAAATGCATGCCTTCTGGTCTCCTCACTCATCCTCCTCTTGCTCCTCGCTCAAATGCAGGCCACCCACGGACTTCTTACTTCTCAGCATGGAAGGGGAGCTCAGCACCGCAGCGTTACCAAACACCAGGGGCTGGCTCCAAGGGCTCACCGTTTCCGAGTCTGAATCGCTGGATTCAGTCCCACTGCTGGTGGAGCCCTCCGTCATCTGCAGGGGTGCCCGGTGGTCTGCCACGCCACTGGCACACCCCGGCTGCACCACAGGGACCTTTGAGGTGGGACCCAGGAGAGGTGTCCCATTAGCCAGCATTCTACCTTCTGAACCAGCCAGGCTGGCCGGCTCTCCCTTCCCATGGCCATCAAGCCTGTCCAGGGCCTCTGGGATGGATGCCACCTGGCTCAGGATGAGTGGGTCTGTCTCTGACTTGTTATATCTACTGGGAAGGTGGCGTAAGTATGGCCTTTGTGAGACGGGGGAACAGTTTTCATAATGAGGACCCTGGCTTGGGAGAGCATCTTCTCCCATACTTCCCTCTCTAGGGCCATGCCCATTTTCGGAAACATAGCCTTGAGACCCAGTCCTGTCCCAACTCAGATCTGGACTTGAACTTCTGCTGCTGGGAGACAATGGCGTGGCCAGGGGACTGCGGCCGCTGCAGCCCCTGAACATCTCATCTATCAGGGAGCTATGTCTTGGGAGTCTGGGGCTCCCACTCACATCAAAGGTTATGTCTGCTGAATCGTCATCCAGGAATTCTCTGGAAGGAGGCCGTGAGGACTTCACCAAGTGAGGGGAAGCCCTGCCCCTAGCTTCTACTCGCCTCTCATCCCCAGAGAGCAGATAAACACCACTGGTCAAATCACCCTCATAATTGTCATTTGTTTGGGACCGTGACTGGGACGTTTGTTCCCTGAGCAGATCGTATTCGCTATCTACATCACTGCAGTCAATGAAAGGAATAGAAGTGCTGCTGCCTCTAGCAGCCCTGGATGCTGGACCTGTGCTTGGCTGCAGGGGCTGAGGTTTACTCTGCTGGGTCCTGTCCTTAGCGACCTCCTCCTCTTCCTCCACCGCCGCCGCCGCCTCCACGGCCCCATCGGCCCGCTTGTTACCCGCTGGGCTCTTCTGCAGAGCGGGGCTTTGGCGCGGCCCGCACTCTTCGGTGGAAACTTTCCGTTCTTTTGCTTGCTGGCAGCTCTTGCCACCTGGGGATTCAGCACCTTCACCAGGAGTGAGGCTGGCCCTCTGCTGAGCCTGGGGAGGAGGGATGTGGGGGGCGGGGGGAGAATTGAAGAGAAAAGGCAGACAGTTACACCAGAGCTGGGAAGAAAGAGATTCAGTCTGGCTTAATTTTATCTCCATAAGCTTTGAGCAGCCTGCAAGTATCGCCAAATAAAGGCCACCTCCAGGGTGTTAGGACAGAGGTCTGACAAGCAGCGGGCACACCTGAGTGCCTTTGTCAGTATCCAGAAAGTTCTTTCAGAGTGTGGGAGATGACAATGCGGGGTCCCCAGCAGCACAAGGTGGGCAGTGTCTCTGCTTTCTGGGACTCCCCAGTCCCAAATTACCTGTGGAAAAAGGAGCCCCCCAGGCCATAGGGGTGTCTCAAGAAGTGAGGTCCGGGACAGGAAGGAAACCCTTCGTGGACCCCAGGAGGGAGCTGACACGGATTTCAGACAAATGACAAAAAGCGTCTTTGTTTGTACTTCTAAGACTAGAATGAGCAGGTCGAGGGCTCTCTTTGGATCACACAATGAAATCTCCTTCATGTTCTTTCCCAACAAAGTTCTTATTCTCCTGTAGAGAAAACCCTGAAAATCCATCCAGAGACCAGCTCCAGGGAAAATGAGCTCTCACTGCCCTCAGAGCAAGAGCGATAATGTCTCCTGCTGCCAACTGTGGTCATTGCCCTGTAACTCGAGCCCTGGGATCTCACCGCCCCGCCCGGTTCAGTGCCAGCGAAAGGTTCTGACCTTGGCACCAAAGGGCACCTACACCCGTTGGTTGCAAATCAGGTCCCCATACCTTCACACAAGCGTCCCTGTCAGCTGGAGGGTGGGCTCTGCTCTACTGACTCCAGTGGAAGCCTCCACCCTTCGTGGGTTCAGGCCAACAGAGCGAGCGTCTCATGGGGAGAGCAGGGGTGGGCGGGGGGAGGGAGTCAGCTGAAAAAGCATGCTCCAGCCACGGAGCCCACCCTGGGGTGCACAGGGCACGGAGCCTGTGTCTCCAAGGTCAGGGCACACAGCTGGACTCTCCTCTAGGAGTCACCCTCACAGGTGAAGGATGGGGAACTCGAAAGCATGCTACAAAGCAGACCCCGGCAGGGGAAATCTGTGAAAGTAGAGCTCTAACAGTCTACCACCAGTACTGACTTGTTTTGGCACTTCCGAATTCGGCTCCGTGGGCTGCATAGCAAGGCTTCGGATGGAGTGAATCTTGCTGTGTTTCCTTGGCGAAAAAACATAAGATAGCTCAAGTTAGGTGAGTTGTGTGTGTGTGTTTTCTTAATGAAAAATAACAGCATTAGGCACTTCCTCAAAAATGAAGGCACCCAAAGTAGTTGGTATAAATGCCCCCCCTGGAAGCAGGCCCAGTCTCCTTTCCCATTAACTCTTCTAGGTTCCCGAGATTACATAAACCTTGAGAAAATTCTCAGCGATCCCCTGCTCCCGTTTGAGGGGTACAGCCGGTTGGGGGCCTAGCAATGGGGCTCTAACTGCAGTTATGGGAAAAGTCACTAGGAGGGAGAAGTAGGGGGTGGGGGGGACATACGCTCTGAATAGCAAGCAATGGTCTCACAATACGAAATCACTTCGTGCTTTTGGGGTAATGATTTCCTAGATCAGTTCTATAACAGAGACAATTACTACTTATCAGCTAATCCTTCCACAGTGTTAAGTTCAGAGGAGAAGAATGGCCCTAAGAGTGAATTACAGACTCAAGAGTAGAAGGAATTGGCTCCAATGCCACTAACGCCTCTCCTCATCTGTTTCCCTTCCTTCTTCTGTCCATCCCTTCCTCCCCAGTGAACAAGCATTAGGAACTTTCAGGTACTCAAATGCGTGAAACTATATAAACATAGAAACATGAAATTCCAATGTGCATCCAGCTTTCCTTCAAAATAATCCAAATTAATTCTGAATCAGAGAAAGGACTGGACCACTTCTTCTATGACCCTCGAAAGATGAATGGTGGATTGTCCACGAAAAGTATGGGGCTTGTTCCTTCAAGGTGAGCATGCAAATAACCCACTCAACATTACATTTCTGGGTACGAGGAGGGAGAAACGGCCCAGACCTGCACCAGGAGAAATACACAAAGATGATCACAGTAGGTTTACTTCTGCAAAAGCAAAACACCAGACAACCCGAATGTTTACCAACAGGGAATCAAGTAAATAAAAGGTAATACCCTCAAAACCAGAAAACACGTAAAAAGATCTCAAATCAGGGAAGCGTTTAAAAAGATGCAGAATTATGCACAGTGTGATACCACTTATACAAAAAAAAGGCACACCCCAGAGCTAATCTATGTATTCTTTTTGGATGCACACAGATGTGTAACAGAAGTGACATGAATTAGCCAGGTGTTACCCTGGGGAGGAAAGAAAGGAAATAAGAAGGTTGTTGGTAAGAAGGGCACATCTGTAACAATAGCTACAGGTAAAAGAAGAAAAGGAACTCCAGAAACAGGTATGTTAAAATGTTAATTCTAAGTAGTAAGAATACGGGTGTTTGCCGTATTCTATGTACTTTATTGTAATTTTTAAATGTATTCAAATGGAAAAAGCATGCAATAAACAGTCCTGGGAGCACCATCACTCACACCTTGACCCTTGGGCTTTAGTCCCTCTGGGTTCTCTGCGTCTCCCTCCCTGGGAGGCAGAGCAGCTCCAGGGCTCCAGGGCCAGCTGACCAGGGGGCTGCTGACCAGCTCAAAGACCGAGGCTAGTCACTTAACCTCTTTGAGCTGTAGTGTCTCCACCTTTAAAAAGGGACTAAGATAGCATGGACCTCACAGCATGGGTTGAAGACTACGAGTTAATATATATGAAGAACTTGGAACATGGCCGGGGACATCCTAAGAGCAATAAACACTGGCTAACGACAGCAATAATAAATCCTGTTTCGTCTCCTCCAAACTTGATTTAATGAAGAAGTTCATAAAAATACTTTCAATTCAACCCTCCAAATATTTAAGGACTCACCAATGGGTAAGTATCCCCACCATAATTTCCTGTTCCTCTTCCCTCCCTATCTTCTAGTGGCTTCTCCCTCTTCTTCCTCCCTGGTCCTCTCAGTCCATTCTCTTCCCCTCTTCTTCCCTTGGAGGAAGCACCCTGGGCCCTCCCAGGAGCCTGCCGAACACTACACTGGCCGAGGCGACTGTGAAGCAGCCATTCTCTAACTCACCTCGCTGGGGTGCAGAGACATCTAGCAGCAATTGCACTGTTACCTGGAGAGAAGGACTTGACTCCTCTGGTATCGAAGCAGCACAGAAGTTCCTCTTACCTTTCAAACTGCACTTTCTTATGTCCTCCTTCTTTAACATAGTCGAGAACCTGCTTCTGAGTCCGACCGCTAAAATGAAGACCACGAGAGGAGAGGGAAGACAGCAAGGCGATCTCATTTAAGCACACAAAACACCACTTCACCATCCTTACTCCCCTCCTCCCACAACAGGGAGACATGTGGGCTTTCTCAGCTAGACAGCAGAGAAAGCAGACTAAGGAAAACTGCGTTTTTGTGTCTATTCTGCCTCTTGATATTTCCCTTTAAATTAAAAATAAAGTTTCAATGAACTAAACCCCTTGATTCAATGTTTGGTCATTAGGCGAGCATCCTGAGTCTGTATGCTTTATAAAGGCAGGGGTAATTTTAATTCCTCCATGTATCCCCAATGGCTAGAAGAGTACTTGACATGCAGTGGGCATTGGAAGTGTTGAAAGCGTGAAAAAGTGACCCGATGATGAGCAAGTCTAGGCAGCGTTCTATGAAGCTGCATCAGATGTTAACAAGACCCTTGCTTCTACAGAGAACGGAAGGACTTTCTGAATTAGAGGCCCATTCAGAGTCTACTCTGGCCAGGTAGACTGCCTCGCACCTGACGTTCAAACAGAACACAGCAAGGGTCTGCCAAGGGGCCTGCTGGGATGACTGAGCAAACCCCCCACTGACTCTCAGGGACTGACTTGACCTTGTCTCCTCGCTGAATGGCACAGTGGCTGCGAAAGGCAACGGCACAAAAAAGTCTTGGGGGGAAATGTTCGCATGACCAGCGGAGAGGTCTGAAGCCGAATCCTTACCTGAACCGAAATGATGACCCTCGACTAAAAAGAACAGGCTTTGGCTTTGGTTTGGGCTCTTCAAAAAGTCTAAAAAACGCATGATGTTCAACACAGATTTTCCAGAAGGACTTGCAAAAATCCCGGCTGGCCATTAGGAATTCCAAGGTGTCCTGGTACGAGCTCTGAAAAGAGAAAATACCACTTTGGTTTTTTCCATTCCCCAGACATTGGGTTGAAAAATGAGAAAAGGGCCCTAACCGGTTTGGCTCAGTGGATAGAGTGTCGGTCTGTGGACTCAAGGGTCCCAGGTTCGATTCCGGTCAAGGGCATGTACCTTGGTTGCGGGCACATCCCCAGTAGGAGGTGTGCAGGAGGCAGCTGATCGATGTTTCTCTCTCATCGATGTTTCTAACTCTCTATCTCTCTCCTTTCCTCTCTGTAAAAAATCAATAAAATATATTTAAAAAAAAAAAAGAAAAATGAGAAAAGGGTCAGAAAACAAGAGTCCAATAAAATTTCAGCTGTATATTTTATTATAGCACTAGAGGCCCGGTGCACGAAATTCGTGCGTGGGTGTGTGTATGTGTCCCTCAGCCCAGCCTGCACCCTCTCCAATCTGGGACCCCTTGAGAGATGTCCGACTGCCCGTTTAGGCCCAATCCCTACGGGCAGTCGGACATCTCTCTCACAGTCCAGGACTGCTGGCTCCCAACTGCTTGCCTGCCTGCCTTCCTGATTGCCCCTAACCACTTCTGCCTGCCAGCCTGATCACCCCTAACCATTCCCCTGCCAGCCTGATTGATGCCTAACTGCTCCCCTGCCAGCCTGTTTGCCCCTAACTGCCCTCCCCTGCAGGCTTGATCGCCCCCAACTGCCCTCCCTTGCAGGCCTGGTCCCTCCTAACTGCCCTCCCCTGCTGGCCATCTTGTGTCCACATGGGGGCAGCCATCTTGTGTTGGAGTGATGGTCAATTTGCATATTACTCTTTTATTAAATAGGATAGAGGCCTGGTACACGGGTGGGGGCCAGCTGGTTTGCCCTGAAGGGTGTCCCAAATCAGGGTGGGGGTTCCCTTGGGGCAGGGGCAGCCTGGGCGAGGGGCCTGTGGTGGTTTGCAGGCCAGCCACACCCCCTGGTGAACCAAGCAGAGGCCCTGGTATCTGGGATTTATTTATCTTCTATAATTGAAACTTTGTAGCCTTGAGCAGAGGCCAAGGCAGGCCAGGGCTGCGGAAGCTTGGCTTCCTCCATCGCCAGGGGCAACTTAAGCCTCCTGCTCTCTCTGTGGCTGCAGCCGTCTTGGTTGGGTTAATTTGCATACTTGTTCCTGATTGGCTGGTGGGGTGTGGCTTGTGGGTATAGTGGAGTGATGGTTAATTTGCATATTACTCTTTTATTAGATAGGATGACCATAAATTCACAAATTTAGTAAAATATAGCTGCTCCTAATGATAAAATATAGTTATCATTCAACCATTTTCTTCCCCACAGAATTCCTTAGAGAAACTAGCAGAAACCAGGGGTACTCAGCAAAAGTCATAACATTTCTTTTGACAAAATTCATAAATAAAGTGTATGTACTTGGCTTATATTTCCTTCTTAAAAAAAATAAATCCAAGCACTGAGATTCCTGTTTTGCCTCCATAAAATAACTGAAGCACAATTTTTTGTTTTGTTTTCCCCTCATGATTCATGCTAACGTTCAACCTTGGTCTTAAGTCTCTTCTCTACCCGAAAGCATATGGCTCGAGCCTCCAGGTGGCCCCAGGGACCATAGAGGAAATGAACAGTTTTTTTCTGGAGCACAAAAGTATCGCTCAAGGCTGAAAAATGCATGTCCTTTGATTCTGGAAAGGGGATATGGCAATTTTCTATTCCCAGATGGAATGCTCCCAATTTAAGTGGCCTTATTATATAAACAAAAGTTACCACAGTCCCTAACGTTCCCAGCAGTTCCAACTATTCGGGGGGATCTCCCAGTTCTGGGCAGTGCAGTCCCAACTTATAAACAAGTTGTGCTGTCATTTTTCATGGGTAAATCGGCCTTATGGAACTCAAAATGCATTTTCCCATGGAAAACGACCTATAAATGGGTGTATGCTTCCGAGGTCAGGCCATAAAAGCCTATTTAATCCATACTGTAGCTGAACTGTAGGCCTCACCACCCATTTATAATCTTTTTTTCCATGGGAAAAAGCACTCTGAGTACCAGCTGGGGACATCAGAGGTATATTATCCATCTCCTCCAGCACCATTTCCGGCAGATGAAGACACTGTTTCTCCCCCTCTGACCCATTCCCAGTATAAGCAGCATCTGCAGGGTCTGTGGGACGTGGACCTGGTTAGCTCATGAGAACACACTGTCTGAGGTTTGGGACAATAGCAGGGCCCCAAGAGGTGGGGGATGCTGCTGTGTGGGCAGGGATGTGCCGGGACACGGCAGAATGCTGAATGTGTCTCAGGTGGGCCAGAAGTTGGAGACACAGCCACGGCAGACCTCAGGTTGTCAGGAGGGGCTGCTGGTGTCTCCAAAGGTAGGGACCCTCTCCACATCTGTGCTAGCTCTCCTTTACCTTCTGTCTCCTGACAGTGACAGCTGTGGCATTACCAAGTATTTGAATGCATCTATTTGTACAGACACTCAGACACCGGAGTGGCTGTCGGCCAGTTTCAGCCTGTGTCCTCACTTGGTCCCCTCTATCCCAAGGGTCAGAGGGTCTCCCCCTCTTTCCTGGGAGCCACTTACATTCGCATCTGGGCGGAGCTTGATGAGAAAGCGCTTCCTCTTGAAGCTCAGCTTCCGCACCTTTGCCCAGTTGAAGGCATTGATCTTCGTGAAGCCCTAAGAAGAAAGGTATCAGCCAGTGAGCCAGGAAATGCATAATAAGCAACACGAGAGTTGGTTGCATTGGTTATGGGGGCCTTCCACGGGGGCTGATGCTGGATGGCTCGGGAAGAAAGCATTTCGCTGGAGAAGTCACAGAAGTGCAGCTGTGGGGTGATGCCGGTTCCGGGATCGTGATTTCTCACTAATTACATGAGTTGGCATTCCAACTAAGTCTGCCTCCAGGGAGGAAAGAGGCTGGCCACGGGAATGATAAAAAGGAAGATAAATAAAAATAAAAACCATGACAACCACCACCATAATTAGCAATCATTACTTACAGCATGCCAGGCACTGGCCTGAGGAATTAACAGATCATATCAAACCTTACACAAAACCCAATGAGGTGGCCTTCTTTTCTTTTTATAGATGTGGAATTTGCAGCACAGTATTATTTTAATTTGGCCAAAATCACACCGTGAATGTGGCAGAATGAGATTCCCGAGCATGGGTCTTAGCCAGCAGTTGTTCACATCCACAGATGCAACACTGCAGGTCAACTATCACCCCTTTGTCCACCTGGCCTGGCTCCTGTGACCACAGGCTTCCAACAGCACAATCAGGACCTGGGAGGGGAGGCCCTGCCTTCCAGAGAGGTCTCTGGGAAGGACTCACACCCCCTCTCTTTGATACAGCCATGTGGGACGTGGTGGAGAAACAGGGGGCAGTTGCCAGACACCAGCTCACATCTGTGCTATCATCTCAGTTGAAAATAGAATTCCTCCATCTGAACACTAGGGCCATTTATTTAAGGTGGTTAAGAATGGAGCAATTAGGTACTGACAAGCAGATTAATTCCAAGATACAGTCTTTGAACATGATTAAATTACCAAGTAAGTCTCAATATTTAGATTACATCAAACACAAAGCTAATTAATACAATTGTGAGGCACTTCTTTCCTCCCCCACTAACTTTTAGAAATGTTTACGGGTTTTAATTTTGAAATTAATGGTAGTACTGAAAACTATACTTAGTTTATTGTCGTTTTCCTCATCAGGTACTCCTAGGTTATTTCTGCAGGTCCAAATTGTGAGGAGGAATCACCTCCTCACACACCACACTGCTCTCAACATGTCACACCCTATGACCCCATGTGAATCCCACCTGACCTCCTTTCTCAGGACACAGGTTTGTGGTCCTTAGGATCCATCAGAAACATATGATATAGGAGCAAAGAATTGTAGGCTAATTGGGTAAAATGCAAAGGGGGAAATGTAACCAAACCTGGCAGAGCTCAAATAAGTTGTAGGTCATGCACCCATTTACACCTTTAAAACTGGGTGACATCTGACCCCATTTCATGAGAAAGGCTGATACTTTCTCGACCCCCTTGTGAAATCAAAGCACAGATTATCTACTTGTGTTTAAAAGAAAAGCCTTGAGAAAATGGGGATGGGGAGTTTGGTGAATATGTTCATTGTCTTGATTTCATTGGTGGATTCACAGGATATACATATAAAAGAACTTATCAAAGGGCACTCTTTAGAGATGTGCATTTTATTGCATGTCAAGAATTATGTCAGTAGCCCTAACTGGTTTGGCTCAGTGGATAGAGCGTCAGCCTATGGACTGAAGGGTCCCAGGTTTGATTCTGGTCAAGGGCATGTACTTTGTTTGCAGGCATATCCCCGGTAGGGGGTGTGCAGGAGGCAGCTGATCAATGTTTCTCTCTCACTGATGTTTCTAACTCTCTATCCCTATCCCTTCCTCTCTGTACAATATCAATAAAATATATATTTTTAAAAAGAATTATGTCAATAAAGCTTTTAAGAGAAAGAGAAGCATCTATCAATAAAACAGTACATTAGCAGTGTGATCAGGAGAGCGCACACCTCAGAGGGCAGAGAATCGTATGTCCTTAGGAAAACACAGGTAGGATCCACCCAAGGGAGGTATGCGTTTTGTTGCAAAATTACTGCAGTACAGATATGGCTTTCATAAACTTATGAAACTGCTCTAGCTTACAAGCGGATACTATACTTTTCAAGTTAGGTAAATCTGAAATCAGAAAAAAGCTTATGCAAAACCCAAATTAGGTTTAAAAAAAAAAAAAAGGATCACATGACTATCACGTGCAAGTGTGCAAAAGGTTATTGTGGAGTCTAAAGTCTTGATCCCATTACACATGTTCCAAGCACAGGTCCACAGAGAGATACAGATTTCTGTGATCCTACAAAGTGAGCAAATGCAAACAAATCTGTAACGGTAAATTCCCCCACCAGACACGGGCACGTGAAATGGGACCTGGAAGCTGAGAGGCTGGAAAGAAGCGGAAGCCCTGAGATGAGGTTAATTTTTCCCTGTTTGCCTAAAAATAACTATCAGAGGTCTTAGCATGGACCACCCAGCATGGAACCAAAAAGGAAGGTCCAACCCTTATCTCTCATCACCAAGGGAATTGAGTGTGTTCTAAACGCTCTTACCTGAAACACTAGAATTCCTGTGTTTGCAACAGCCAGGTTGATCTTGGTACCTTCCCTGTCCTTCGCTGGGTGCAACCGGATCCCGTACATCTCCAGCTTCCGGGCAATCTCCAGGAGCTGGAAATCCGATTCTGCGGGTGTTTGTCCACTGACAAAACAAAAATTACAGAGAAAGGCCAGGAGATTTGAATTCCCTGTGTCTATTAATTTGAGATTAAGGAGCTTCTCTTGGGAAATAAAAAGGCATTTCATCACAAACAATGGGGCTACCCGATCAGATGACACCCAACCTCCCATTCATTATAACCCAAAGTCCAGCAGCTAGAACAAAAGCGCTATTGCTTCTGTAACACAAAACTCCAAAAGCCTATCTCAAGCTTGGGCCAATTATTTTGAATCTCAAAGAGTTCCCTTTAAGGTCACATAAAAGCAAAACACCATCGTGTTAAAACAAGTTTTTAGTCACTCACAATAGACCTAAACTTGCAAACAAAGTTCAAGGCACCATTCTCTCATATTATCATCAGTACTCAAGCGCCCTCTTAAAACAACAACACTACAAAGGCACAGAGACTCCTTTGAAAATGTTTTACTGATCCAAACAAAAAAACCAACGCGGAGATGGTACAAAGGTTCTAGATTTTCACAATATTCTCACTTTGTCCCTAGAATACCATGTCATTTTCCCAATCTCCTATTAATTGGCCGTATACTCTTCCTTTTATTCCAAAGCATGGGTTGTCCTAAAATTCCAGTGTTACCCTGGTCTCACAGTAAAAAAAAAAAAGCCAGGAGGCCTGGAGCGCTGCTTTTGAGTGGGTAACCTGCATTTCAGAGACTCCTGGGTGAGTCATAGCAATCCCATGAGCCTCTGGGTTCTTCTCTCTCACCCTCTGCATATTTCTTCCCATGTATGTGGGAAGGATGGAGAGAAACAGGTAAAAGGAAACGTAAAACAACGAATAGACTTACATGTGGTTATGGTGAAATTCCACAATTTTGTCTTCTAGTGCGTCTTGCTGAGGTATGTACTTATTTTTTGCTAAGTGTTCTCTGTCCGATGCTTCATCAAAATCCCCAATCTCGGCTACAAAGAGAAAGAAAACCCAGCCCATATGATTAATACTCCATAATTTGATCTATTCCCAGTGGAATATTCTCCAGCTAGCACATCAGAAGCTAGCCAACAACAGCAGGCGATCCAAGCTGGTGGGTACCATAAGGGCTAGATATCAGAAATGTGGACGTGAGGACATATTTTACAACTGCTCCAACATAGAAAGATGGTTTCCACTCTTTCTCATCTCTAATAGCCGGAAAGAAAACTTCAGAATTATCCATCCTTAGCCATCCATGTTTCCTGGCGTTTGTTTCTTTCCTCCCCATACAACTAGAGGTTCCTTCTCTTCTAGGCAATAAGTCGAGGCATGGAGTTTATGACCCATGGCTTCTAAAGAAGCTCCCAAATTTCAGAACTTTACAAAATCAACTTTTGAAAGTCTTATATATAACCATGATTAGTAAAAACCCCAAACATTTTATTGTGTAGAGAAAAGACTATTGTAAATAGGTATAAAGGTATGGAACCTAATTTGGGTTTTTTAAAAAATAACTGCTTGCTAAATTTCTTGTAGTCCTCTTATCAGAAATGATTGGTCAGCCCGGCCAGCATGGCTCAGTGGTTGAGCGTCGACCTATGAACCAGGAGGTGACGGTTTGATTCCCGGTCAGGGCACATGAACAGGCTGTGGGCTCAATCCCCAGTGTGGGGCGTGCAGGAGGCAGCCAATCAATGATTCTCTCTCATCATTGATATTTCTCTCTCTCTCTCTCTCTCTCTCTCTCTCTCTCTCTCTCTCTCTCTCTCTCTCTCTCTCTCTCTCTCCTTATACCTTCCTGTCTGAAATAAATAAAAATATATTTAAAAAACAAAAAAGAAATGATTGGTCAGACTATAAAAGCTTATAAATTTTTTATCTACAAGAAACAGGATGCGTCTTTCTCTCATATAACCTCAACAGAGTCCTCAGATTGCTGTAATCTGGATTGCTGTAATAGGATAGAGCTCTAAAATAATAATTGTACCTTAACAACAGCTCCACTCCATCTCCAGGCGTCCTCAAACTACGGCCCGCGGGCCACATGTGGCCCGCCGAGGACATTTATTCGGCCCGCCGGGTGCCACTGCCTGTCCTGCTTAGCAGCCAACTCGTCCCGGGCCCGCAGTGCGCATAGGAATTTGTTCATAGTTTTTTTTTAAAACTATAGTCCGGCCCTCCAACGGTCTGAGGGACAGTGAACTGGCCCCCTGTTTAAAAAGTTTGAGGACCCCTGAATTTTATACAGCTTAACACGTCTGGGACAGCCTGCCCTTTTCTTTGTTTCATGTACTCTGTCACAAGCTTAAGAAGCAGCAGCGTAACGACCAGTGCCCAGCTGTTCCGAGTAAGAGCAAGTGAAGCGTTGCTATGAATCCATCGTCCACTTCGTCATGTGAAGCAGCTTGTCATACTTTAGCCAGGGCCCCTCCAGGACTCTTGCAGGATGTTGCCATAAACCTCACCCTCTGGGAACATTTGCTCTGCATAAAACAGTGCCAGCTCACCAGGCATCCCCTGGGAGAATCAATCGCTCACTTCCTGCTGCAATGACAGATCAATAACACGATTTCCTAATTGCCTTTCCTAGACTACATTTCCCTCCCTGGGTAAAGTTGCCACCCTCCCTCACAGAACACACTGCAGAAGTGGGGGGACCTCTCTGGCCACACTGCCATCCTCGCCGGCTGCCTTGATGATGGTGGCACTAACTTTTCTGCAATTCCTTCTATCTGGCCTCAAGAAAGTGCAGTTCATTCTCATTCTTACAGCAGTTATGTGCTATGAAGACCCCATGAACACTGAATTAGCAAATACTAACCATTGCTCCCAGAAGAGATACAGGGTTAGCGTCCTATGAGACTCTTGGGAAAAAAAAAAAAAAAAGACATTTTGGCCAACTGATTTTGTTTGGTGTGTTTCTGTTGAAAGTCATCATATTTTATAGACATTTTCAATTCATTAGCATGGACCTTGCGGCCAACAGCACCGTCACTCATGCCTGAGCAAAGCGCAGCGGACACACGTATGTTCTCCAGAAGGCACATCTCAGCCTTCCTGCACTTAGGAGCACTAGGCAGCAATTCAACACGGCACTTGGGGACCATCGTAACAGGGGAATCACCAACAAAAAGCACAAAAATGAGAAAGTGTGGTACCAAACAGACCGCTGGAGGCACCCTATTTATGGTATGAGAGCTGAGACAGGGAGGCAGAGCGCTGCCTTTTCCGACCTCAGCCTGGAATGTGTGTGTGGGACGACTCCAATTTTCCACCATCTTGCATATGTCTGCAGTGACCACGAAAGCACCACAAGTATTGATTTGGGGGTTTTACAAATAACTTTTATAGGGTAGGTGAATTTGCACATACAGACTGCGTGTAGAATAATGCAGACTGACTGCATGTGGGGGACTCGCCTGAATCCCAATTTCTTGTGAGCTTTACGTTTGGGCTTCTTAATGCATATGGATTTTATAACACACTCCTTTCCCTAATTCAATATAATAAAGAATTAAGAATTCCAGTTTTTTCCTTTGGCAACAGGGTCAATGCACATAACTGTCTTTTGTTTTTGTTTTTTAAATCCCTTTGCCTTTCACTGCCTGCCTAAAATGCAATGGCAATATAGGACTAAGAAATTCATTTTCTCCTCAGTGTGCTCTTCTCTGAAATATGGAAATAAGCTCCTCTTTATATGTGGAGTGTTTAAAAGCTGACAAATATTCAAGAAATGATTTAGTACTTTCATGCCAAGATATCATATTTGCTTACACATATTCTAAATTCCATAGCAGTCTAGTCATGTCAAAAAGTAGGGACAGCAAGAACAACCCCAAACCCATGATCTACTAAATGAAATCTCATGAGGATATGCCTGGACAACCCGTCTGCCATGTGGAGTCTTCAGCGTGGAGACACCCAACCCGAAATGCAGCCTCCAAACTACCCAAGTGGAATAGTAGCATCAGGGCTATCTAGTGATTGGTTCTTCATCAGATTGTCTTACTTAATTAATTCATAATAAATGAAAGAAAATGAAAAGTTAGAAATATTAAGGGGCTATATAAGGCCAGTGACAAACAAAAAAGTATAGACTGTCTGAAAGAAAACTCCATGAGTTCAAATAAAAGAGGAAAATTTTTAACAAAATTCAATTGTGTATATAGATACACCCGAGATGAACATACAGCTCACTCAAGATAATTGTTCCACCAGCATTAATGTAGCTTTTGAAAAAGAGAGATGAGTTAACCCCTTGTACCTTACAGATAATGTAAATAATCAAAAATATTTTAAAAATACATATTTTTATTGACTTCAGAGAAGAAGGGAGAGGGAGAGAAGGAGGGAGGGAGGGAGAGGGAGAAGGAGAGAGAGAGAGAGAGACAGAGAGAGAGAGAAGGGGAGAGAGAGAGAGAGAGAGAGAGAGAGAGAGAGAGAGAGAGAGAGAAGGAGAGAGAGAGAGAGAGAGAGAGAGAGAGAGAGAGAAAGCAATGATGAGGGAGAATCATTGATCACCTGCCTCCTGCATGCCCCACACTGGGGATCGAGCCTGCAACCTGGGCATGTGCCCTGACTGGGAATTGAACTGTGACCTCCTGGTTCATAGGTCGATGCTCAACAACTGAGCCACGTCAGTAGAGCTATCATCAATAATTTTAATCGACATACTAGTCACAGAGCATTGTGAAATTTCTCCTTTTATGACTGAGTGCATGGGATGGTTAAAAATGCAGAAATGGGACTTTAAAAATATAAGATTATAAAAATATTGTGTGCCTCACTAGTGAACAAACAGTATGCAAATAGCAGGCATATTTTTTAATCTATCTCATTTTATCTGGAGAAATCAAGATTCTCAGGGAATTTTGAGCCTCGTGTTGGTTTCCTGAGTGCTGGTGAACCTCCACTTCCCATCTGTGTGAGTGAGATTTACTGTGTTGACTGACTTTACAAAGAAAGAAACATAAGAGGAACAAACAGGCACAAGACTAAATGGCATCAGGAATAATAAAAGCCCAGGGTCATAAACATTTTATAAAGTTACTATTCCAATAAGGAAGCTTCATTTAAAAATGTTCCATTGTTTGGAAAGGGAGGCTACAGGCGAGTGAGGTAAAGAAAGAGAGTATGTTTACCGAACACCTAACATGTATTGGGCATTTATGCTAGCATTTAATTTTCACAGCCTTATGAAAAAGTTTTATTATTTTCATGTTCCAAAAGAAATAAGAGGTGGAGCCCTAGCTAGTTTGGCTCAGTGGATAGAGCGTCAGCCTGCGGACTGAAGGGTCCCAGGTTCGATTTCAGTCAAGGGCACATGCCCAGGTTGCAGGCTCGATCCCCAGTAGGGGGTGTGCAGGAGGAAGCCGATCAATGATTCTCTCTCATCATTGATGTTTCTATCTCTCTCTCCCTCTCCCTTCCTCTCTGAGATCAATAAAAATACATTAAAAAAAAGAAAGAAATAGAGGTGGAAATAAGAGGTTGGGGCAGGGTGAAGTTTAGTAACATGCCAGGGTCATCAATCAACTAACAGAAATCAGGTCTGCCTGATTCAAACCCTCTTCTCTCCACTACCATATAAAGAGGGAAGACCAAACACAAAAGGCAAGAGCTATGTTACTTTCTGAGCCAAAGCTTCCTCATTTGTAAAAATGGAGATAATAGCACTGACCTCACAGAGTTATTGTGAGAATGAAATGAGATACTCTACATAGTGCTGGAACATAGGGAGGTTTAATAAAGGATACTTATTTCTGTTGTTTTTCTTTCTTTCACCAGTTTTTCAAATTGCTAAGAAAACATCTCTCTGCTAAGTCTGGTAGATATTCAATAATGCCCATATACCAAAAGAAAGAAAGGTAAGTGTGGTCTATAGTAACACCTCATCATATTAGACTAAGGCAGGGGTCGGCAAACTCATTAGTCAACAGAGCCAAACATCAACAGTACAACGATTGAAATTTCTTTTGAGAGCCAAATTTTTTAAACTTAAACTTCTAACACCACTTCTTCAGAATAGACTCGCCCAGGCCGTGGTATTTTGTGGAAGAGCCACACTCACGGGGCCAAAGAGCTGCATGTGGCTCGCGAGCTGCAGTTTGCCGACCACTGGACTAAGGTAATCTGTTGACTACTACGAATGATATTTCCTACAAACCTTTAGAAGTCTTATTAACTGGGCAGCTATCGAATGGGATGGGGCTGATTAAATGGAACTACTTTGTATACAATGGAAATTTTAAAATGCTAGCACAATATTTTTTTATACTAGTGTTTATGTATGTTGGCCTTTGTCTATATACATACATAGTTACCTTCCCAAAACACCAAGTGTATATCCCATTCAAGTATGGCCTTGGCCAAGAGAAAAAAAATGCTCAGGTGGGCTGTCAGTAAGCCTCAGGATGAGCACAATCTAATTTGTTCTTTGTCTAGGTTAAGGAAGTTAAAATATTGCATTTCAAGCCCTGGTCAGTTTGGCTCAGTGGTTAGAATGTTGACCCGTGGGACCAAAGGGTTATGGGTTCAATTCCCAAAGGCACATACTTTGATTGTGGTTCCATCCCCAGCCCCAGTCAATGCTTCGCCCTCCCTCTCTCCCTCCCTCCCATCCTCTTTCTTTTCTCTTTTCTTCCTTCCTTCCTTCCTTCCTTCCTTCCTTCCTTCCTTCCTTCCTTCCTTCCTTCCTTCCTTCCTTCCTTCCTTCTTCCCTCCCTCTCCCTCCCTCTCTCTCTCTCTCTCTCTCTCTCTCTCTCTCTTTCTTTCTTTCTTTCTTTTCCTTTCTTTCTCTTTCTCTATCTCTCCTCCCCCAACCTCCCTTCTACTCTCTAAAAATCAATGGAAAAAATGACCTCTAGTGTGATTTTATTTTTTTAGATTTTTTTAAACATATTTTTATTGATTTCAGAGAGGAAGGGAGAGGGAGACAGAGATAGAAACATCAATGATGAGAGAGAATCATTGATTCGCTGCCTTCTGCATGCCCCCTATTGGGGATCAAGCCCACAACTTGGGCATGTGCCCTTGACTGGAATTGAACCTGGGACTTTTCAGTCCACAGGCTGATGCTCTATCCACTAAGCCAGTGGTCGGCAAACTGCGGCTCTTTGGCCCCTTGAGTGTGGCTCTTCCACAAAATAACACGGCCTGGGCGAGTCTATTTTGAAGAAGTGGCGTTAGAAGAAGTTTAAGTTTAAAAAATTTGGCTCTCAAAAGAAATTTCAATCATTGTACTGCTGATATTTGGCTCTGTTGACTAATGAGTTTGCCGACCAACCACTGCAAGCCAAATGGCTAGGGCTCTCGTGTGGATTTTTAAAAAAGTATCACTAGATCCAGTCCAGCCTCATGTGTTCTGAACTAAAGAGCAGAATACAAGTGAAATCTTTGACAGTTTTATGTTGTTCAGCTAATGTGCCACAGTTGATGATAAAAGGACAGAACAGGTTTAGTCTACTTGGCCCCTGTCCCTCTAAGCTTCTCCTTTGAGATAACTGAGATGTCAACAATAGCACTGGGCCTTGAAAAGGGTAGATAAACAACAGGACACAGAATTCCTGGGTCAATGTTTAGGGGACACGCATATTAATTGAAATTAAAAGTATTGTTTTCCACTCATATGCACTCAGGTTAACAGCAAAAGAACATGAAGACATTATTATTGTTGTTAGTGGATCTGATTTTCTTTCCAATCAGATCATTGTGTCATTTCCAACATGATTTCTAAAGGAAACCGACAGCACTTACATTGTACAATGTGTGAGATCAAGAGGGCAGCGCTGGTGTCATTACACGTCAGCCTGCCTTGAGCCAGGTCCTGCTTCACTTGCAGAGCAAACAGGTACCTGCAAACAGAGAGAGACGGGCGTTATAAACACAGAGATGAGCTATGGAGGGTGGGGAAGGTCGGCATCTAAGTCATGCTCACCCCTGGCAACCTGTCCACACGGTGAGCAACTAAAAAAAAAAAAAAGTACAAAAAAACAAGGAAAAGAAAGTCCACAAGGCTGAAATTAATTTCTGAGGCCTCTGACTGCCCTGTGAATACACACAGCTCCCTGAAGGACTGTGAGACACGTGCTGTAATCTTTTCACGCAGTGAGTAATACGTTTCATTTTATATGGAGAGAAGCAGAAGTTAAATATAGGTACACGATTACTTACCACCCTATATATTTTTGCAAGGTAAAGCAAACAATTAACTTTTTTCACAGAACAATATACTAAAAATGGCTTTATGGCTCAGACAATAGCAGTAGAGTTCATTATAGTTAGTTAAAAGCTTTGCAATGGGAAATGGAAAGACAAGGATGTCTTTTTTGTGGTGCAATATTCACTTAGCCACTTCCACAAGTTTCAGCTCTCAGATGCATAAAAAATCAATTTACTTTGAAATTCTTTTCTTTATATTGTAGGATAAAGCAAGTAAACACTTTTGGCAAAAGAAAAAAGAGGTATTTATAAAACAATGAAATTATGGGGAAACAGTCAATGTTAAAATTGGTTGGAAAATATCAGTATGAACTCCTAACTTTTCAGAAAAGACATTTAGTAGTTTTGCCCACTGCCTAGAAACAGTATCATCTCAGAAGTAACTCTTACCAACCAAACCAGGTTCTGGCTCCCACCCAATTATCCCTTGGAAGGACACAAAGAAATGTAGATTCCAGGCTGGGGTAGGGAAAGGTGCAAAATGAGTCTGGAATACCTAGCTATGCCAGAAAGCAAGGCAACTTCCCAAAACAAATGTGTTGCATTGAAGGGGCATCCATTGGCCAAAGAGGCAACAGCTTGAGTAGCAACAAGAATGATTAAAGTGAATGGAAAATTCAAGATTTCATATGACGATACTAAAAAGAGAGAGAGAAAACAGAAAAAACAGAATGTGTCACCAAGTTGAGGAGACTATTATAGCAATTCTTTATTCAAAAATTGGTAACCCGTGACCAAAACAGTGGTCATGTAATCTGCCTCTCCTGTACGAAGAGTACTTGGACTATGTCCAGATAGTCCAAGTGGATGAGGCAAAGTTTTATCTTACAGAAGAATGCTAACTAATGGTGCAGCAGGAATAACAGAATGAGAAGATCCCCATTCTACCACCTCTAAAGAAATTATTGACTCTAACAAGGACTGTTAATTGGTGTAAAAACCACTTAGGAAACTGGACTTTTGCATAGACAAAGTAACATGACCTTACTTCATAATGGAAAGACCTGAATGCCACCACTCTACTGATCCATCTTAGTATCATTAATGATATAGGAAGCACACAACATTACTTATGATGAATTCTAGCCAAAAATGTTTAACTTGTATCTGTCAAGGCTTTAGAACTAACTGCCAGTTTTCAGAAAATACAGAGGCCAGAGGAATAAGCTAAAAAGACAAGAGGTAAGATATTCTGTAGTACAACTGGTCCAGTTTCTCTACCAAGATGGTATCTTGAGGTCCAAGGACATGATAACCAGATGCAATGTGTGGTCCTTCAGTGAATTTCATTTAGAATAAGCATATATGAATGGCATGGGAGGGGGGGCACAAATGGGGAAATCTGAGTATGGCCAGGGTATTAGATGAGATGAAAAGTACATGCATATGCATAGGGAAAAAATCAGAAAGGATGCCACACTGATGTGTTAATAGTAATCTCTGGGCAACAGGAATACAGTATTTTTATCTTCTTAGTCTTGTTTATCTGTATATTCTAACTTTCTCCACTGTACATTGATTACTTTTGTAATAACAAAAACTTATTTTTAATTTTGTTAAAAAAGGCTTTAACAAGAACAACAACAGGTTTCAATCAAATGCAATAATACATGGAAAGCACAGTGACTAAAATAAAAAGTCAATAAATGTTAGCAACTTTTTTAATAAAACAAAAACGAATCTTCATTAAGTCATTTAAAAAGTTCCATTATTAAGAACTAAAAAACAAGGCACAATTCTGTAACCATTAAAAACAGAACAAAAGCTGAAGACAAAACTAAATCACTCATATATTTGCCAGGTAACAGTTGGTCTCCTCCCCTCCCCCGCCCCTCCCCTCTCCTTCTTCCCCCCTCCCCTCCTCTCAAGGCTTATTTAAATGTTTGTGTTCTCTCTCTCTCTCTCTCTCTCTCTCTCTCTCTCTCTCTCTCTCTCTTTCTCTCCCCTCCCCCCTTTCCCCTTCTCCTCTCAGGGAAGTACAAGGGAAGAAGGGCAGAGAATATAAAATAATGCACATCAACATACAGGAGGTAAAAAAAAAAAGACAAGAGGTAAGATATTCTGTAGTACAACTGGTCCAGTCTCTCTACCAAGATGGTATCTTGAGGTCCAAGGACATGATAACCAGATGCAATGTGTGGTCCTTCAGTGAATTTCATTTAGAATAAGCATATATGAATGGCATGGGGGGGGGGCACAAATGGGGAAATCTGAGTATGGCCAGGGTATTAGATGAGATGAAAAGTACATGCATATGCATAGGGAAAAAATCAGAAAGGATGCTATGAGGAGAGGCAGTATATACCATCTTTCTGCATTAGGTAGTGGTTATGGTCTTTTGAACCCAACACTTCTTAGAGCTACACACTTTAATTCTCACCTATATGGTCTATCCTATCTAATAAAAGAGTAATATGCAAATTGACCATGTCTCCACTACACGCATAAGCCATGTCCACCAGCCAATCAGGAGTGAGTATGCAAATTAACCCAACCAAGATGGCTGCGGCCACAGAGAGAGCAGGAGGCTTGGGTTTCCCCGGCAATGGAGGAAGCCAAGCTTTCCACCTGCCCTGGCCTGCCTTGGCTTAAGGTTACAAAGTTTCAATTATAGAAGATAAATAAATACCAACAAAAATGGCTGCAGCCAGGGAGCTGGAGAAAGCAGGAGGCTTGAGTTGCCCCCGGAAATGGAGGAAGCCAAGTTTCCGCAGCCCTGGCCTGCCTTGGCTTAAGGTTACAAAGTTTCAATTATAGAAGATAAATAAATCCCAACAAAAATGGCTGCAGCCAGGGAGTGAGCAGGAGGGTTGGCTCCGCTGAAGGCTACAAAGTTTCAATTATAGAAGATAAATAAATCCCAGATACCAGGGCCTCCGCTTAAGTCACCGGGGGGGCGGGGAGGGGATGGCCAGCCTGCAAACCACCACAGGCCCCTTGCCCAGGCCTTCCCTTGCCCCAGGGGAACCCCCACCCTGATCCAGGACACCCTTCAGGGCAAACCAGCTGGCCCCCACCTGTGCACCAGGCCTCTTTCCTATCTAATCCTATCTAATAAAAGAATAATATGCAAATGGAGAGGATCCAAGATGGCGGCGTAGGTAAACACCTAAACTGCTGCCTCGCACAACAATTTCAAAACCACAACTAAAAGACAAAAAGTCTATCACCCAGAACCATGGGAAAGCTGGCTGAGTGGAAGTTCTACAACTAGAAGGAAAGAGAAAAGAGCATTGAGACGTGCACAAGCGCTGAAAAGCTGAGGTACGGAGGTGCGCGAATCAGGCTGGCAACGGGTGACTGGGAGCGCTGCATTTTTCAACAGGAAGGGAGACAAGCTCCCGATTACTCCGGAATCCAGTTTCTGGGGAGACGCGGGGGACCCAAACTCCTACGGGGAGAAGCTGGACTGTCTGCCGTGGGGTCGGAAAGTGAGGGAGGCTTGCTTGCAGGGCTGCGCACAGGAATAATTATTTACTGCGCTGGGGGCAGGGACGCGGTCAGAGACGCAGAGCCGGCTCACTGGCAGCCATCGCTGTTTGCCACACCCTAGCCTAGTCACGCCCTGAGACCCCGCCCTGCACAATCTACGAACCCACCCAAGCTCCAAGCCGCGGCTTTAGCATATGAATGGCCTGCCCTATCGCAGCTTAACCTAGCAAACTTGCAGTCTGGGTCAGACAGCTCCAAAACCTCCAAACCCCAAGCAAAGAGGAGAAAACTGTAGTTCTCACTGTAGCACCTGCTGGGTGGCCTCAGACAGTAGCTGACCTGCACCCCATTGGAGATCCAGAAGCCAGTGTACCTAGTGGTCAGTGTGAGACACCAGATTTCAACTCCTCACATCCATAAGAGACACATTCAAGAGGCAGACTCAGTGAGCACCAAAGCCCTACTGAAACAAGTCCTGCACCATAAGCATGTCTCCAGCACAGCAGTTCTTCCATTATAGACACAGCGGGTCCTCACAGCCAATTGGCCTGGAGGTCAATTCCTCCCAGTGTACCAATAGCAATCAAGGCTTAACTACACCAAGACTTTGCACTCAGCCCACAAAGGGGTGTACCAAGAGCGTCCACCTCAGGTGATTGGGGAGGCTGAGCTACTGGCCCCTATAGGTCACCTACCACACAAAGCCACTCCATCAACACAGGGAAGCAACAAAATGCGGAGACAAAGAAACATGTCACGAATGAAAGAAATGAAGGAAAGCAAACTACTGGACGACATAGAGTTCAGAACCACATTTATAAGGTTACTCAAGAATCTTCTAAAAACCGCTGAGGAACTTAGTGAGACCTTTAAGGATCTTAATGAGAATGCCAAAAAAATGGAAAAGGACCAGTCAGAAATTAAGCATACAATGTCTGAAATAAAGAATATACAGAAACTCAACTGTAGATCAACGTACCCCAAGAATCAAACCAAAGATCTGAAACATGAGGAAACAAAAAACACCCAACAAGAAAAACAAAAAGAAAAAAGAATCCAAAAATATGAAGATAGTGTAAGGAGCCTCTGGGACAACTTTAAGCGTACCAACATCCAAATTATGGGAGTGCCAGAAGAAGAGAGAGAGCAAAATATTGAAAACCTATTAGAAGAAATAATGACAGAAAACTTTCCCTACCTGGTGAAAGAAATAGACTTACAAGTTCAGGAAGCACACAGAACCCCATATAAGAGGAATCCAAAGAGGACCACACCAAGACACATCATAATTAAAATGCCAAGGGCAAAAGACAAAGAGAGAATCTTGAAAGCAGCAAGAGAAAAACGGTTAGTTACCTACAAGGGAGCACCCATACGACTGTCAGCTGATTTCTCGGCAGAAACTATGCAGTCCAGAAGGGAGTGGCAAGAAATATTCAAAGTGATGAATAGCAAGAACCTACAACCAAGACTACTCTACCCAGCAAAGCTATCATTCAGAGTTGAAGGTCAGATAAAGAGCTTCACAGACAAGAAAAAGCTAAAGGAGTTCATCACCACCAAACCAGGATTACATGAAATGCTGAAGGGTATTCTTTAAGAAGAGGAAGAAGAAAAAGGTAAAGATAAAAATTATGAACAACAAAATTACATCAAATACATACCTACCAACAAGTGAATCTAAAAATCAAGTGAATAAAAAATCTGAAGAACAGAATGGACTGGTGAATGACAATTCTCAGGGGGAAGGGGGTGTGAGGGGTGCGGGAAGAGATTGGACAAAAATCTTACACCTATGGATGAAGACATTGGCGGGGGGTAAGGGCATGGGGTGGGGTGAGGAATCAGGTGGAGGGGAGCTATGGGGGAAAAAAAGAGGAACACCTGTAATAATCTGAACAATAAAGGTTTATTTTAAAAAAAGGAATAATATGCAAATGGATTGTCACTCCAACACACAAGATGGCTGCCCCCATGTGGTAAAGATGACTGCCCCCATGTGGACACAAGATGGCCACCACAAGATGGCCAGCAGGGGAGGGCAGTTGGGAGGGACCGGGTCAGCAAGGGAGGTCAGTTGTGGGCAATCAGGCCAGCAGTGTGTGTGTGTGTGGGGGGGGGGGGCAGTTGGGAGGGACCAGGCCTGCAAGGGAGGGCAGTTGGGGGCAATCAAGCCTGCAGGGGAGAGCAGTTAGGGGTGACCAAGCCGGCAGAGAAGGGAAGTTGGGGGTGACTGGGCCAGCAGGGAAGGGCAGTTGGGGGGGACCCAGGCCTGCAGGGGAGGGCAGTTGGGGGGGGACCCGGCCTGCAGGGGAGGGCAGTTAGGGGTGACCAGGCCTGCAGGGGAGGGCAGTTAGGGGTGATCAGGCCTGCAGGGGAGGGTAGTTCGGGGCAAACAGGCCGGCAGGGGAGCAGTTAGGCATCAATCAGGCTGGCCGGGAAGTGGTTAGGGAGTGATCAGGCTGGCAGGCAGAAGTGGTTAGGGGCAATCAGGAAGGCAGGCAGGCGAGCAGTTGGGAGCCAGCAGTCCTGGACTGTGAAAGGGATGTCTGACTACCCATTTAGGCCTGATCCTACCTGAATCAGGCCTAAACAGGCAGTCAGACATCCCTCGAGGGGTCCCAGATTGGAGAGGGTGCAGGCTGGGCTGAGGGACACACACCCCCATGCACAAATTTCATGCACCGGGCCTCTAGTTTTAAAATAAGCAGGAGGGTTTTATGTTTTAGAAACATTACATTTGGAACATTTTAGCATCTCAAATTCAAACATGGAGTCCTGTGTTCACAGGGAGTGATTCAGAGTGTGACAGGCTTCAGGGGTCTTTGGGGACAGTCTTGTGTGGGCTCGAGGTGGCAGTGGGTCTGAAAGATCCCACACGTAGTTAGAGGGCAGTGTCATGTTGAAGACCGCAGGAAGAACTTGTCACCCTAAGTATGCGGACTCTTTCTGTCCCAAGGCCCTGGTAATACGAGAAAGACTTCCTGGGTACTGATTTCCGGATGACAGCTGTAAGTCGAGCCCGCTGGCTGCAATGATAACTTTAGAGATTCAGCAACAACCTTTCGTCCTATAATCTGAAGCAATTCCAACCAAATTCATGAGCTAAAGGCTAAGGCGTTCTCAGCAGACACTAAATAAAATTAAACCGTCAAACACAAGGAAAATGCTCAAAGCACTCAAAAGGGCCCAGCCTATGAACCAGGAGGTCACAGTTTGATTCCAGATCAGGGCACATGCCCAAGTTGTGAGCTTGATCCCCAGTGTGGGGCGTGCAGGAGGCAGCCGATCCATGATTCTCTCTCATCATTTATGTTTCTCTCTCTCTCTCCCTCTCCCTTCCTCTCTGAAATCAATAAAAATATATATTTTTAAAAAGCACTCAAAAGGAAATGGACTAACTTTAGGATGGGAGGAGGAAGGAGATGACAGTGGCAGGACTAGTCAAGGGCTTCGCTTCCTGGGACTGCAAATCACACCCATCAGATGCCTAGTTTTATTTTTATTATTTATTTATTTAAATATATTTTTATTGATTTCAGAGAGGAAGGGAGAGGGAGAGAGAGACAGAAACATCAATGGAGAGAGAGAATCACCGATCACCTGCACAACCCCTACTAGGTATCGAGCCCACAACTGGGGCATGTGCCCTTGGCTGGAATCAAACCCGGGACCCTCCAGTTCGCAGGCCGACACTCTATCCATTGAGCCAAACCAGCTAGGGCAGGATGCCTGGTTTTACACATGTCCATTTCCATTTATGTCATTTGGGAGGTCTGATTCCTTTTCCTATTCAGTGTCATGTCCAATTTCTCTGCTAGCCTAAGAAACACCCTTCAGCAGACCTTGCACAGCAGCGAGTTCCGATAGGGTCTCTCACCTACACGAACGCAGCCGAGTAGAAATTAGATTTGATTGACGATGGATGCCCAGTGAGAAGTGTGCCTAAACGCATTAGCATCAGAAAAGTGACTCAGAGCTCTGCCATAAGAAAGCAGGGTGACTTATTTTCCAACGAGCTGCTTTTAAAACTGCACCTAAGAGTCGGTGATTTTCCCCTTTTGTCCATAGGACAGAGTTTCACCGCAAGTGTGGTCCGAGAAATAGACAGGTACTCAGCTTCCTGTTGAACCGCCAAGTGCAATGTAATCTTCCATCTATGTAAATGGGGAGCACGGGGCTAGAGTCCCTTGGAGTCGGCCAAGCTATACAGTCTGCAGGCCCGTCTCTGTCTCTCTTTTTCCACACATCGCTTGTCTAAATTAGCACTGACCACGCAGACCTTCTCCTAAGCCCCTCCTCACCGCCATCTGCTACAGAAAAGTCCCTGGAATCTCAATGGTTACATCATTCCATTTTTGCTTACATGGGAAGTTGAGTGTGGGAGTCAGCATATTGGATCTGGGAGGTCCTCTTCTGGTTATACCTCGTGACAAAGTGGAAAGTGATGAGGAGCTTCTAAGTTTCATAGCAATTTTATTCACCCTCGGATCCAAAGAATTCTCTCTTCAGGGAAGGTTTTTTAGATGTCAGTTAACAGTGGGAGCCAGACAACAAACACCCAAACACAATGCATCCAGCTGAGCTGTGTCACGTGGGGGAGTTGCCAGATTGGCCACAGCAGCTGGCAAGACACCGGGTGCACTTGGCCTGAGGGTAACTAGTTGCATGAAATTTTATAACAAGGACCAGAATGGAAGAAAACTCCAAACCTCTAAAGGCAATGAATCATAAAAATTGAAAAGGTGCAAAACTCATTGCAAAGTACAACAGGGAGGAAAAGTGGGGTAAAATGGATTTATGCTGCCAAGTTCCGAAGCAGGATAGAGCCCCAGTGGGACTCAAGAGGAAAATGCACACTGCTGACCAACAGCTGGCCTTGCCCATAGACTTATTTCAATATTCTGAGCTTGGAGCAATGCATGTTCCCACGACAGGAAGGCTGGCCCCAGAAATGGAGACACAGTAGCCCCAATAATGACACCACATGAAGACTTGTCATTGGCCCCTCTGTCTTGTGCAGTTGGGTGTAGTAGTTCCAGCTGCCCCTCCACTTCAGCGTCCTGGCAAACTGCACAGTTCCCAGAGGCCGATGGCTTCTGCAGTTCCCAGCCGCCTCTAATCGCTTCATCGATTGGAGGATTGTAAGTGGAGGCAAATAAGCAGTGGTGACTCGTTCAGAAACACAACACCTTCACCTCTCGCTGGAATCCATGTACCCAATGCCCTTCCTGACGCATCCATGTGATGTCGAGTAGGTGTCTCAAACACAGCCTTGCAGAAGCAAGCTCCTAACTCTCTTCACTCCCAATCCTCTATTTCCCTCCACCCATTCCATTTACTCATCACCAACACCTAGCCAGTTGCTTCAGTCAAATCTAAGCATTCCCTCTACTTCCCTCAGTCTCTATCCCCAGCACATCACCCAGATGGATGGACCCCACCTCCAGCAAGTACTGCAAATGCAGCCACACATCTCCATTTCCACTCCTACCGCCTCCTCTGCCGCCATCATCTCGGCCTGGATGATGGCAATCGCTTCCTCACTGGATTCCCTGCTGTCATCCTCCCCACAACATCCACGTGGCAACTAGTCTTTCAACAGTAAGTACATTCGGGCCTCTGTCCCACCTCACTGCACTTCGCTCTCACTGTTCCTGCCATGCGGAGCACGTTTTTGATTGACACCTGTCACTTGTTCCTGCCGTGGGCACTGCCTACTTGGAAAGGTCTCCCTCCGAAAATGACTGACAGATCCTCGTTATTTCCTCAGAGAGGCACCGCAGACTAACCAATCTAAAATCGTCACCCAGTCACCTTTTATGCCATCATCCTACTTCAATGACCTAAATAAAGAGCCCTAGCATTATCTGATTTTGTTGTTTATTTAATAGTTTTGTCTGTTCCCATGAGAGGCAGACTTGTTTTTTCATCACTATATCCCCAGTGCCTAGAACAATGCTTGCACACAGTGTACACACTTCATAAATCCTTTTGACTGAATATCTTCATCCCTTTCATAAATGATTGTCAGCCACCCAAGATATTGTGCTCTGTATCAGGAATGAGAGGATGAGAAAGGTGCCATAGCCTTGGTCTAAAATAGTTATGTCTTAAAAGGCAGTGTGGCAAGAATTTGGCTGGTCAGACTAGTGTACTCAAAGGGAGTATACTGAAAAGAGAGGCATTTTATATTCACGTGTTCCCACTGGGCTCTGACCTCCTTTAGAAACCCATGTGTTTGCCACAAATTATAAAGTCAGTGGTAGTACTGATGATGATGACAACGATGGTGAGGGTGATGATAATGGTTACCATCCATGGCGTCCCTCCTGGGTTCCAGCCATTTGATGTGTAATAATGCTCATCCTCAAAACAACCATAGCCAGGCCAGCCTTATAGTCACACTGACACAGAGGAACTGAGACAGGTGCAGAGGGACCAAGTAACCGGCCAGTCACCCAGCTATCAAAGGCAGGACTGACACCAAAGCCGACTGAGGCTCACGCTTCTCCCACTTGGCCAAGCTGCCAAAGAAACCGACCACAGTTCCTGTCCACCCACCCAGGACAGCAATGAAGAGAAACTCTGAGGTAACATCTTGGTTTCCCAGGAGGGATTCACTTTCCCAAACCATCTTGTGATAGATAAAGAGGGAAAATATGGCAATGACAGGGCTAAGTCTGATCCACTTCATCACTTCTCGGCCTTTCGGCTAAGATCAAGTGTAGAAACCAGGCTTTAGGGAAAACGTGGTACTTGCCTGCCCCCATGTTTGTAAGCATAACTAAAAAGCAGGGCGGGGATTAAACTGTTAAGCACAGAGTGGATGCTGGTTAAGCAGACTTTGAGAAAATGTTAATCAAATGGACTTAGAACATGAACTTCGGCTTCTCCTCGGCATCCCACTGTAATAAACAGCCAAACCACTAACCTTGTGAGTTCTTCTTGAAGTTGCGTGTGGTCAGGTGGAAAGAATTTCACCACAAACCTAACAACAACATGCTTTGGCCCTAAAGAAGGAGAAGAAAAAAAAAAAGCAGTTATTGATTTCTGTTTCAAATGCATTTAAGGAAAAGCTTTTCTGAGGTATATTATATACCAAATAATGAGACTCATTCCAAGTAGCCAAGAGTACACCCCAGCCACTGAACAACTAAATCACACTTTCACACTGTGGGGAAACAAATATCTGTTTTGTGTGTTTTTTTGTTATTTTTTTTTATGTTTTTGCGAGAGGAAGGGAGAGGAGAGAGAGAGAGAGAGAGAGAGAGAGAGAGAGAGAGAGAGAGAGAGAAACATCATTGATTGGCTGCCTCCTGCACACCCCTACTGGGGATCGAGCTGGCAACTCGGGCATGTGTCCTGACCGGGAATCGAACCAGTGACCTCTTGGTTCCTGGGTCGATGCTCAACCACTGAGCCACACCGGCTGGACTTGTGTTGTTGTTTTTAAACTGTGACAAAGGTTATCCACATGGAGGTATTAGACTTTTTCTCTGGAGACTTCAATTATACCCATGTTTGAAAGGCATTTTTCTCTTTTAAAAATTGTGCCCAATTAGCTAGTTTCGTCCAAGTACAAGTTTTAGATCATTTTAAAAGGAGATAATGAAAATGTAAATTAGTCATGTAATTTATTGTTTTTAACTATCTACAAGGTACAACTGTTAATGTGTTCATCAAATATGTATATAGCACCTATATGCCAGATGCTCTCCTGAGGTGTGGAGAGAAACCTCAACAAGACCAGGCCCTGCCCCGCCACAGTCAGCCCAAGCCTGTTAAGTGCCTTATAAACCATATCGATGAGTTCAGGCAAAATCAGGAAGCAGATCTGGAAGGGGTGGTCAGGGAGAGATGATGAAGGAGAGATGATGTGCTCAGACCCTTAGAGAACCTGAAGTGAAGCAGATGCTGGCACTAAGTAAAAAGGACTGCTCTTCACACACGGCTAGTCACAGCCCATGGAGGTGCACAGGCGCCCAGTGCTGGCCCCTGTCCACACATTTGCTAATGTGCTACGAGATTCCCTTCCACCATTAGCAGTTCCGCCACTAGTCTTTGCAGGGACAAATGTCATCATTCTAGACTCTGTGCTACCTCCACCCACCAGGCCTGGGGGTTTCTCTCCGTAATGTGTCTCCCATTTGATCACTGACCAACCCCCCATAAACATTAAACAAACTATGGCGGTTTCATTTTCAGCATCAATAATTGGTTAATTTAAATGACAGCTCAACATCCATTTCAATTGCATAAGGGCTATATAGGCACTGTGTGTCCATTTATTACATCCACATAAACTGCTGTAAGTGGCCCGGTGGGGTTTCATTTAATGAGACAGAAAAGCAATTCCACAAGGTATTGTGTGCTGTGGGCTCAGCTAAAGAAATGGAGTTTTGTTACCATCCCCAGACTCTGCCCAGTCTCTGGCTGCAGTGAGGAACTATTTGGAGTGACTTTGAGAACAGAGCTTAGCTCTGAACTTGACCTTGGAGCAGTGAGAGGGGAGGCAGGTCCAGTGCTGAGGCATGATGGGAAGGGAGAGAAAAACCAAGTGTTCTCTTCCCATCCTCCTCTCCTAGACCCTATTTAATCTTTTCTCCAGCACAGGGTCTAAATGCAAGCCAGGCTCCCTCCAGTGCTGTTTGCCATTCAGAAATTCAGAAACACACACACAAGCTTGCATCCTGATTTCCCAGGCTTTGAAGAGGTAGACAGAAAACCTTACACCAATTTATGAATAAACGGCTCCACCTCTCCGCACCCCCGACCCCTGCCTTTGCAAAAGTGACAGTAAGAAACCCAGGTTCAGACAAGGCAAATCTATTATTTGGCGGCTTAGTAGCATGGTTTAGTTGTTAATCAAAACCATATTTGATTTTCCAAGCAAAATTTTGATTACCAAACTGTTATATATTAAAATTGCAGAACACATTTTAATAGTACATGGGTTAGTGGATGATGAAAAGCAATTATGGGGTAAAATAAAAATCTGTATCACTAAGTGCTTGACGCCACAGGACAGCCGACGTCTAGACGAGGAAACTGTCTGGCTCGATGTTTAACAAAACTGTTACACATAAGATTATACTTACTTCTAATCTGCTTGACAATAGGTTTTAAGAGATCCAGCCACACCTACAAAAGGAAAAAAGAACAGACTGAGACACAAATTCTCAATGAACGAGTGTATTTTGAGTCTTTAACTTGGAACTGTTTAAAATAAAATTTTTGTGTACTGGAGGCTGTCCCTCTTTTCTCCAGAATTCCATATCTGACATCATCTACCACTTTCACAGGACAGATCCGAATTTGCTAACATTATCCCTAAGCTTCAAAATTAAGATCTCTCCTAGACTCAGTAAACTAAAAACTTTTCTACTTTCACTTGTACTTTGGTCACAGTTAGCGAGTCAGCAAATGTTAATGTATGACTGCATGTCTGGCTGCAAGCTGAGTGAAAGAGGCACGCTCCTTAGTGAAACAAAACACGTGTGTGTGCATATGAACGGATCGGAAAGGGGATGGCTATCTATAGAATACCGCCTGGGTACCAGGTGCTATCCAGAAGCTATTTCCCTCTAAGAACGAGGCCAGAAGGATTCTTGTTACCCAGGAGAGAAACCTGAGACGTGGAGAGGTTCAATAATTTGTCCCCGGTCTCTCAGCTCTGCAGCGGCAGAGCCAGGACTGAAAGAGGCCTGTCCAACTTCAAAGCCCAGACTCTTTTCACACGTATTCGCCTTGGCATGCAGTTTGAGTGGCAAAGTTTTCGAGAGACTGAGAGCAGAGGGAGAGAGCGACATAGCAAGAGAGACCAGCTGCCCTTATTAATAAAGTACATTAACCATATTATCCCATTTCACACATGCTTTTCTTTAAACTCGCCTTGAATTTGTGGCCATTTGAAAAGGGTTCTATGGAGGCTCATATTTACACAAATGACAAAAACAAGGTTAATGCGCTTAATGTGAAGATGGTTTTATAAGTAAACTAGAGGCCCAATGCACGATATTCATGCAAGAATAGGCCTTCCTTCCTCCAGCTGCTGGCACCGCCTTCCCTCTGGCACCCAGGACCCGGGATTCCCTTGCAGCCCCAGCTTCGTCCAGAAGGTTGTCTAGAAGGACATCCAGTCTAATTGGCATATTACGCTTTTATTATTATACTAGAGGCCCGATGCACAAAGATTCATGCAAGAATGGGCCTTCCCTCCCCTGGCTGCCGGCACTGCCTTCACTCCGGCCCGGAGCAGCCTTTCTGCCTTCCCACGCAGCCCAGAGGCCTGGAGCGGCTGGGGTGGTGCAGATTGGCTGGTGGGCATCGCAAAGGTACGGTCAATTAGCACGTTACTCTTTTATAATGTAGACTAGAGGCCCGGTGCACGAAATTCGTGCACGGGGGTGTGTGTCCCTCAGCCCAGCCTGCACCCTCTCCAATCTGGGACCCCTAGAGGGATGTTCGACTGCCCGTTTAGACCCGATCCCACCAGATCGCGCCTAAACGGACAGTCGGACATCCCTCTCACAATCCAGGACTGCTGGCTCCCAACTGCTTGCCTGCCTGCCTTCCTGATTGCCCCTAACCGCTTCTGCCTGCCAACCTGATCACCCCCTAACCATTCCCCTGCCAGCCTGATTGATGCCTAACTGCTCCCCTGCCAGCCTGTTTGCCCCCAACTGCACTTCCCTGCAGGCCTGGGTCCCCCCCACTGCCCTCCCCTGCAGGCCTGGTCCCTCCCAACTGCCCTCCCCTGCTGGCCTGATTGCCCACAACTGCCCTCCCTTGCAGGCCTGGTCCCTCCCAACTTCCCTCCCCTGCTGGCCATCTTGTGTCCACATGGGGGCAGGATCTTTGACCACATGGGGGCAGCCATCTTGTGTGTTGGAGTGATGGTCAATCTGCATATTACTCTTTTATTAGATAGGATAGAGGCCTGGTGCACGGGTGGGAGCCAGCCCGGATCAGGGTGGGGGTTCCCTTGGGGTGTGGGGCGGCCTGGGCGAGGGGCCTGTGGTGGTTTGCAGGCCGGCCACGCCCCCTGGTGACCCAAGCAGAGGCCCTGGTATCTGGGGTTTATTTATCTTCTACAATTGAAACTTTGTAGCCTGGAGCGAAGCCAAGCTTTCTGTTTGCTCCATGGCGGCAGCCATTTTTGGGAGGATTTATGTATCTTCTATAATTGAAACTTTGTAGCGTTAAGCGAGGCCTGGGCCGGCCAGGGTGTGTGGAAAGCTTGACTTCCTCCATCGCCAGGGGCAACCCTAGCCTCCTGCTCTTTCCAGCTCCGTGGCTGCCACCATTTCTGTTTGGGTTTATGTATCTCCTATCATTGAAACTTTGTAGCCTTGAGTGGAGGCCTAGGCCGGCAAGGGCAGGCAGAAAGCTTGGCTTCCTCCATTGCCGGGGAAACCCAAGCCTCCCTCCTGCTCTCTGTGGCCGTAGCCATCTTGGTTGGGTTTATTTGCATATTCCCTCCTGATTGGCTGGTAGGCGTGGCTTGGGGTGTAGTGGAGTGATGGTTAATTTGCATATTACTATTTTATTAGATAAGACTAGTGGCCCAGTGCACAAAATTCATGCATGGGGGGGGGGGGGGGTCCTATGGGATCGGGCCTAAACCGGCAGTCAAACATCCCTCTCGCAATCCGGGACCGCTGGCTCCTAACCACTCACCTGCCTGCCGGCCTGCTCACCCCCCCGCTGGACTGATCGCCCCCAACAGCCCCTCCAGCCTGATCACCCCCAACTGCCCCCCCTGCCTGCCTGCTCGCCCCCAATTGGCCCCCCCCCCCCCGCCAGCCTGATCGTCCCAAACTGCACCCACCTGCTGGCCTATTTGCCCTTAACTGCCCCCCCCCCTTGCCAGCCTGCTTGCCCCAACTGCCCTCTCTTCCTGGCCTGATCACCCCTAACCACCTCTGCCTCAGCCCCACCACCATGGCTTTGTCCGGAAGGACGTCTGGAAGGTCTCCTGGAAGGTCTCCCAGTCTAATTAGCATATTTCCCTTTTATTAGTATAGATAAGATATGAGAACATTATAAAACTTTGCCAAGAACAACAGGTAATTGACGAAAAAATATGATAATGGCTAAGGAGAAAATGTTCAAATTCAGGAATAATTTTTACTACCAATGCAAATTTAAATAATCATATACCATTTCCACCCATTAAACTTGCATCTATATATGCCTGTATGTGCGTGGTGCTTGTAGTTTATACCACCCCAGGGTGCAGGGAGATGCGCACTGTCTTACTCTACTGGTGGATGTATGAATTGATACATTTCTGGAGACTAATTAGGAAATAATTATCTAGAGACTAAAAAGTATTCTTACACATGCTCTGTCACCCAGTAATTCAACTTTGGGAAATTATGCACAAAAAGATTTATGTACAATGAGTGCTAATGGCATTTTTACAGCAGTCAAAAATTTTACAATAACCTAAATAAATAAGTAAAATGGTCTACGTCTATATAACATTACCATGTAGGAATTAAAAATGATGTTCTTGATAAATACTTGTACATGTGGGAAAATGTGTTTTGGAGGTTAAAAGATGGGTGAGTCTTGTTGTCTGCCTCTTAACTGCCTTTTGTATTATCCAAATTACCTTAAATAATCACTAAGAATTCTCATAAGGAAAATAACTAAAAATTTTAAGTTCCCACCTATTCATATTAAACTCTCCCACCATGTTTTCAAATAAATAAGATTTCATAATGAAACTTTCATTTCTGTATTTCTCATCCTATATCACTATCCTATAAGAAAAAAAAATAGTGGCATTAGTTGATTTAGAATCATCTCTACTGTCAGACCCATAAACCTCAACCTTAAAAGAGAATAATCATTCAAAACAGCAATTATCATTTGCAAGATATATTATTTTCCTTCTTTTAAGAATCCTAGAAAAAGCTTTCTGAGAAACCAAGATGGAGGCATACATAAACACCTGAACTTGCTGCCTCGCACAACCACTTCAAAACTACAACTAAAAGACAAAACGGACATCATCCAGAACCACAGGAAGGCTGGCTGAGTGGAAATTCTGCAACTAGAAGGGAAGAGAAAAACACACTGAGACTCAGAGGAGATGCGGAAGTAAAGTGCGGAGGTAAGGAGACACGTGTGGAAAGGGCTGGTAACTGAGTACACTGTTGTCTTTTTCAATTGGGAGGGAGACAGAAGCTCATGATTGCTCTGAACTCCAGTTCTGGGCGAGACTCTGGGGACCCAGACTCATAACGGGGGGGAAACTGGACTGTCTGGCATTGGGCCAGGACAAGAGGGCAGCTTTTTCTCAGAGGTGCTTGCAGCAATTACCGTGGGACACTGAGACCCAGCGGCCTCTTAGGGCAGGGCTGAAGGTCAACCATTGCTGTTTGCTCCGCCCTGCTGATTCCGAGACCGCCGCACCCAATTTACAACCCCATCCCAGCTATGCACAGAGACTTTTGCATATGAATGGCCTGGGCCTTTGCAATCTAAAATTATCTAACGAACCACTGCTGGGTCAGAAAGCCCCAGAACTTCCAAGGCCCAAGGCTTCACAGCAGCTTGCATTGCTTAACAGCTGAGCCTCATCTGGGCACCTCCAAACCCCAAACAAAGAAGAGGAATCTGCAGATCTCTCCATACCTCCTGCTGGGTGGCCTCAGGCAGAGCTAAATTTGCACATCCTTGGAGATCCAAGAGCCAGTGTACCCAGTGGTCAGAGTGGGACCATCCAGATTACAACTCCTCAGATCCATAAGGGACACACTCAGGGGGCAGACACAGTGAGCACCAAAGCCCCACTGAAGCAAGTCCTGCCCCTTAAGGGTGTCTCCAGCACAGTTCTCCCATCATAGACACAACTAATCCTCACAGCCAATTGGCCTGGAGGTGAATTCCTCCCAGTGATACCAACAACAATCAAGGCTTAACTACAACAAGACTGTGCACACAGCCCACAAAGGGGTGCACCAAGAGTGTCCACCTCAGGTAATTGGGGAGGCTGAGCTACTGGGCCCTATAGGACACCTAGCACACAAAGCCACTCTATCAACACAGGGAAGCAACCAAAATGCAGAGACAAAGAAAAAGGTCACAAATGAAAGAAATGGAGGAAAGCAAACTACTGGATATAGAGTTCAAAACCACGGTTATAAGGTTTTTCAAGAATTTTCTAGAAACCACCAATAAATTTAGTAAGGCCCTTGAGGATATGAAAAAGGACCAACTAGAAATTAAGCATACACTGACTGAAATAAAGAATAATATACAGAGATCAAACAGCAGACTAGAGGATCCCAAGAATCAAGTCAAAGATTTGAAATACGAAGAAGCAAAAAAACACCCAACTGGAAAAGCAAAAAGCAAAAAGAATCCAAAAATATGAAGATAGTGTAAGGAGCCTCTGGGACAACCTCAAGCGTACCAACATCCAAATTATGGGAGTGCCAGAAGAAGAGAGAGAGCAAGATATTGAAAACCTATTAGAAGAAATAATGACTGAAAACTTCCCCCACCTGGTGAAAGAAATAGACTTACAAGTCCAGGAAGCGCAGAGAACCCCAAACAAAAGGAATCCAAAGAGGACCACACCAAGACACATCATAATTAAAATGCCAAGAGCAAAAGACAAAGAGAGAATATTAAAAGCAGCAAGAGAAAAACAGTTACCTACAAAGGAGTACCCATACGACTGTCAGCTGATTTCTCAACAGAAACTATGCAGGTCAGATGGGAGTGGCAAGAAATATTCAAAGTGATGAATAGCAAGAACCTACAACCAAGATTACTCTACCTGGCAAAGCTATCATTCAGAATTGAAGGGCAGATAAAGAGCTTCACAGATAAGAAAAAGCTAAAGTAGTTCATCACCACCAAACCAGTATTATATGAAATGCTAAAGGGTATTAAGAAGAGGAAGAAGAAAATAAAAAAATAAAAATTATGAACAACAAATACATATCTATCAACAAGTGAATCTAAAAATCAAGTGAATAAAAAATCTGATGAACAGAATAAACTGGTGAATATAATAGAATCAGGGGCATAGAAAGGGAGTGGACTGACAATTCTCGGGGGGAAGGGGGTGTGGGGGGTGCAGGAAGAGACTGGACAAAAATCGTACACCTATGGATGAGGACAGTGGGAAGGGGGTAAGGGCAGAGGCGAGGTGGGAACCAGGTGGAGGGGAGCTATGGGGGGGAAAAAGAGGAACAACTGTAATAATCTGACAATAAAGAGTTACTTAATAATAATTTAAAAAAAAAGAATCTTAAAAGATGAATGAGGTGACAAATGTTATCTTCCTTTGATAAGAAAACAGATTCAGAGAACAGATGCCCAAAGTTGGAACTTAAACCCTGTTTTTCAAACTCATTTATTAATTCAACAAAATAGTACTGTGTCCCTATGCTAGGCTCTGGGGAATGGTCAGAAAAGCAATCATGGTCCTTACTTCATGGAGCTTATGGACTAGTGAGGCAGCAGACGGGAAATCAAAAAGCCTTCCCAACAAAAATGAAGAACCTGAGACAAATGAATGAAAAGTGAAAGGGAGTCCCTGAGGACTCACAGTGTCTGGGATAGGGAAGTTTGACCCAGTCATGGGAGAAGCAGAGGCAGAGGGACTGTTCAGGGACCATGCCCCTGAACGTGCCATTTTCCTGAGATCCGAAGGGGAAGAGAGTAAGGAGAACAGATGAACACACACAGTAAAAATCCTTGTCTGGATGCCTGAGGTGAAAGGAAACCAACATGACTACAGAGCAAGGCGGGAGGGTCAGGAAGGGGTCAGACCCCACAGAAGCCACGTTAAGATTCTTCATCCTTATCCTAAGAACAAAGCAAAGGGTTTAAGCGTGGGGCTGATCCAATCTGATGGGAACGTTAAAAACATCAATCTGGCAGTGTGAGAACAGATAGGGGGAGCCAGAACAGATTCAGGATGACCTGTTGCAATTGTCCAGGCAAGAGAGGATGGTATTTGGATCAGGAGGGCAGAAGTAGATTTTGTAGAAAGTGGGGGGATTTAAGAGGTAAAATCCAATGGGATTTACTGATGGACTGGATATGGTAGCTGAGGAAGGGGCCAATGACCAGAATGACACCAAGATTTCTGCTGTCAGACCCATAAACCTCAACCTTAATGCCCTTGGATTTCATGAGGAGCAGACAGTGTGGAAATTGTGGGCACGCTGGTCCAGAGCTCAGAGGAGGCCTGGGCAGGATATCTCCATTCAGAAGCCACCGCCACCTGACTCCATGGAGGATAAGGTTTCCTCATAGAGTCCAGAGGATGGAACCCATGAGCACTGGGGATGCCTCCACCACGGAACAGCCAGGTGAAGCACATGAGGGTGGAAAGCAAGTAAGAAAAGAGTCGCGTCATGGAAGCCATGGGAAGGTGGTGTTTCCAGAAGGCAGAATATCAAGAACTGTTGAAAGGTAAAATAAGATGACAACTAGAATATCTGATGGTCAGCTGACTCAGTGATGGGTCTGAAAGTACAGTGGGCAGGAAGGATGAAGAGATTTTCCTTTTGAAGAAATTTTTTTCAATTACAGTTTACTCCCAATATTATTTTGTATTATTTCAGGTGTACAGTATAGTGGTTAGACAATCATATACTTTATAAAGTGTTCCCTCGATATTTCCAGTATCCACCTGGCACCATAGAGTTATTGCAATATTATTGACAATAGCTATGCTATACTCTACACCCCTGTGACTATTTTGTAACTATCAATTTGTACTTCTTAACTGATGAACGGCTTTTTCAAGAAGCTCAGCTATGAAGGAGGAGGAAGACAAGAGACTAGGAGTACAGAGCGTAAAAAAAATCAAAACAAGGGCATTGTTTATTTGCTCGTTTTTAATAGGAAGGCCCTGGGTGCTTTCAAAAAAAGGGGAGGGATTGAGACTATGAGCAAGAAGAGATAACCGATGTCCTAAAGGACCTGAAATGACATGAGAAGGTAGCTCTGAAACAGAGGGCAAGGGCCTGACTTAGAAAGAAAAGCTCTTCCATTGCGGGGAGAGAGAAAGACAGAAAAGCTAAAGACCAATGCAGTTTATATTTCTATGCTGGGAGGATAAGAAAGTTCCTTTTTGATGCCTTCTGTTTCCCCTGTAAAATCTGAGAGCGGGTGGACTGAGGCAAGTGGAGAAGTGATGTTGTATGAGACACTGAGTTAACTGGGGCATTCCAGAGGGATTCCCAGGGCTGCGGAGCGCCCACTCACGCACCTGCCACCCTGAGCTCTTTTGGCCTCCACGGCTGCCTCAGGAGAAGCATCTCTGAGATCTTTCACCATCACCGACTCTGCCACAGAATCGGCCTAAACTCTGCAAACCATTCAGGACAAAACAACTACGCTCTGGTAGCATAGTTGCCAATTTTATGAACTGTTTTAAAACATCTCTTCTGTTTTTGGCATTTCTGTAGAAAGCATCAAATATAAGCACCAAGTTGAGCCAACTGAGCATGTGGTTTTAGAACATGTCGGTCTAGAAACATCAGACTGGCCCAAATTATCCCTCTTGGTTGAGCTCTGCAGCAATGATGCCACAGGGCATGGATCACATCACAACTGGCCTGGGTGAGAACACGGAGCCTTGAGAACCTATCCAGTCACCAGTTAGATTGACAGTTGCAGAGCACAGAGCAAAGGTCTTGCACACACGAGACTAAATCTACTACAAATGGGTGAGCTGGAAGGAGCTTCTCTTATTTCTAAGAAGAAAAATAGGGTTGTTGCTTGACTGGCATTAAAGCACTGTAGTTTGATATATGGGAGGGCTACTGGGAGGCATATGAATTGAGTCAGATCACGTTAGACAAATCACTTGTTCACGAAACCTAAGTGGAACAGAAACAAGCTCCAGATGAGGTAAAAAGGTGACAAAGCACCATAGTCTTCCTTTCCCTGCCCACAGATCACTAGAGGGTCACAGCTGTAATGATGTATCTCAAACCCCACCCTTCATCCTTTCAACCAAGCCACATGTCCCTGCCCTCTCTAAACCACACCACTGAGCATCAGGGCACAACTGCACAGCCACATTATCTGCCTGTAAAGGGATCTGGTTAAAATGAATGAACTTCTAGAAAGGTTATTCCCAGTGAGTGGGACTCACCAAATCAAGGAAATTTTCCCTACTGGGATTTGAAGGTCTATTGGAAGAGTTTGCTAGGGCTGCCGAGACAAAGTACCACAGACTAGGCAGGCACAGACAACAGACATTGATTTCCTCACACTTCTCTGGAGGCACAGGGTGTTGCAGGTTCAGTGTCTTCCGAGGCCTCTCATTGGCTTACAGATGGCTGCCTTCTGGCTATGTCCTCACATGGTCTTCCCTCTGTGAAAGCATGCCCTTGGTATTTCCTGGGTATCTCCAAAATTCTTCTTAAAATGGTACCAGTCAGATAGGATTAGGGCCCACTCTAACAGCCTCATTTTAACTTAATCACCCCTTCAAAGGCCCCGTCTTCAAGAATAGTCACATCCTGACATACTGGGCATTAGAGCTTCAACATACAAATTTTTTTTTTGGGGGGTGGGGTGGGGAGAGGGTGTCACAATTCAGTCTGTAAATGCTATCTTCCACAATTTGATTTCAACACAGCTTTCCAGCCTCAACGTCCCCAGCTTGCATACATTTTATTCAGGCTCCCTCTCTTCCTCCCATCCCCTGTTACTATCACTTTCCCCTTTGGAATGTGCTCTCTGCACTGAAACACTGTTTGGTGAGAAGAAATGGTTTAATGCCTAGGTATCAAAGGCAAGGCAACATGAGTCATGTTCCCAAAGCCGTTCTCTTCTTTCCCTTGATAATTGTTTGCCCCTATTATTTTGATGAGTGACATTTTAGGTGGATTTTGTAGGCAACTGAAATATCTGAGGTATTTTGGAAAGAGTCTTATTAAAAGAGATTCATTTACATGATATCAGACAGCGGGCAGGGAAAAGAGGCTATTTTTTAAGCACCTACTGTGTGCCAGGCACTGGGTAGGTGCTTTATACATTCTCATTTAATATTCATAACAATATGGTCATTTTACACAGGAAGGAAGACAAACTCAGAAAGCTTATTAACTTGCCCAAGGCCACATAGCTGGGGTTCAACATGAAGCCCATTTGACTCTAAACCTGTGCTTTATATGTAATATCCTACCCCTCAAAAAGCGAAAGGACTCAACAATAGTTCAGCTCTCCTCTTCATGTTTAAAAATCAAAACTGCATATAACAAAATGATTTCATCATCAACTAAAATGTATACAGGAACCAGATAATATAGTTTATAGAAAATTATTCAGTATCTAGAATTCACTGCAATACATTAGTCTTTCTTCAGGCTGACTCCCAGAAGAAATAACTTTATTTTGAATTTTTGTTTGTAATCATTTGTTTGAACGTAATTTTCATATTAACCTTAATTATCTTATTACTTTTACATTAGTCTATATTTGAAAGATATGTAAAGTGTGGCTTTCATTTTAAAACCCCATTATTAGGGGTTTCTGATTCTGATCAAAATAGAGTTAAGAGGAACTGGATCTTCCTACATGAAACACACTGGGGGGGCTGCGGGTGGGAGGGGGAAAAGGAAACAATACATAACACAACAGATCTGAATACTTGGGGCGCCAGGCAATGAGGAATAGTGATTCCCTGAGACAGAACAAAATAATCACGAACCCTACAGTGCCCCAGCCTTCTGCCTTGAGCGAGTTTCTAGACTGTAGTGCAGGGAGGAAGAACCTGGCAAAATCCATTAGTTAAAGAGATGGGGCTGAGAGTGCAGAAACCAAGGTAGTGAGCGTTCATAGGAGAGCCCCAAAGAGTAGAAAAGCTCTCTCTAGAAAGAGCATTTAGGAGAGTGCTGAGATTTACCCTTGAGTAACCAGCTTAATATTGATCACATATGCTTATGAGAAAATACCCAAGATTGGGGGAAATAACCTATGAAGAGATTAGAGGTAACACTGCCTTGGTGTTCACATAGGACCAGGAATACTACCTATTCTCACCAGGCAGATTGGAAGACCTCATGATTCATGGGCATTGGTTAGAGTACTGAAGAGGCATTCCTTTATTTACCCCATACTGTTCACTACACCAGTTCCACCTAACAAGTCTTAAAAGCCAGATCTGGGAGGACTAAGTTGTTTCCAAATAATTTAAGTGCATCCCAAAACACTCAATAAATTTTATAGAAATACAAAACTATTAAGCACTCAACAATGTAAAATTCACAATATCTGACATCCAATAAAGTGACTCAGTTGGTTGGGTCATTGTCCTGTGCACCAAAAGGTTGTTGGTTCAATTCCCGGTCAGGGCACATACCTGGGTTATGGGTTTGATCCCTGGGCTGGGGAGCCAGCCTATCAATATTTCTCTTTCACATCAATGTTTCTCTCTCTCTCTCTCCTCCCAAGCATGTGTCTCTCCAGAATTCATATGCTCAAGTCCTAACCCCAAGGTGACTGTATCTGGAGATAGGGTCTTTAAAATGTAATTAAGGTTCAAAAAGGGCATTAGGATGGGTCTCTGATCCAATAGGACTGTTAAGAAGAGGAAAATTTATTAAGAAGAGGAAAATCTCCCGCCACCCCCACATGTGAGGACTAAGTAAGAAGGTGGCCATATGCAAGTCAGGATGGGGCTCATCACCAGAATCTGACCAGGCTGGTACCATGATCTCAGACTTCCAGTCTCCAATACTGTGAGAAAGAAATGCCTTTGGTTCAAGCCACCCAGCCTATGGTATTTTGTTATGGCAGCCCAGCTAAGACTCCTACTATTGGCAAACTTTTCTTCTGGCATAGAGAAGAATATATAATCAACAAAAAGATGCCAACCTTCTTCCTGAGCTTTACCAATACTTATTGATTAGAAATTAGAATTGTTTTATCAAGTCACTAAGCAATGTAGCTTTAATAAAAGAATAGTAGGCCAGCATCATTGGTTTCTGAGCTTGAATGGCAAGCATAAAACACAACAGATAACTGAGTGCCTACTATGTACCAGAAATCCTGCTGAACTCATGGTTGTAAAGTACCAGTGTTAATCCTTATTGTAACCTTGTACAACTATCATTTATTAATTCCAGAAGTTCAGAATCTACCCAGCTGCTAAACAACAAAGCAAATGTTTAAATGGAGATTTATAGGCCACAATGCAGAGCTTTTCCCACTGTCTTCAACAGGCTAATAAGATAAATTTTAATTATACACCCATCTCAGCAGATGAGGTGTGCGCAGCCATTTGAGTTGGAGGAAGGTAGCCAAGTGTGGCAGAGAGCACTTACACTGACAGAGGCAGGCCCGTATGTGCATCCTGGTTATCAACCTGGGTTTCCAGTTCATTGTTAAGTAGTGGGCAAGTGACCTCTGTGATTGTGCTCACTTTGAAATGTGAGTGATAAAATACCTACCTCGGGCTAAGTGAAATAAGCCAGTCAGTGAAAGATAAATACCACATGATCTCACTCATTTGTGGACTATAAAGAACATTATAAACTATTGAACAAAAATAGATATAGAGGCAAAAAAGCATACAACAGACTGTCAAACTACAGCGGGAAGGCAGGGGAGGGTTGGGGGGCTAAGAGATCAACCGAGGGACTTGTATGCATGCATATAAGCATAACCAATGGATGCAAGACACTGGGGTGGGGGGGCAAGTACTGGGGGGGAGGGTAGGGGAGGTCAATGGGGGAAAAAAAGGAGACATATGTACTACTAATTGTAATACCTTAAACAATAAAATAAAATTTTTAAAAAAATGAAAATAAACATGCAGTCTTCCCCCCCCCAAAAAAAAAACCCACACACAACAAATTGTGAAGTTACTAATAAAATGAACCTTCTGAGAAGTCAGATATGATATGGGTAGCAGCAATAAACTTATCTATCTAAAGATGGCAACAGTTTAAAAAAAACAAAAAAAAAAACCTACCTCGGAGAAATATAAAGCAGAGATTGGCAAACTGATACCCATGAGCCAAATCCAGCCTACCACGTGCTTTGATACAGCCTATAAAAACTCTATAAAATTCAAACATCCATGCCCATAAGTAAACTTTTATTAGAACACAACCACACTCATTTGTTTAGATACTGTCTGTGGCTGTTTGTGCTGCAGTGGCAGACTGGGTAGTTGCCATAGAAACAGTATCACCTGCAAAGCCTGACATATTTACTTCCTGGCTCTTTTTGCAGATGCCTAATATGAAGGAGAAATGAGATATATTTAGGTTTATGGCAAAGTCCACAACACACAGAAGCTCAAGGACTAAGCACAGTTAGCTGTCTTAGTCCACCCCAGAGGCAACCTAATGTCTTTCTGGGCTTTTACCAGCCAGGTACCAATTAGCTGGCATATTAAGTACAGGGTCTTGATTCCTAGGATCAATAGTGTTTCTACCATGGGAAGACCAATCAATTTTTTAAAACCTGATTAAAAAGACTTCTCTGCTCCTGCAGAGCAATCTCCTGGGGATGGCTGCCTGTGCTCAAGGGCAACAGCAGGCCAAGTCGTATGTAAGTGCTTCAATCAGCTCCATCAACTGACAGGCCTGAACAAGTCTAGTTCAGGGTAGAGCATAATTGATTCCTTCCTAATTATCATCAGTGTATTTCCAATCTTGAGAAACACATCTTAGACCAGGGGAGAGCACTCATGTCCCCTTAGCTTTTTAAAGCCTTATAATAAAGAACTAGAGGCCTGGTGCACGAAATTCGTGCATGGGAAGGGTGGTGTCCCCGCAGCCCAGCCTGCACCCTCTCCAATCTGGGACCCCTTGAGCGATGTCTGACCACCCGTTTAGGCCCGATCCCACCAATGGGGCCCACTGGGATCAGTCCTAAACAGGCAGTTGGACATCCCTCTCACAATCCAGGACTGTTGGCTCCCAACCGCTCACCTGCCTCTGCCTGATTGCTCCTAGTCACTTCTGCCTGCCAGCCTGTTCACTCTCTAACCACTCCCCTGCCAGCCTGATCAACGCCTACCTGCTCCCCGGCGGCCCAATTGCCCCTAACTGCCCTCCCCTGTCAGCCTGGTCACCCCAACTGCCCTCCCCTGCATGCCTGGTCCCCCCAACTGCCCTCCCTTGCAGGCCTGGGTCCCTCCCAACTGTCCTCCCCTGCAGGCCTGGTCACCCCCAACTGTCCTCCCCTGCTGGCCTGATCACCCACAACTGCCCTCCCCTGCAGGCCTGCCCCCCTTCCAACTGCCCTCCCCTGCAGGCCTGGTCCCCCCCCAACTGCCCTCCCTGGCAGGCCTGGTTCCCCCCAACTGCTCTCCACTGCAGGCCTGGGTCCCCCCCCAACTGTCCTCCCCTGAAGGCCTGGTCCCCCCCAACTGCCCTCCGCTGCTGACCTGGTCCCCCCCAACTGCCTTCCCTGCAAGCCTGGGTCCCCCCCCAACTGCCCTCCTCTGCCGGCCTGGTCACTCCCAACTGCCCACAACTGCCCTCCCCTGAAGACCATCTTGTGGTGGCCATCTTGTGTCCACATGGGGGCAGCCATTTTTGACCACATGGGGGTGGCCATCTTGTGTCTTGGTGTGACGGTCAATTTGCATATTGCTCTTTTATTAGATAGGATGCTCTGATGTGGCTATTTACATGAGAAAAATGATGAGAAAAGGGGCAGAAGGCTGGGATGGAATGCAAGTTGCCTGAATTTACCACCTAGGGACAAAGGTCCATAACCTTGTATGTCAGAGACCTGTGGGGTTTCCCACA